>NW_016811928.1:1269814-1284916 GCF_001698545.2 Rhinopithecus bieti
ATATTATCATTCCATAATGTAATTGCTTTGGTAATCAAGCTTTAAAGATCTTATATTTATGAAACTCATATAGTTATCACCTTTTAGTATTGGGTTATCTCACTCTAAGGGAAATACAGTAAAGAAAAACGTCTTTTGACTAAAAGGGTTGATTGCAGGCCTATGATTTTTGTGTGAAAGTGTTTGCTTAGGGGATTCTTGAAATTTTGCCTTCATCTAGAGTATTTAAAATGTTTCTATTTGCAGAAAACTATTATACTCGGAATTTTCTAGAAAATGTCCCTTTCAGTGGACTCTTCAATAGTGAAATATCATACTGTACAGTATTAGTGTGCATAGAACAGTTGAATTCATAAATTAATATTTTTGGACCTATTAACTAAATTAAATTCACTTAAAATGATTTGGCAAGCAAGTATGAACTGAAAATAAACCTATATATTTTTATTTTTTAGCAATATTGAATCAGAAGAAAACTGGAACATCAAAGTATTCTCTGAACCAAACTGATGTTTATTTGGTTGAGAGTCCTTGCTTTTGGTATACTATTTATACCAGTAATAGAGGATTTGAAAGCAGTACTGGGAAATGAGGTGTGTGGAGTCTCTCAGTGTCGAATCCCATTTTTTCCCTCAGTGAATCTTGAACATTTAAATCTTAGCATTCAACAAAAACTCTACAGTCTAGATGTAAACCATAGATTACTTTTTATATAGCATATACAGTTCATCAACAAACAGTAAAGGTTCCCTCGTGACTTACCTTGAAATCTTTATTCAAAGCATATACAATTCAATTTGTCGTTGTGCCACTGCCACCACTGCATGTTTCTGGTCAGAGTGCAGTGCAACTAACATCGCCATCCTGCTAGGAAAAAGATCTGCAGGTTGCTGGATAGTGGAAGTTGCACACATCTAATTTACAAGTCAGATTAAAGATCAGAATCTTACAATAGCTTTATGTGGAATTGATTTCATTTCATGGTTTTTAAGCTGTTTTTTCATTGAAGCAATGCCTGTAACTGAAAGACAGGTGTGTTGTAGCATTTGAATACCTTAAAGTCTTTTGAATCAGGAATGAAAGGGATGTTCTGGATTCTAAAACTCAGAGATTTTGAATTAAATGCCATCATTCATTTATTGTGCCGTAATTGAACTACCTTGAGAACTGAATTTGGAATTACTGTGGTTAATATTTGGAAAGCTTTGCTTTTTTCAAATATAATTCACTTTAGGAAGGACCACAATTGTGTGCGTGTGTGTGTTTGTTTATTTAAATAGAGCAGCAGGCACCTTTTTACCTTATAGATAAGGTAAATTTAATAAGAAATATGTGGTTTTTGCCGGGCGCGGTGGCTCAAGCCTGTAATCCCAGCACTTTGGGAGGTTGAGACGGGCGGATCACGAGGTCAGGAGATCGAGACCATCCTAGCTAACACAGTGAAATCCCGTCTCTACTAAAAAATACAAAAAACTAGCTGGGCGAGGTGGCGGGCGCTTGTAGTCCCAGCTACTCGGGAGGCTGAGGCAGGAGAATGGTGTAAACCCGGGAGGCGGAGCTTGCAGTGAGCCCAGATCCGGCCACTGCACTCTAGCCCGGGCGACAGAGCGAGACTCCGTCTCAAAAAAAAAAAAAAAGAAATATGTGGTTTTTAACATTGATATCCCATTCTATTTAAGAAATTGATATCCCATTCTATTTAAGAAGTCCATTGTGGCCTTTCTGGAAGCCTTCAATAAGGGGAAAGGGACAATGAGTAGAACACTGTAGATTGCAGTTTATGTTTTTCCTTTCAAGGCAAACCATTTTCAAAATATAATAATGCCAATGAATACATAAATCTAGATTGATAGATTGAAGTTATTTTAAGTTTACCTGTGTATATTAAAATTGAGAGCCATCTCATAAAAGTGAGTATAAAAAGTTGTTCATTTTAGAGTGCATTGTGCCATTTAATTGAATTAGAGAACACAGATGCAAAAAATACATCTTTTAGATGGTTCTTGAGCCATTAATTGATTTGTTGAATATAATCAAGAAGAAAATCCAGATGTTTAAAACTAGTTTTGTATCAGGTCAAAAGAGTATTTAGCTTTATCCTCCTCCACTCCCTTGTCTGGTGAGTTCTCATAAATTGCTTTCTGAAATGACAAAACATTGGGATTTGGAGAACTTTGAGAATTCATCCGTTTTATCTTTTTCTCCAGTATGTTTTACAAAGGACCCATTTAGTCATGATATTTATAGGATATGAGGAAAACAGTGATCCTGGCTTTCATGGACTCCAGAAAAGATTTTGGAGAAAAATTAATGTAAGGTAAGGGTGTAGTAGCTATGCATTGCTGTATTCATTTTATTGTTCTTTTCTTTTTTTTTTTGTTACCTTGAAGATCTTGTTGCATACCAATTTACTGTATTCATTTTAGTATAGCTATGACTATTTAAATGCGTTCCTTTCTAACCTTCCTTCTAACCTCAAAATCCCTGGTTAAGGCTTCTTTTCTTTAAAGAAAGTCAGAGGTAATTTTGTGAATGGAGAAAGTGAGGCTATTCCAGACATTGGGAAATGAGTGGAGTATGAAAGGGAGAATGAGATCTAAATGTGTTGTGATAGATAGTAAGATCATACATGAACACTCTATTTTTGGATTGAGAAGGGTGCTAGAGTAAGTATATCAATAGAATAGAGTGGCTTGTTATCGTTATGAACTGTTTAGTGAAAGTCTCCAGTATGCCAGACACTGAGTAAGACATTTTGCATAAATTCAAAGTCTTTCCAAAATCTTGAAAGCAGGTGCAATTATCCAAATTTCCTTATGAGGAAACAAGTTAAATGGTGTATACATAATCTTAGAGTAAGAATTGAAATAGAGAATCCTACAGCTAGTGGCTCATTTTGTGCAGAGACCTTTTCTTTCTGGTGATTGTCTGATAAGTTATTAGTAAATAGAAAAGAAATCTGAAAGGCCAGCACACATGTAGGAAGATTTTAAGATTAACAGCTTTTAACATAAGTGACTTTGTGTTGGTGTTGTAGAATGACATTGGAGCCTCCTTGAGAAGCAGTGACATATTTGCAGACATATCTGGACACTAGAACTCAACCATCTAATGGGTTGCCTTTATTATTAATAAAGTGTTGTATAGCTGCACTTTCAGGTGTAAGCGATGCCATGGTACAAAACTCATATACGGAGGGCAGGTGATCATGAGCTGCCAAAGAAACTGGTATATATCATAAGCTGAATTGGATCAACTCCAAATAGAATCTGTAGAAAAGTACTTGAAAGAGGACTGGTTCAAGCAGTCATCTGATACAAAGCTGACTACCAAACTTTGGGATGCAGGGATGATAACTGGATAATGGTGTCATGAAGCTCATTAAAATGAGAACTATAAGTGTTTACAGGCTTTACAAGCAGATATATGCAGCTCTGTAGCAAAATATCATCTTGGAAAGGACACTTTGAACCATTTGGTTAGGAACAAGGCCTTAGCAGCAGCATTTTTTTTTTTTTTTTTTGAGATAGGATCTCACTCTGCCCAGGCTGGAGTGCAAAGATGTGAACATGGCTCACTGCAGCCTCAGCCTCTGGGCCCAAGCAGTCCTCTCACCTCAGCCTCCTGAGTAGCTGGGACTACAGGCATGTGATAACACCCAGCTAATTTTTTTAGTTTCTGTAGCGATTAGGTCTCGCCATGTTGCCTAGGCTAGCATTTTTAAAAAATTTTTATTTTATTTTTATTTTATTTTTTGAGACAGAGTCTCGCTTTGTCGCCCAGGCTGGAGTGCAGTGGCCGGATCTCAGCTTACTGCAAGCTCCGCCTCCTGGGTTCACGCCATTCTCCTGCCTCAGCCTCCCGAGTAGCTAGGACCACAGGCGCCCGCCACCTCGCCCGGCTAGTTTTTTTTTTTTGTATTTTTTAGTAGAGATGGGGTTTCACCGTGTTAGTAGCCAGGATGGTCTCGATCTCCTGACCTCGTGATCCGCCCGTCTCGGCCTCCCAAAGTGCTGGGATTACAGGCTTGAGCCACCGCGCCCGGCCTAGGCTAGCATTTTTAAATGTAAAAGACAACTGTGCGGCAGGGTGTTGAAGTCAAATGATCTGGTTATGTTTTTTGAGGTATAGAGCAAAATGATATGGGATATTTGGCTTTGCTGTTTGTCCCCCAGGAGGAGTGAAGTAAAGCACAGCCAAGGTGATAGATAGTGTCACGGTGGAGCCTAAATGTGAGTACTGTGGCACCTTGGTGAGGGATGTGGTAATGAAGACAGGACAGATGAAAATGAATGAAATCATGAACTCAAAATGTTAGAGTGAAAAATACTTTTCTAATTGTTTGAAAATACAGAAAAGAAAAAAGCAAACAGGTCGTAGGCAAGCAGATAAGACAGTTGGACAGAGGTAAGAAGTAGGAGGGCTATTCAAGAGTGAAGTACAATAGTCCTAGAAAATTTTACTCAAAGAGGGAGACAACTTGGGAAGAGAGAGCAGAAAAATGATTTAGAAATAAATGTTATTGAAATATGTGAGTGAGCTGCTCAAAGACTGCCAGGAGACAGAGAAAATACTAGATAAGAAGGAACAAATGATCTTGAATATGAAGTTGTATTCCTATCTTTTGGTGGTCAAAGGTGACCGGCTAGTTCAGGTAATGGCTTCCCAAGAAAAGACCTGCTGATTGTTCCTATTTGTTCTGTGAACATTTATGGGTATTTCTATAAGCCGGACTTACATCTTATGATACTGGGTGACTTGGATTTGTGATTTAGAATCTGACTTAGGCTGTAAGTTTGTTATGATTATTATCCATATTATTTTCAGCTTTTGGGCAAAAGATTACACTTTAACTGGCTATCCTTGCCATCGTCTAGAAGTAAGATATCAGATGTGACTTTAAAAATTAACTTTATGGACTGGATGTGATGCTCATGCCTGTAATCTCAGCCCTTTGGGAGGCTGAAGCAGGTGGATTACCTGAGGTCGGAGTTCCAGACCAGCCTGGCCAAAATGGTGAAACCCCATCTCTATTAAAAATACCAAAATTAGCCGGGGATGGCGGTGCGTGCCTGTAATTCCAGCTACTTGGGAAGCTGAGGCACAAGGATCCCTTGAACCCGGGAGGCGGAGGTTGCAGTGAGCCGAGATCACTCCACTGCATTCCAGCCTGGGCGATAGAGTGAGACCCTGTCTCAAAATAAATAAATAAATAAATAAAAATTAAAATTAACGTTATGGAGTATAATTTATATCCAATAAAGTGAACCATTTTTTTTTTGAGACGGAGTCTCGCTCTGTCGAGTGGCGCAATCTCTGCTCACTGCAAGCGCCGCCTCCCGGGTTCATGCCATTCTCCTGCCTCAGCCTCCTGAGTACCTGTCACTACAGGCGTCCGCCACCACGCCTGGCTAATTTTTTTTTTTGTGTTTTAGTAGAGACAGGGTTTCACCATGTTAGCCAGGATGGTCTCCATCTTCTGACCTCGTGACCCTCCCATCTGGGCCTCCCAAAGTGCTGGGATTACAGGCCTGAGCCACCATGCCTGGCCATAGTGAACCAGTTTTAAGTGAATTTTGACATGTGTATGCACCCATGTTAACTATCCCCATTCAAAAAATAGAACATTTTATAATCTATAAAAGTTCCCTTATGCACCGTTTTATTTATTTATTTATTTATTTATTTATTTATTTATTTATTTATTTATTTGAGACAGAGTCTTGCTCTGTCACCCAGACTNACGGAGTCTCGCTCTGTCGAGTGGCGCAATCTCTGCTCACTGCAAGCGCCGCCTCCCGGGTTCATGCCATTCTCCTGCCTCAGCCTCCTGAGTACCTGTCACTACAGGCGTCCGCCACCACGCCTGGCTAATTTTTTTTTTTGTGTTTTTAGTAGAGACAGGGTTTCACCATGTTAGCCAGGATGGTCTCCATCTTCTGACCTCGTGACCCTCCCATCTGGGCCTCCCAAAGTGCTGGGATTACAGGCCTGAGCCACCATGCCTGGCCATAGTGAACCAGTTTTTAAGTGAATTTTGACATGTGTATGCACCCATGTTAACTATCCCCCATTCAAAAAATAGAACATTTTATAATCTATAAAAGTTCCCTTATGCACCGTTTTATTTATTTATTTATTTATTTATTTATTTATTTATTTATTTATTTATTTGAGACAGAGTCTTGCTCTGTCACCCAGACTGGAGTGCAGTGCCATTATCTCTGCTCACTGCAAGCTCCGCCTCTTGGGTTCATGCCATTCTCCTGCCTTCAGCCTCCCGAGTGCCTGGGACTACAGGCGGCCGCCACCATGCCTGGCTAATTTTTTGTATTTTTTAGTAGAGACGGGGTTTCACTGTGTTAGCCAGGATGGTCTGGATCTCCTGAGCTCGTGATCTGCCCGCCTTAGCTTCCCAAAGTGCTGGGATTACAGGCATGAGCCACCGCGCCCGGCCCCCTTAACACACTGTTTCTATCAGGCCTTCCCTTTCCTCATCTCCCCACAGGCAGCCAGTGTTCTGATTTGTATTTCCATAGATTAGGTTAGCCTGTTCTTGAGCTTCATATATATGAGATGATAGAATATATACTCTTTTGTATCTGACTTCTTTTCCTCAGCATAATGTTTTTGAGATGAATCCATGTTGTTGCATGTATTAGTGGTTCATTCTGTTTTGTTGCTGAGCAGTGTTTTATTTTATTGTAATTTGTTTACCATTCTTCAGTTAATGAGCATATGACTGTTTTTCTATTTATTGGCCATTGCAAATCATATTACTATAAACAGACTTTTTTATAAGTCATTTTATGAACATGTATTCCATTTTCTCTGGGTTAAATACCTAAGAGTGAAATTATTCTTTTATAGGATTGGTATGTTTTAATTTTATAAGTATATATATAACTTTACATGTGTAACTTTTCCTAAATGGTTATACCCATTTCTACCATGCATTGTTAGTTCGAGTTTGTAGATGTCTGTGTTTTGTACTAAGAATAAATATTGGTTTGTACTAAATGATTCTTAGAAAGCCAGAGAGCCAGTAGGAGTATTCTTCATGTAATAGCTGAAATCTAGTATATTTTAAAGATACATGTATTTTTTTAAAAAAGCCCTAATGATAATAAGATTGATTATTAAGTATATATGAAATTATTGATAAGTAGATATGCAGTTATTGACCTGGTTGGTTGCACAGAATTTCTCATTTTCAATTTGCAGGTAGCATGTTTTAATCTAGATTCTAATGTGGACATTTCCCATTGTAAATAGTTGACTCTTCACAAAATGTATATTTAATTAAATATGAATAATATTCATCTTTACGGTAAAATTTGTATGACCAGTTGAAGAATCTCCTTTTTTCTTTTTCCTTGATATGTTTAGTCAGTACTTTCCCCCTCATGTTTTTGTAAATCTGTATTTCACATTGAGTTGCTTTAAATGAGAGGTCTCATAATAGGTAAGTGGTAAATGTTGGGGGATTATACACTTTTGGTAATAGAATGATGACTAGGAGTTGTTTGTTTCAGTATTTTTGCTAAAGCTCCAAAGCTGAAACCAAAGGGTAGTAAGTAACCCTGCTTTCTAAAGAGGGATGTGGGGCTTAGTGAAAGAGAATAGACTTGGTTCACCCACAACACCTGTTTCCCACATATAGGAGAAATTAGAGAAGAGATTAAAAGTGTCATTCAGATGGAGCTGTTAATCTAGTGAGGAGTTAGTTTTGTGATATTTCTCTGTTTCTCCCCACATGGACCTTTTGTTTCCAACCCAGGATTTGGATTTGTCTGCCAGAAGTGTAGATTGATTATGTAATTTGTCTAGATGTTTAATGAGCTGCAGAATCTTGTTTCCTTATGCTGCAGTGGCACCTTCCAGAGAGTTTTTGAGAAAACGTGATTATAGTCCATTTTCACACTGCTATAAAGAAATACCTGAGACTGGGTAATTTATAAAGAAAAGAGGTTTAATTGACTCACAGTTCTACGTGGCTGGGGAGGCCTCAGGAAACTTACAGACATGGCAAAAGGGGAAGTAGGCAACATCTTACATGGTGGCTGGCGAGAGAGAAGGACGAGCAAAGGAGGAACTTGCCAAACACTTATAAAACCATCAGATCTCAGGAAAACTCACTCACTATCATGAGAACAGCATGGGGGAAGCCATCCCCGTGATCCAGTTACCTCTCACTGGGTTCCTCCCTTGACCCCTGGGGATTACAATTACCATGAGATTTTGGTGGGGACACAACGCCTAACCATATCACATGACATTTCTGTGAGCTGGGAGCACACTTGAACATAGACTTGTTCCTGGAGGGGAGGAGAATGACTGGAGCTAGCTGAGATGGCATGTTGAGTGAGAGAGCAGTAGGTGGAAGAGTCTGCGTGTGTCCATCTTGTGTGGTTAAGAAGGCATGACTTTTTTTGTGGTGTAAGTGGTGATGGTGGGAGGTAACCAGGCTTGAGTTATCTGGATGGATCCTGCCAAGGAGGGCTGCTTGCCATGTGAAGGGACTGTGGGCAGGATAATGGGAGGTTAGCCTAAGAGTGTTTCCCAGCTGGGTGCAGTGGTGCATGCCTGTAATTCCAGCACTTTGGGAGGCTGAGGCTGGAGGATCACTTGAGCTCAGGAGTCTATGGCCAGCCTGAGCAACATAGTGAGACTCTATTTTTATTCAAAAAAAAAAAAAAAAAAAAGAATGTAACTCTCACAATAGGGAACTATGCAAGATGGAGGGGTCACCTTTTTGCTTGCTGTAATTGATGACCCCTCTGCTGTGAAGTCACTTGAGAGTGACTGAGAATTAATGAGCCTTGTCTGGGGTGTTGAGAGATAGGAAAGTGAGATCCAGAAAAGTATGTTGAAAGCATATATTCCGTTGAGTTTGGTTCACTTGACCAGTTTTTTAGTTTAATAAGATTTTTGTTCAGTTGAATAGACATTTAGTGAGTGCTTAAACAGAATATGTAAGGTACTGTTCTAGGCATTTCATGAAAGGCAAAGATGACTGTGACGTTTTCTGTCCTCAGGGAGCATTTGCTTTAGTGTAAATAGCTAAAGTTAATTCGTGGCAGAATTACATAGGTGCTCTAAATGTGTAAATGGCAGTACTATGGGAATTCGGAAAGAACAGTGAATACCACTGGGGTTCCGAGGAGTCTGTGGAGGAGGCCAACTTTGGGCTGGATCCTGAAAGAACAAAAGGATATCAAGTAGGAAGAGAGGCATTCTGGCATGAGAGAACAAACAAAGCCATGGAAATGGGCGACTGAGAAGAGGTAATTCTCATTCACACTGGAAAATGATAATTTTACTTTTTAAATAATGCTTTCAACCATCAATTAAGCTTGCTTGCCCATGTTATAATTCCAGTTGAATCTTGGTATTTTTATGTCATCTATGCAGTTCTCTAGTGATATGTAATGTGTCTTCCTTTATGAGCTGCAGTGTGCATTATCAAGTTGGAAACGTTACTCACTTTAGAACCTGGATGGTTATAAGCATCAAAACCGAACTTCTAAGTCTAATCACAAAGTCTATTACTTTCCCTGATTTAAAAGAGTAAAATGTAGAGAAGATGATGATTTTTACATATCCTAAGAAGCACTTGGCAGAGCAATTAGTTTCATAACAAGTGATTGTTTTTTAAAGCTCTCTTTAGAATAAGAATGAGTATCTTGATGCTAGTGTCACTTTTAAATAGCTATGGCTCTAGGAATCTGTCTGTTCATGTTATTATCTTAAATACACACCTTATCTATCCATATTGCTGTACTTCAGATGTGAAAGTAAAAATAAAGGTGTGAAGTGCCTAGCAGACTTGTATGGATTTATGTAAATCAGAAAACACACAAACAATCCATTAGTCTCAGTGCTGAAGCCCTGATGTATTAAAATCAAGTATGGATTATTTCCTAAAAATTTCACGTACACACATACCATCATATCCAGTGATTTACTTTGCCAAAAAAAAAAATCTTTTTTTCTCTGAACTCGAGACACATATCCAGCTGTCTTATGACATCTCCATATGGATATTTAAAGGATATAAATCTTAAAATACTTAAAACTGAGCTGACCTTTTTACCCAAACTTGTTTCATCTTTAATCTTCACCATCTAAGTCCATTGATGTTACTCAGACCAAGAATGTTGGAGTCATCCCTGGCTCTTCTTTCACATTCACAGTTTATCTGTCAGTAGTTCATGTTGACTCTACCATGAAAATATATTTAGAAATTGAATCTCATCACCTTTCACTCCCTCTACTACTACCTGGCCAAAGCCACTATCATTTCTTTTTTTTTTTTTTTTTTTTTGAGACGGAGTCTCGCCCCAGGCTGGAGTGCAGTGGCGCAATCTTGGCTCACTGCAAGCTCCGCCTCCCGGGTTTACGCCATTCTCCTGTCTCAGCCTCCCGAGTAGCTGGGACTACAGGCACCTGCCATCTCGCCCGGCTAGTTTTTTGTATTTTTTAGTAGAGACGGAGTTTCACCGTGTAGGCCAGGATGGTCTTGATCTCCTGACCTCGTGATCCACCCGTCTCGGCCTCCCAAAGTGCTGGGATTACAGGCTTGAGCCACCGCGCCCGGCCGCCACTATCATTTCTTACTTGGATTATTTTAGTAGCCTCTTGACTGGTCTCTCAGCTTCCTCTCACAACCTGAAACCCAGCACATCAGTCTGGTCTCAATGCAGTATCCAGAGTATTTAGGTTAAAACAAGTTAAATCCTGTCATTCTTCAAAGCTTCATTTGTTTTCTTTCTCACTCAATGTAAAAGGTAAAGTCTTTGTAGTAGCTTATAAGGCTTAAATGATATTGCCCCCTTTGCAACCTCATTTTTTGACTCTCTACCTACCCTTTATTCATACCTCAGTTTTTGACTCCATTTACTATCCCCCATCCCTGTTTGACACCATATTGTTTCTGGAATAGCTGGCCTTGGGGCTTTTGCACTTGGTGTTCCCTCTGCCTGTAATGCTCATCCCCCAGATGACTGCTTAACTTATTCCCTAATCTTTCTTGTGTCTTGAGATGTTGCATCTCTAGTGAGACCTTCTTTGGCCATCTTATTTAAAATGTCCCTCTCCCTGCAACTACTTTATGTTTCTCATTTGCTCTTTCCCAAACCAACTTACTGTATATTTTGCTTTACTTTTACGATCTTTTCTTTCAGGATGAAAGCTTGATGATTGCAAAAGTATTTTATGTTTTGTTTACTCCTGTGCCATCAGACTTGGAGTCATTTCTGGCACACAGTTGGCACTTAATGCATAATTGATTGAATGATAAAAGACCATAAAAGATTTATTACCTAGGGGTTAAACCTGTAGTTAGGTTGATTTGTCTTTTATTGATATCTTTGAGGAATGATACTATTTCCAAATGGCTGAATGTTACTTTTTAATTAAATGATATTTATTGGTGTAATTTACATATAGTAAAATGTGCTTATTTTAAATGTACAAGTTAATGTTTTGACAGATTTACACATTCATGTAACTACTACTCTAATCAAGGTACAGAACATCTCCATCACTTCAAAAGTTTCCTTGTGTCTGTTTGTAGTCACTCCTCCCTCATCCGCATCTCCAGGCAACTAATGATCTGATTTTAGTCACTATGAATTAGTTTTGCCTGCTCTAGAGTTTCAAATAAATAGAATTATACATTATATACTCTTTATAGCATGATGTTTTTGAGTCTTATTATGTTATTATGTGTCTCATTAGTTTGTTCCTTTCAGTAGAGAATAGTGTTCTGTTGTATAAATGTGCTCACAATTTGCTTATCCATGCATGGACATTTGGGGCCTTTACAGGTTTTTTGCCTATAGTGAATAACACTACCATGAGCGTTCAAGGTGTGAGCCTTTGTGTAAATAGGCTTTGATTTTTCTGGGTTGGTTACGTAGTAGTAAAATTGCTGTTTTATATGGTAAGTTTATGCTTAACTTTGTAAGAAATTGCTTTGAAGAACTATTTTCTTCAGTGATTATACCATACTCACTAGCAGTGTATGAAAAAATTCTAGTTGCTCCACGTTCTGGCCAGCACTTGGTATAATTCTTTAAATTCAGACACTGTTGAGTGTGTACTGGTGTCTCCTTGTGGTTTTAATTTGCATTTCTCTGATTACCAGTGATGTTGATATTTTCATTTATTCATCGGACATTTATATAACTTCTTTTGTGAAATAGCTGATAAAATCTTTTGTCCTTTAAAAAACTTGTTTCTTGTCATTCAATTACAATAGTTCTTTATATCTTTATATATCTAGATACAAGTTCTTGTTAGATGTTTTCTCTTGGTCTGTAGAATAAGTGTAGTTTATCGACATTTTCTTTGGTGGTCTGTGCTTGCTTGCTTCCTTTTTTTTTTTGGTAATATCTAAGAAATCTTTGTTGTTATTGTTTTTTTTTTTTTTTGAAATGAAGTCTCACTCTGTTGCCCAGGCTAGACTGGGATTACAGGTGTGAGCCACTGTGCCCGGCAAATGTCTAAGAAATGTTTGATTAATACCAGGTTGTAAAAGATTTTCTGTGTTTTCTCCCAAGAGTTTTACAGTTTTGGCTTTTACATTAGGTCTCTGATTTGTTTTGAGTTAATTTTTGTATATAGTGTACAGTAAGGATCAAGGTTTGTCTCTTCTATATCCACCTGTTCTTTTCCTTTGAATTACCTTGAAACTTTTGTTAAAAATCAGCTAATCATGGCCTGGCATGCTGGCTCACACCTGTAATCCCAGCACTTTGGGAGGCCAGGGCGGGTGGATCACGAGGTCAGGAGTTAAGACCAACCTGGCCAACATAGTGAAACCCCGTCTCTACTAAAAATACAAAAAATTAGCTTGGCGTGGTGGTGGGCATCTGTAATCCCAGCCGCTCGGGAGGCTGAGGCAGAAGAATCACTTGAACCGGGGAGGCAGAGGCTGCAGTGAGCTGAGATCGCGCCACTGCACTCCCGCCCAGGCGACCGTGTGAGACCCAGTCTCAAAAAAAAAAAAAAAAAAAAAAAAAAAATCAACCAATCATATATGTGTGGGTTTTTTTCCTGGACGTTGTTATATTCATCTGTATGTCTATCATGCCAACATCACACTGTTTGTTCAGTAGTAAGTCTTGAAATCACATGGTATAAGTTCTTTTTGTTCTCTTTTGAAATTGTTTTCACTATTCTGTCTTTTCTATTTCCATATCAATTAGAGAATCGGCTTGTACATTTTTACAAAATACTTCTAGGAATTTTAATTTCCATTTTGTGAATTCAGTGGATCGGTTAAGGAACATTAGTGTCTAAGTGATTGAATTATTGTAAACCATGAATATAGTATACCTCAATTTAGTTATTCTTTCATTTCTCTGAGTAATATTTTGTGGTTTTCGGTGTGCTAATCTCTTGGGTCTTTCATTAAATTTATCCTGGGTGAATAGGATGTGAATTATATTTCTGAATGCCATTGAAAATGCTGTTTAAAAAATTTACAGTTCGTCATTGTTTCTATACAGAACTATAATTGATTTTTATATATTCAACCTTGTTAATTTAATCATTAATGCTTTTGACTTTTTTTTTGTGAATTCCTCAGGATGCTCTGTGTATATGATCTTGTTAATCACAAATAAAGACAGTTTTATTCGTATTCAATATTAGTATGTCTGTTACTTCTCTTTCTTTACAGCACAGATGAGGACAGTGTTAAAGCACAGACTAGGACACTGTTAACATTGCACAGACTATTGCAGTGTTAAATAGAAGTGGTAAGAGTGAACATCCTTGCCTTGTTTCTAATCTCAGGGAGGAAGCTTTCAGACTTTCACTGTTATGTGTGATATTAGCTCTAAGTTTTTTGCAGATGTCCCATATCAGGTAGAGCAAGTTCCCTTTTATTCTAAGTATACTGAAAGCTTTTATTAAATTGCATATGAATGTTGAATGTTGTCATATTTTTTTTTGCATTTATAGGGTGAATCATTTGTATTTTTTTAACACTTGTTAATATGGTGAATTGAATTGATCAGATTTTGAATCTTAAACCTGTCTTTGCATTTTTGTGATAAACTCCATTGTTTCATGGATTTTTATGTTATCTATGGAGGATATATTCTTTTACTATGCAAAATTTGATTTGCTTAATTTTGTTATTGATTTGTGGATGTATGCTCATGAGGCCTATCACTTTTTTTTTCTGGGGGCCTCTTATGAACTGTGTGTGTTCCTTCAGAATTCTTATGTTGAAGCCCTAACTCACAATGGTATTCAGAATTGAGGCCTTTGAGAAGTAATTAGGTTTAGGTGAGGTCATGAGGATGGGGCCCTCTTAGAAAAAGAAGAAGAAAAAACCAGAGTTCACTCTTTCTCTTTGATGTGAGTATACGGTGAGAAGGCAGCCATCTACAAGTGAGGAAGAAGGCCTTCACCAGCTAACTGAACTGGTTGGCATTTTGATCATCACAGCCTCCAGAACTGTGAGAAATAAATTCCTGTTATTTGAGCCACCCAGTCTGTATAGTATTTTGTTATAGAAACCTGAGCTGACTAAAACCTGGGAGTAGGGTTGTAATGTCTTTGTCAGATTTTGGTATAAAGGTCATAATTGTTTCAGTAGATGCAGAAAAAGCGTTTGACAAAATCTGACACTTTTTTTAATGATAAAATACTCTAATAATAATAAGGAAATTTCCTCAACATGGGAAAAGGCATCTATGTAAAAACCACAGCCAGCATCTTAATAGTGAAAGAGGAACAGAGCAAGAACGTTGCTTTCACTCTTCAGTTTTGTATTGGACTTTCTAGCCAAAAAAATTAGTCAAGAAAAAGAAATAAAGGCATCCAAATGGGAAAGAAGTAAAACTACCTCTATTTGTAGATGACATGATATTCTATATGGAAAATCCTAAGGAATCACTAAAATGTATTAGAATTCATAAATGAGATCAACAAGCTTGCAAGGTATAATAGCAATATACAGAAATCAATTATATTTCTATACATTGGCAGTGAACAAAATGAAAGTAAAATTCCATTTATAATTGCATCTGGAAATTAAGAAAATTTAAGAAAAGCGGTAAAAAAAAAAAAAAAAAAAAAAAA
>NW_016811928.1:1285270-1309294 GCF_001698545.2 Rhinopithecus bieti
AACTTAGACATCCCATGTTCATGGATCTAGATGACTTAATATTGTTAAGATGTCAGTATTATCCCAAATGATCTACAGATTCAAGGCAATCTCAGCTGCCATTTTTCTTCTTCAGAAAAGGCAAAGCTGATCCTAAAACTTACATGGAAATTTAGGGTACTCAGAATTTTCAAAACAGCTTTGAAAAAGAACAACAAAAGTGAAGGAGTCATAGTTCTTGATTTCAAAACTTAATACAAAGCTACAGTACCTAAAACAGGGCAATACTGGTATAGTGATAGACATACAGGTCACTGGAATATAACTGAGAGCCCAGAATTAAACCCTGACTTTTATATTCAATTGATTTTTAAAGGGTGTCATGACAATTTAATAAAGAAAGAATAGTCTTTTCAGCAGATGGTGCTGGGGATAGCTGTGTATCCACTAGCAAAAGAATAAAGTTGGACCCCTTTACTGTATATTAAAATATTAATGCCAAATGGATTATGGACCTAAATGCAAGAACTAAAACTATAAAACTCTTCAAAGAAAATGTAAGAGTAAGTCTACTTGTTCTTGGGTTAGGCAAAGCCTTTTTCAAGACAACAAAAGCACAAGTGACAATAGAAAAAATAAATATATTGGACTTCATCAAAATTAAAACTTTATATTTCAAAAGACACTATCAAAATAAAGTGAAAAAAACCAACCCACAACATGCAAGAATATATTTGTAAGTTATATTTGTGATAAGGGACTTGTATCCACAATATATAAAGAACTCTTATAATTACATAAGACAATTCAAAAATGTGAAAAGTATCTGAATAGACATTTTTCTAACAGCCAGTAGGCATATGCATAGATGCTCTCAGTATCATTTACTGTTGTGAAATGCAAGTCAAATCAGAATTTCTCATCTGTGTCTTTGTATTTTAAGTTATAAATGAAGTTTGTATTTACCTCTGAAAGTTATATTTTTTAAAATAGCTTTTAGTTATTATCATGTTACATTTAGAAATAAATTCTTCTGTAATCCCAGCACTTTGGGAGGCTGAGGCAGGAGGCTCATTTGAGACCAGGAGTTCAAGAGCAGCCTGGCAAATATAGCGAGACCCTGTTTCTGTTAAAATAATTCTTAAATACATTGTCAAGTACTGTTTTAGTATATTTATTGTTTAGTGTACTTGCTGTCTTGATATGCTTGTTCCATCATATCTGTTATTTCTGGATCTATTTTTTATTGATTGATTTTTGTCTTAGGAGCCACATTTTTCTTCTTTGTATGTCTGGTAATATTTGGTTTGTTGATGGGGATTGTAAATGTTGCATTATTGAATGTCTTGATTTTATTGTCTTTTAAAAAAGAGTTTCAGTTTTAGCAGGTAATTTACATTCTTTGTGAATCAGCTTGATCTTCTTGGGGCTAGTTTTTGTTTGTTAGGATTGTTTTGAATATCCTTTACTATAGAGGTAAATTAATTTTATTTGTAAGATGTGATTCTTCTGTATCCTCTGCTGAATGCTGTGCATGGTCAACGAAGTCCCTCTACTCTTTTATTCCAAATCTGCCTGTCTTCTAGGCTTCTGTGACCTTTTGGAAGTGTTTAGGTTATTGTTCTCTCGTATTTGTTCTTTTACTAGTCTCATGGAATCTTAGAATATTCATCAGAAGAGTACACATGAAACCCCTGTGCAGACATGTGGTGGTTTTCCTCTTCTTAGCTCTTATTACTTATGTACTGTACACTTACAAATTTAAGCAACCTCAGGCTCCCTAAAACTCTAATATCTGTTCCTTCAACTCAGCTGAACCACCATGTAATTAGTATCTCCCACCATGATGCAGAGTGCCTCCAGGCAGAAAACTGGTGCAATCATAGGGTTTCCCTTTCTTTTAGGGATCATAGTTCATTGCTGCCATTATTGTCCACTGTCTGAAAATGATTGTTTTATATATTTATCAAATTTTCTGGTTGATTATGGTATGAAGTGGGCAAGCCTGGTGCTGGCTAATCAAAGTCAATATTGGAAATGCCCTGTTACTCCCTTCTTAGTATTGAAACTTAAGAAAAAATTAAAAGTTTTTGCATATATCTTAAAAAGTGTTTTATTTATACATATCCCATCACAAAAAATTGTTGAACATTTTCCACCCTTTTCTTGGTGATATCTCTTCTTTTTAAATTATTTTATGATGTAGACTTAACGTGCTTTAGACTTTTGAAAATGCTTCTCTCGTAATTTTGCTAATTTATCTTTTCCTCCTCCAGTATTTTGTCCATATTGAGGCCAATTTCAGTTTTCAGTGACTCCCTTATCCCTGAAACAACCTTTTTTAAAATAAATCATCTTCATTATTCACAAAAGGAGGTTTTAATATTTAACCTTGGTACTTAAGGGCCTGTCCAGTAAGTCTTCTGTCTGCATATTCTACTTTTTTATACTTAACATAATAGTTCACCATCTTGGCCAGCACTACTTCACTAGCCTCTGTTTCTTTGGTAATAACTGTTTCCTTTGTTGAAAGCCTATCTTCAGTGCTCTTTGTGAAAAGCCTCACCATTCTTCAAAGTCTCTCATGTGTTTGTTATGGTGCTTTTCTTTTCTTTTCTTTTTTTTCTTTCTTTCTTTTTTTTTTTTTTTTGGGAGACGAGTCTCGTTCTGTCACCCAGGCTGGAATGCAATGGTGCAATCTCTGCTCACTGCAACCTCCACCTCCTGGATTCAAGCGATTCTCCTTTCCCAGCCTCCCAAGTAGCTGGCATTACAAGTGTGCACAATCATGCCTGGCTAATTTTTGTATTTTTAGTACAGACAGGGTTTCACCATGTTGGCCAGGCTGGTCTCAAACTCCTGACCTCAAATTCTGCACCCACCTTGGCCTCCCAAAGTGCTAGGATTACAGGCCTGAGCCACCATGCCCGGCATTGTGGTGCTTTTCTTACTAGGATCTAGTTACTAGTTACAGTTACTAGTTTTCTTGCTAGGTTATAGTTCTTGAATATTTGTCAAAAACTCCTTACTACTTTGTAAGCTCATTGAATGCTATACTCATCTTTGATTCTGCCATAGGCCAGTGTTCTGACTGGCCTAGAAGTGGGCACATAGTTGATGTTCTGTGAATACATATTGAATATTGGCTGAAACAGCCTTTAAAATAGAACCTATAGATAAATTTGGCAGGTGTATCCTGATCTTCAGTGTGGCTTGTTGAGGTAATAAGTTTATGAGTGTACTGTCTAAGTATCATGCTCTCCTAAAAGACAGCTTTCTGTATGGCTGTAATTCTAAGTTAGGGAACAGAAAGAAATATAGGGTCCCTTCATTTCATCTGTGTAGTGTTCAGTAAAGACAGGGAGATTGCTACAGGGAGTCTGAGTTGGTTACCCCTCTCGTTCTCCAGTGTAATCCATATCTTTCTTTTTACTTATTTTATGACTCTTTTAGCTTAATATCTTTTAGTCAACAGACATACGTGTGTATATATTTTTATATATGTATATAATTATACATATATAAAATTGAGGAAGAGCAATATTTGTGGTGGCATGGGGTGAAAACAAGTAAACCCTCAATGACTATGGTAGACTGATATTTTCTGTATGCCCTAAGTGTGGAGATGAGTGCCATTGTAGGTAGAGGAGGAGCACTTGGATGTGTGGTGGCCTTTTAAGGTTCTCAGAGGCTCATATCTAGGTGTATAAATCAGGGAGGGCCAAATGTGCTTTGCTTAGCACAGCTTTCACTGACTGAGCAGTCTATTTTCAGATAGTCCTTCAGATAATGAAAGTCGTCATTGCTTAATTTTATACACTCTTCCACTTATTTATACCTGCTGCCATTCACTGAGGTCATCCCTTCAAAAAATACTTCTTGAGGACCCATGATGTGTCCGTGCTGGCACTGAAAAGATAAAAAAGGCATGCTTCCTGGAGGAGTGGCAGTGGCCTTCAGAGGTCTTGATTAGTGCTTTGGGGCCACTGTTTGAGGAACCTGCTGTTTAATACTTGCGTTTCCTCCAGAAAGCATGTGGGCATTGGTAGTGGATTGCTTTTAAAAACAGCCTCTTAGGGCTATATTTTGCACCTGATCCTGTGTTTAATAAGATGGATGATTCACTTTCTTCTGTGAATTCAGGTTGTGATATTTGCATCTTTGGAAATGCTATTTAGGAAATAATTACCAGCATGGAAATTCATAGTTTGTTAATTTTCTTGAAGATACAAGGCCTGGCACGGTGGCTCATGCCTGTAATCCCAGCACTCTGGAAGTCCGAGGAGGTGGATCCCTTGAGGTCAGGAGTTTGAGACCAGCCTGGCCAACTAGGCGAAACTCCGTCTCTACTAAAAATACAAAAATTAGTTGGGCGTGGTGCTGCGCGTCTGTAGTCCCAGCTATTCGAGAGGCTGAGGCAGGAGAATCACTTGCATCTGGGACGCAGAGGTTGCGGTGAGCTGAGATCATGCTACTGCACTCCAGTCTGGGTGACAGAGCGAGACTCTGTCTCAAAACAAACAAACAAACAAACAAACCAAGCAAATACTAAACTAAGACAAAAGAAAAAAGGTACATATTTTTTTACTAGGTGCATAGCTGTGGTATTTTGTGTAATGGTAATAGAAATGTAAAAAATGGTTTATTGGAAGGATTTTGGTCTTAATCAGATTTTTTTAATAAAGATTGAAACATTGGCATTGCAATTGGCTAGGGAAAAAACCCATTTTCTTTATTTTTTCAATGTGCTAGCCTTTAGTAAACAGATGGTCAGACTATAAATGCTTATAATTAAAAGTGCCTTAGAGTAAACATTCGCAGGTATTTGGGAAAGGAAATATAGTTAATGCTAAAAATTTTGGGGGCTTCTGGTTCACAGGTTTGCATTACTCATCCTCCTTAGCTGATAACATATACTCATCAACAGGCTGGACAAGACCGTTTTCTTGTTTTGAGTTATTTTTTCCTTTAACCCCTATCCCTACCCCTGTTTTGCACCCCTATCCCAGTTTCCCTTAGTAGACCTTGACTTGCATGTGTTTGGCATATTACCTTGGATTGGCACATGTCTTTGAAAAATATAGAACAGTTTGTATATTATGTATATCTTAAATTCAAACTTCAAGCTTTCTTTTTCACTTTTGACACTTTTTAATTTAGACATGTTATGGTGTATATCTCTAGCTAAATACTTCTAAACATAGTTTGGTTCCTTTGTAAGTTATCCAGGTAATGGATGTATGGATTGCCTCTAAAACCACTTAGACATAATGCTGTGATAAACATCCGCACACAATTTTAATACTTGTTTTATGTGTAAGTTCTTTGGGCTGTGTATTTAGGAGTGGGGTTACTGGATATAGGGTAGTGGCTTGCATTAGCATTTTTCCCCACTGGTTCATTTATATTGATTTCGTGCAATTTGTGTATCATTTGACCATTTAATTATAGACAATTAAAAAATAGTTTTTACTGTGGTAAAATGGACCTAACATAAAATTTACTATTTTAACCATTTTTAAGTGTATAGGTCAGTGGCATTAAGTACATTCCCATTGTTGTGCAGCCATCTCTACCATCTTTATCCAAAGCTTTTCATGTTCCTCAACTGAAACTGTACCCATTAGGCAGTGGGTACTCACTCCCCAGGCAACCTGGCAGTCCCTGGCAGACTTTCTGTCTTTATGAATGAGACTACTTTAGGTACCTCATACAAGTGGAATCATACAGCATTTGCCATGTTTTGATTGACTAGCTTATTTTACTTAGTATAATATCTTCAAGGTTCATTCATGTTGTAGCATATGTCAGAATGTTTTTCCTTTTTAAGGGTGAATAATACTACATTGTATATACATATACCACATTTTATTTCTCCATTTGTCCATTGATGGACTCTTCTACTTTTTGGCTGTTGCGAACAATGCTACTATGAATGTAGGTGTGCAAATAATCTGTTCAAGTCCCTGATTTCATTTCTTTTGAGATGTATACCCAGAAGTGGAATTGCAGGATCATATTTTTATTTTTTGAAGAACTGGTGTACTGTTTTCCGTAGTGGCTGCACCATTTTGTTTTCCCACCAGCAGTGTACGTGGATTTCTCCGTATTCTTACCAACACATGTTTTTGAAATTTTAAAAAATTTAAAAGAGAACTCTATATTATAGTAGTAGCTAGCATTAAGTAAGGGCTTACTGTGAGCCCAAGTGCTGTTCTGTAAGTTTTACATGTGAGAAGCTTTTAGCCTTCACAACAGCTTTCCAAGATATATGTAGAGAATACACCATTCATAGAGTTCCTAGGATGATAAACTGGAACTTTGAATTGAGGCACCAGTATTCAACACATGCCTCTATATCCAAAGGAAGTGCTAGACCGTATGCAGAATTATAGAAAGCTGGTTTTGTGACATTTGAATCCCTTTACTCACATAGATGCTATCAAAGCCGGGGGGGTGGTGGGGGTAAGATTTTGTTAGGTGAATTTTTCTGCAGGTCATCAGAATGCTGTATGTCTTACCCTTGTCTCCCACAAGTTAAGGGTCTCTGAATCTTTTGTCAAGTCTAGTGAGAGAAGTTTCAGCTAAAGTATATCTTGAGGTCACAAGATATTGATGCTTGACTCATACCTGGGAAAGCTGAAGTGTTCTGTAGCAGTAGTGGTGCGTTTGGGAAGTAATTGCACTCTTCTCTGTCAACGGGGAAATCAACCTGTCATTTTTAAAGGGATCCTGCCGAAGAAAAAGTCTCCTGCCAGGGCAAGAAGATCCCAGCAGTAATGGGCTGTTTGTGTACCACCAGGGGTCAGAAGCTAAGGAGGCATTAAGAGCTTTTAGCAGAGAGAGAGCAGTGTCTCTGGCAGGATATTTGCAATTGGAAGAGTATACCATTGGAAGAGTGCACATAAGCTCCCCAAGAGAGGAAGAATTAGTGTTAAACACTCTGCCATATCCCCTCTGCCATAGCCCTAGATCATTTTGCTACGGATAGCAATCAAGAACTGTCTTATATGCCTGACCTCTCCTCCCTTTCTTGACCTTGATCCTGGTGGGCTCCGAAAACTCAGGAAGATTGTGGAAGAGAAATTGGTGAGATGAGGAGGATCCTGTTCCTTCACTGACAGTGGCTGGCGCTGGGCAGGCCCCAGCTAAGTGAAGAACATAGATTTAATGTTACATGTACTTTGGAGTTTTGGTTGTTATTTGGGTTTAGTCTTTTTATTTTGTAAAATTTGAAGCCTATTGGAATGTTGAAACAATACAATATAATAAACACCCCATACCTTTTACCAGTTATTAACATTTAGCCACAGTATATATCGTATATATACTTTTTTGGACAGTGGGATGGGGCTGAACCTTTCAAAAGTGACATTTTGCCCCTTCAGCTGGTTTATCTTAAGAATTAACATATTCTCTTATGTAGTCATAATACTGTTACCACACTGAGGTCTTTACCATTGGTATAATAATGTATACTATACAGTCCATATTCAGTTTTCCCTGATTACCTAAGACTTTTTTTTTTTTTTTTTTTTTTTTAAGAGACGGAATCCAGCCCAACTCTGTGGCTCACACCTGTCATTTAAATTGACTATATGATTTTCTCTTACTTATGAGGGACCAGGAAAGTTATGAGGATTATATGAATTTTTACTATAGGCCAGGAGTTGGTTTATTCTTGAGTAGGTTCAATAGACCAGAGACAAAAACAAAGTTTTTGCATGAAATCCATAATTTCTGCGTGGTCAACCTGGTGGGCACACTTTTAAAAGAATGTCTCAATTCAGTATGCTCTTGCATTATTCAATAATGTATTTCTTGTAGGTAAAATTGACAGAGTAATGATAATTGTTGAAGCTGGGTAATGGTGGTTCATTGAACTTTTCTCCCTATTGTTGGATATAATTGAAGATTTTCATGATGAAAAGGTAAAGGATTTTTTTGACTCTTTTATTTTCTAATTTGTAGATTTGGAATGTTAGTAAATCACATAATACATTATTCCTTAATGTCAGAGGAAATCAACTTATAAAACTAAAACAGTAATAGTAATAGTTTTCCATATGTAGGGTAAACTAAGCTAAGTCTTTTCCAAATTCACACCTCTCCAATATAAATTATTTCGTTATAAAGCAATCATTCTTTGAAGTTTATACTCATTTTGAAGACTTCTCTTCACCTTTTTCTTGGTTTGTCATTTGTCTCTGAAGTGCAGGAGAGACCGAGTCCACGATTGGTGACCTGGGTGAAAGTGTAGTCTGGGTGAAAGTTCATGTTGGGACCAAAATTAAAGCTAAAGTTTATAAGAAATAGGATTGAGCCTGAGGGGTTTCAACATGGTACAGTGTTGGAGTGTGGCTCTGATTCAAAAATCAGGGTAATTTTTCCAAAATTGAAACAAAAGTGAAATTTAGCTTTGTTAGAATTTATTTCTTTGGAATTTGAAATACTTTGTGTATTAGCTATAAGTGATTTTTTTTTGTGAATAGAATTTTTTTAATAGAGTAATTTTTTAGTCATAATTTTAAAGCCAAAGGTAGAATGTTGTAACTTTGTCCTAAATGAACACTTTTGATGGAAGTCAATAAAATACTACACTAAATGTCCCTGTACACATTAATATACATTAGTGATTTCTGAGTGTTAAAAGTTTTGCCTTTCTTTTGGTTTAGTTTATCTGGTTTCTAAAGAGAATGGTTATTAATCGAGTTGCACTGATAAATGACATGATTTTAGTTGGTCTTTGTAAGAGAGACAGTTTACTCATCAACCTTAGTGTTTCTTAGCAACACAAATTATTCCTGTCTTGGGCATTTTCATATCTTCCTTCAGACATACATGTGGAAATAGTTTATATGACCTGATGCTTGTCCATCTGTCCTGAATCTCTCATTACTTCTTCATTACCTAAACATCCTCGTTAAACTTCATGTCCATATAATATATTCTTCCAGCTTAATAACCCACAGTTTGACTTCAGCATCATTTGGCTTATCACAATCTTAAAAGTGTTCTGAGAAATAAATTTATTTTGTGTATTGTGTAGCTAAAAGTTACTGAAAATATGTTATATTTTCATGATAAAAAAAAGTATAAAAATAATGCCTTGGACCAGGCGCGGTGATTCACCCCTGTAATCCCAGCACTTTGGGAGGCTGAGGCGGGCGGATCATGAGGTCAGGAGATCAAGACCATCCTGGCTAACATGGTGAAACCCTGTCTCTACTAAAATACAAAATTAGCCAGGTGTGGTCACGGGCGCCTGTAGTCCCAGCTACTCGGGAGGCTGAGACAGGAGAATGGCGTGAACCCGGGAGGTGGAGCTTGCAGTGAACCGAGTTTGCGCCACTGCACTCCAGCCAGCCTGGGCGAGACCCTGTCTCAAAAAACAAAACAAAAAAATGCCTTGGGGCCAGGCTCAGTGGTTCATGTCTGTTGTCCTAGCACTTTGGGAGGCTGAGGTGGGAGGACTGTTTGAGACCAGCCTGGGCAACATAGTGAGATCCCATCTCTAAAAAAAAAAAAAAAAAACTTTAAAAATTAGCCAGGAATGGTGCCACATACCTGTCGTCTCAGCTACTTGGGAGGCTTAGGTACGAGGATTACTTGAGCCATGGAGATTGAGACTGCAGTGAGCCACAGTCTTGCCACTGCGCTCCAGCCTGGGTGATGGAGCGAGACCCTGTCTCAAAATAAAAAAACAAAAACAAAAACAAGAGAGCGTCCTTGGGAGCTGGCTAACTGTTTTCTTATTGTCCTTATCCTCTAAGATGAGAGCTGAATCACTTCTGGTAGAGAAATAGGTTGACTATCTTTTGGCAAGTTGACATATTCAGTTTAGATTATAATTTATGAAAATGCTAGATTCATAGGGAGTGTTGCATTCATACATCCATTCAACAAATATTTATTTAGTGCTTACAACATGCCAGGCTTTGTGACAGGCACTGGGGATACAGTGGTGAGTGAAAATATGGCATCTGTGCTCTCTAGCAAAGGGATGGTTGCCTGAGAGCATCAGAAAAGAACCGGCTCTGGTTAGGTAGGGAAGGCTTCCCTTAGGAAGTGAGCCTTAGCTGCTGTCTGAAGAGCATACCAGTGGGAGCAACATGTGTAAAGGCCATGTGGCAGGATGCAGCAGGGCACATTGAGAGAAGCTGGAGTGCAGAGTGAACACCTGCAAGATAAGGCTTTCAAGGAGATTGGTTTTAAGTAAAAACTTCATTCTTTATATATGCTTTATACAAACTGTGAAATCAATAATTATTTTTATTTTGACTTCTGTGTATCATTATATTGACTTCCGTATATCTATTTTAAGACAATAAACTTTGTTTTCAGATATTCAAAAGATTTGAAGATTTCTTCAAGTTCATTTTCTCATTTGGTCCTTTAAATCCCCTAACTAGGAATCCACTGATTATCCAACTGCTTGAGTATAACTACCCCAGTGGCAGAGTCTCCCTTTCTTCTTTGGAACCAGCTTTATTTCCAGACACTTTTAAATAATGGAGAATTCTTTCTTATGTGAAGCCAAAATTCTGGATTTTACTCATTGATACTGGTTCTCAGTGGCAAAACTGAACAAGTTCAGTTTGTTTATAGACTCTTTTACTTATTGAAGATTACTTATATATAGCTATAAGTCTCTTTTCCACAAAGAGTTTTTCCCCCAATGTTAAACAAATTTCAAGTACACACACACACACACACACACACACACACACAGAATGAAACACCCTCCCTCCCCTACTCTGCATGTACCAGTTGCCTGACTTCAATAATTGTCAACCTATGGTTTTGATTGATGGATACTTTTGAATACCATTTTTGCCCTAGGACTTGCTGGATATATAGAAAGGGACCTGATGCAGTTTCTGGCCTTAAGGAGCTCTCATTCCAGAGGGGAAGAAAAAAAATAATGATGTCTGAGAGCATCAGAAAAGAACCTGCTCTGGTCAGGTAAGGAAGGCTTCCCTTAGAAAGTGAGCCTTAGTTGCTGTCTGAAGGGCATACCAGTGGGAGCAGCAGGTGCAAAGGCCTTGTGGCAGGATGCAACAGGGTGCATTGAGAGAAGCTAGAGTTCAGAGTGAACACTTCTAGTTGATAGGAAATCAACTAAAATAATACAGCATAATGCATACAGTCATTTAATTTGTAAGAGAATTATGGGATTATAAAGAAATAGTGCAGGAAGGGCATTTTACCCTACTAAGTGGTGGAAATGGGAGAAATTAGTATACAAACTTAGGCTCTGGAAATAGATTTCCAGAGGGTTTTGGAGAAAGGAAGCAAGGTAAGCAATGTTCAGATGTTAGGACAGCTTCTAAGACAAAAATTCTCCATTGGCAAAAATCTTACATTTATATGTACTTATAAGTAGATATTTCTGTGGAGAGAGCTCTTAGTTCATCAGGCCCACAGAGAGGTTAATGATGTAAAATAGGGCCTTGTGTAGTCCATTAAGAGACGAAGCATTGAGAATTGAACTTAGTAGCAAAGTCTTAATGGTCAGCTCAAACATTCCTGGGAGTTTAAAAGCTAAAAGAGACAGATACTCAGTAAACTTGCCTGCAAGTAATCTTTTTTACTGCACGTAGATGGAAAATATTTGTACTCTTCTTATAGCTTAAATCTGATGTGTATATATATATATATATACACACACATATATCTATTGATTATGTATTTTAAAATATGAGATAATTATTATGCTAAGAGAGAGGTCAGGGATTCAATACCTGGAGAGATGATACCCCACAGCAAAAACACTGCTTTTCTCTCTAGACAGTGTTGGAGTCTTTACTTAGTCCAGTTTGAAATGCATGCTGTGTGGACATAGGGAGGACTTAAAATAATGTTTAGAGTTATGTTCAAATCTATCCTTATCTTTAGAGCCTTACCATGGATAGGTTATTGTGTGATCTTGTTACTGAGATTTGTCCTGCCTGAATTTTGAGACCCATATGATATCTTTCAGTACAGCTACATGAGAGTATAAGCATATATATGCATGCATTCTAATGCCCTGGGGCAATTTTCTCTTAGAGCTTTTCCAGTCAAGGAAGCAGGTACTATTTATAGTGTATATTAGACAAATTGGAAGCAGGTGCTTCCCACCCTCTCTTTCTCATCTTTGTAGCCATTCTTTCACTGTGGCCCTGCTTGTATCTGTATACTACATGCATCTCTATGGTTTTTCTCTTCTTGTATGTTCTAGAATAGATGTGTGACAACAAAGCCATAATGCAGTCTTTTTTATTCACTCAGAGTGTTAATTTATGTTTGAATACTAGAGTCGACTATTTGATCATTCTTTTTTAGTTTATGATTTGCTTATTTATTTCTTCTCCTGTTTACTATTTAAGAATTACATATATACTCCAGTCTGGCAGAAGTGATCAAATATGATTATTTTTTATAAAATATCTTCAAAATTTTATTGGTATGTAGCTTGATGCCACATTTTGAACATGTGTATGATCACTTGTTATGTTTGAGTGTTTCTGAAATTGAATTATTTGATAATTTGTGAAAATTATCTTTTAAAATGAAATAAAGTGACAAGGTTTATCCTTTTGAATTGATAGGATTTAACTGTTATTAAAATCATATTATTCCCCATGAATCAGACATAAAAGTCTTATTTCTTCTTTCTGTTTCAATTATATAATTTAAGTTATATCTTCCTTTAGACATGTCCCAGTTTATTGAACATATTCAATTTCCATTGTAAACATGTAGATAGGGTAGGTGACTACATAAATTTTTTGGGATAAATTTTGTAAATAGTATTGGAAATTAATCTTAGAATTCTAAGTGTCACCATTATTTTTCTTTAATGCTTCTGTTTGTAGTACAGAGTACCAAGTAATATAGTGGATAAAACACATAGTCCCAGCCCTAATAAGAAAGAAAGACTAGTGTGTAAGTAACCTGAATAAATGGTATAAGAGAAGCACAAATAAAACTCAGCTGAAAAAAAAAGATTGTATTTGTCAGTTCTTAAAAGATATGATACTTGAGCTGGGCCTTAAGTAACTGTTAGAAAATGATGGGGAAGATTTGGGAAGAGTGTATTTTAGGCTGAGCAGGTAACACAAGAAAAGAGAGTCTTAAATGCCTTGTATGATTGAAGAGTCTCTAGTGGTCTCACATAGGAACTGAGGGGGAGCCATCGGTGATTAGACTGGACTGTCCAAAACTGGGTTTGATTATCTTGGTAAAGGTGTGCAGATCTTACTTGTTAGGCAGTGGACAGCCTTAGAAGGTAATAGACCATCTTTAATGTGTTCTCTGATATATTCATAACAACTCTTGTTGTTTGTAGTAGATATTACAATATTCATTTTAGAGAAAAACTAATGCTCAGAAGAGCTAAATAACTTGCCCAAGGTCTTGTGACAAGTAGTTTTCAGAGCTAAAATTCAAACCAATGTTCATTTGAACCCGCATGTTTCATCTCTTTTAAGTGGGAGAACAAGGCAATCAGGCTAAATTTCAGGAATATCTCCAAAGCAGTTGGTTTCTTGGATTAGAAAGTAATACTGTAGAGGCATGGTAGCCAACT
Organism: Rhinopithecus bieti; assembly: GCF_001698545.2. Lineage (NCBI taxonomy): Eukaryota > Metazoa > Chordata > Mammalia > Primates > Cercopithecidae > Rhinopithecus > Rhinopithecus bieti. The sequence goes on from NW_016811928.1 coordinate 1,298,823, forward strand.
GGGAGACTATTTTAATGATTCAAACAAGTGATAGTATGAACTTGAATTTGTGGTAGTAAAAATAGGAGTGAGAAGAAGGGTGTGTATATGAGATTAAGGTAGGAGAATTGTCAAGACTGCATCATTAAGTACGGATAATAAGAATGCATTATTTCAAACTCATGTGGTAGAAAAATGATGTCCCCAGTGGCTGGCTTACCTGAGCTAAGAGCCAGCTGGTTTAAAAGAGAGACTGCAGCTTGCCAGGGATCCAGAATTAAGTGATGCAGTGTTAAAGTGATTCGATTGTGAAGAGTTAAAGGGTGAGCTATAAAAGTCACATTCTAGCTTCAGGTTAAACATATGAGCACAGAGCTGAAAACTAGAGGCAAAGCCTAACATTTGGGTAGACTGTGAACCTAATATGGAAGGAGTACCTGTATAAAGGGTGAGGGCACAAAACAATTATCATGGGCTGGGCCTGTGCTGACTGTTGTCCATTTGTACCAAGTTTTGCTCCCTCTCAGCTTCCTCTATGGTTGTACTAGCTGTTATGGGTTGAACTGTATCCCCTTCCAAAAAGAAATGTAGAAGTCTTTTTTTTTTTTTTTTTTGAGACGGAGTCTTGCTCTGTCACCCAGGCTGGAGTGCAGTGGCCGGATCTCAGCTCACTGCAAGCTCCGCCTCCCGGGTTCACGCCATTCTCTGGCCTCAGCCTCCCGAGTAGCTGGGAATACAGGGGCCTGCCACCTCGCCCGGCTAGTTTTTTATATTTTTTAGTAGAGACGGGGTTTCACCGTGTTAGCCAGGATGGTCTCGATCTCCTGACCTCGTGATCCGCCCGTCTCGGCCTCCCAAAGTGCTGGGATTACAGGCTTGAGCCACTGCGCCCGGCAATGTAGAAGTCTTAACCCCTAGTACCCCAAAGTGTGAACTTACTTGGATATGAGATTTTCACAGACTTTATTTTGGAGATAATCAGGTTAGCATGAGATTGTTAGGGCAGGCCCTAATCTAATATGACTGGTGTCCTTATAAAAAGGGGAAATTTAGACACCGACATTTACAGAGGGAAGACTATGTGAAGATACTAGAGAACAGTATTTACAAGTCAAGGATTGTCTGAGGCTACTAGAAGCTGAGAGAGAGACTTGAAACAGATTCTCCCTCACAGCCCTTCTAAGGAACCAACCCTGCCAACGCCTTGATCTTTGACTTCTAGCCTCCTGAATTATGAGATAACACATTTCTGTTGTATCAGCCACCCAGTTTGTGATACATTGTTATAGCAGCCCTAGGAAGTTAATAAAGCAATATATAGGGGATTGGGAGAGGTATAGGGGTCTGGTTGCAGTATTCAATAGGGTGATCAGGAAAGGCCTCAATAAGAAGCTGATAAAATGAGGAGAGAATTGAAGGAGGTGAGGGAATAATCCATGAGGGTATCTGCTAGAGCATTGTTGACAAAGACATGTGTGTCTGCTGTATTTAGGTTGAAAAAGAGGACAGTGTGTCTGTAATGGGGTGACCTAGGAAATGAGGTCTGAGAGGACATACAGTGAGCATGGGCAGATTGGGTAGGGCCTTCTAAACCATTGATAGGGTTCTGACTTATATGCATTGATATGGAAAGCCAGAGGATTTTAAGCAGAGTGATCTTATCTACACTTCAAAAGGATGTTAGCCTTTGGGATGAAAATAGACAATGGGGATAAGGTAGAAAGACCAGAAAAGAGGATGATGGAATTGTCCAGGCATTAGCCAGAGCTGGTGCAAGTTTGGATACAAGGGTGGCAGTATAAGTGAGAAGAAATGGCTAGTATTGGATATATATGTTATTAGTAGAGCATTGGGGTATTATGATAGATTGAATATGGGGTGTGAGAGAAAGCTTGGACTAAGCAACTGTAATATAACAGTTTGAGTAAAGAATGATTCCTGAATAGAGCAGGCCCCTCTGTTCCATCCCCGTTGCCCCCAGCCAGAATAGGTTCAGAGTGACTTTGTACTGCTGAATTGGAGAAAATTTATGAACAGAAAAAAAAAAAAATTAACATATAGAAAACGGAAGTGAAGTACAGAAACAGTTGTATTGGTTACAGCTTGGTGTGCCTTATTTGAACACAGTTTCAACAGTTGGCTGTCTTTGATTGGCTGAAACTTGGTAATTGGTACAAGAATAGGTTACAGTCTGTTTACACATCCAGTTGAGTTACAGTTCACTATGTATGGAGAAACCTTTAGGCTGAACTTAATATATGTAAGGGGGTAGCTTTAGACTATACTTTTTAACAGTACAATATTTTTTTCCATTCTTTTACTTTCAGCTTATTGTGTCTTTGAAAATAAAGTACGTCTCTTGTAGATAGCACATAGTAGGATCGTGTTTTCTTATTCATTCTGCCAATATGTGCCTTTTGGTTATAGTGTTTAATCCATTAGCCTTTAATGTAATTACTGATAAGGTAAGATTTACAATTGCCATTTTACTACTTATAATCTGTGTGTCTTATTTCTTTTGTCTTTCTTTATTCCTCCATCACTACTGTCTTTTGGGTTAAGCAGCTATTTTCTCCCCCGGTCCTCACCATTCCCACTGGATGCTTCTTACACCCGTAAATAGCTATTTTCTAGTGTACCATTTTAATTTTCTTGTTTCATTTACTGTATTTTTTGTTCTTAGTTGTTTTATGCACATGTTCTCACGTTCTACACTTTTGAGCTTCTAGCAGCACTTTGAGCCTCTGCTCAGTGTTTTCTAGATGATTTTCATAGGGAAATAAATGCCAAGGTTCTGACTTACTAAGGATCAGGAAATATGACTGAAAATAATTTTCTTGGCCGGGCGCGGTGGTTCACATCTGTAATCCCAGCAGTTTGTGAGGCTGAGGCGGGCGGATCACAAGGTCAGAAGATGCCATGATTTTGTCTTTGAGAAGGGCGTTTCTTGGCATCCTTGCTTAGAATTCACCCCTGAAAAGTTAACACTCATCTTTAAGGGGATACTTAATTTCAACAAGGTATGTAGTTTGACTCTAAAAGGGGAATCAAGCAGCTCAGAATGCTTAAATCTGCAGAGACCAACCCAAAGTCAAAGTCGTTATAAGCTGTGGTTCAGCTAATTTACAAGGAGGATAATTGCAGAAAAATTATCGTATAAATTTACTGGAAATAACCACTAAATTCTTTAACTTGCTGTGAGTATAGCCTAAGATACCTGCTTTAGTTATTTATTGCTATTGACAAACTGCTGCAAAACTTAATGGCTTAAAACTAGGACAACATGTATTTTGCTCATGAGTCTCTAATTTGGAAGGGTTCATTTGGCATAATTAGATGATGTGGCTCAAAGGTGAGGGCCAGAATCATTTGAGGGCTTACTCATGCACACCTACAGTGGTTGGATACTGGCTAGAACATTTACATGTGGCCTGAGCATCTTCTTAGTGTGTTGGCTAGCTTCTAAGGGTGAGAGGAAGGAGAGGAAGGAGCTGCGGAGACCTATATTGTCTATTTATAGTTGACTTTTGGAAGTCACACAGTACTTACTTCCAGGATACTTTATTGCTTGATAGAAAGGCCTGCTGAATTCAAGCTGGAGCGAAAATTGTCTCCACCTCTGGATGAGAGAGTAACAAGCTACTAGAAAGGCATGAGGGACTGGAAATATTGCTGTGGTTGTTCTTGGAAAATAGTTGGCTACATCATTTTACCTGATGATCTATATTCTCTTATTTCTGGCCTCAGATTGATTCAGTTTTGTGGGGCCAAAATGCTCAATAGTTAAATGTAGAAAATAGGAGACAGATTAAAATACTTTTCTATGATTAATGGAAAGCTCCTTCAATTACATTTTCTTTGTAATTGTATCTTTTTCTGGAACTCTGGAACCCTTAGGGGGCAGGGTTAAAATGGCAAAACCCAGCATTTTATGTTATATTAGCTGTACTGAAAAATAGTGTGATGTATTGCAGTTGAATCATCAGAGTTCAAGTCATAGTTCTGCTACTTTCTAACTGTGTGACATAGGGACAGTTACTTAACCTCTCTGAATTTACTCATCTGCAAAGTCAAGGTGATGATCCCTTCCTTACAGATCTGCTTTGTAAAACAGAGATACGTTTAAAGGGAACCTTTCGGTGAATGGCAGGTCCGGGGGTCTCAGATATTGATTGTCATTAGGCAGGTTGATGAAAGCGCATGAGTTAAATGTTAAATTTATAATGATCCAGAATGATAAAGTTAAGAAACTTATTTAGGATATTTAGATACTTAGAAGTTAGACCAAATATAGGTGCATGTGACTGGAAGGATTTAGAATAGAGAAAAACCTAAGAAGGAATTCTGGAAGAATATGTTTCCATTTTGAAAAGTACATTATATCTTACCAGCTACCAATCAATTTTTTTTTCCTTTGTTTTCTTTATTTTTTGAGACAGGGTCTTGCCTAGGTGGGAGTGCAGTGGCATGATCATGGTGTACTACAGCCTCCCACCTCAGTCTTGCCATGTTGCCCAGGCTAGTCTTGAACTCCTGGACTCAAGCAGTCCTCACTCCATGGCCGACTAAAGTGTTGGGATTACAGCCATGAACCACTGTGTCTGGCCCCTAACACCTTTTTATGGAAATGAATGTTTCAAAGATTTATTAAAATAATGAACAATTAGTTAAGGTACTTTAATAAATGCCTTAATACCTTAGTTTTACATGTTTTGTATTTAGTGAAAATGCTAATTTTCTTCTATTTTATTTTTCTATAATAATTGTAGAAGTGACATACATGTTATAGAAAAGAAATTGAGGAAACAAATCACCATGATTCCATTACTCAGGCAGACTGTTCATGTTTTGTCGTATTTCCTTTCAGGTTTTTAAAATATTACAGCTATCCATGGTCAATATCATAATGTATAACTTCATAACTTTGCTTTTTTACTTAATTTCTCACGTCTTTAAATTTTATTTATCAAGTAGATGTATCATACCTTTTAAAGATTTTTATGTTTTTTTTCTGCCCCATAGACATAATGTTGTGATGAATATGTTTTGTACATGAATTTTTTGTCTTTATTTTGGATTTTTTTCCAATAGGAAGTATTTCTAGAACGAATCATTACTAGATAAAAGTATGTGAACATTTTAAGGTCTTTGATTAATGTGTTATATTTCTTTCCACAAAGTATTACCATTTTATATCTCTACTAAAATGAGAATAGTAGTATGATTCTTTGTTTTTGTAAACAAAGTCGTCTAATTTGACAGTTAAAAGTATCCTGTATAAAATTTGCATTTATGCTATCTTAGATTAAAATTTTCTTTCTAATATTTGGTATTCATTTCTTTCATTTTAATTCAAATAGATTTTCTGTATGTTAGGGATATAATTTTTTCAATATATTTTCTTTAGGTTTGGAGAAATTTCATCACCCGGTATATTTTATTCCTTTATAAACAGTTTAAAATTTATTTTTTTCATTTTGTATGAAAGACATACTAGAGTCACACTAATCTGCACAGTACAGTTATTCTTTTCAATGGATGGTAGTTCTTACTTTTGTTAACTTAATTTTCATCATCTTTTAGTTATTTTTAGAGTGTGTTGTGCATTTAAAGTAGATATATATCCATTTAGTTTTTAATATTATGATTGTCAAACTTCAAGTAACCATATTTTGGTTATTCTGAAGGGGCTGTTTCATAAATAGAATTTAAGAAATTCTTCTCAGTGGCAAAATTTTAATTTCAAATGGAGTATTTTACTAGGCCTTATTCAGGTTATATAAAAATTAAGATTTATTTATTTCCCTTTACAATTTTTTTCAAGTGTTTTAAATTCACAGACAAGTACAATACAATGTAACTCTCTCCTAGGTCTGTCAGATCTGAACCTTTTTTGCCATGTGTATAATAGGAAAAAACAACTGTTTTCTTCTATGTTCAAACTCAGCACAGAATACTTCACCTCTGGTCATCAAAATATGTATGGGGCTTTTCCCTCTCTTGACTGGTTGTCTGACACCAACTGGTTATCCTGCAATTTAACTTAGCTCTGACATTATCTGCCTGGAGATAGTGACAGATCCTGCAGGTTAAGGGCTTGATCCCACAAGATTGTCCCCCACTTCAGACACCAATTGCAAGTAGTAGGCTATCCTCAACTTCTGTCCAACTTAGCTACAAATTGGAGGCGCCCACCAGCACCTTCTTGGGAGCAACTCACAGAACTCAGCGAAATACTTTTACCAGTTTGTTCAGAAAGGATATGATAAAGGATACAAATGAACAGCCAGATCAGCCAGATGAAGAGATATGTGGGATGAAGTCTGGAAGGGTCCTGAGCGCAGGAGCTCTTTCCCTGTGGACTTGAGGTGTGCCACTCTAAGCTCATAGATGTATTCACCAACTCAGAAGCTCTCTGAACCCCTTAGTTCAGGGATCTTTCTCAAGGCTTCATCAGGTAGACATGACTGATTAACTCATTATCTATTCCCTTTCCCCTCTGCATAGGATGGGATTGGGGTGGAACTGAAGGTTCCAAGCTTCTAATCATGGCTTGGTCTTTCTGTTGATCATCCAGGAGCCCACCAAGAGTTGCCTCATTAGAAAAAAAGATGCTCCTATCGCCCAGGAAATTCCAAGGGATTTAGGAGTTCTCTGTGAGGAACCAGGGACAGAAGCCAATACACGTATTTCCTATTAATTCACACCATGTTTAGTTCAGTTTTTAACTTTTTATCTCTTAAATAGAGCTTTATAGATGGAAGTGAGGATCTCTGTGATGCTGATGCCTAATTCCATTCTCCTTTCCTCAGCCTCAGAGGCAGCAAATAGGTGTTTGCATTGCCTGTGGTTGTTTTTATACATTTATTTAATATGCATGTATCAATGATAAAAACCCCATACAAATGATATCTGTACCTATCCCTCTGAAACTTATTCTTTTTTCACCAATATTATATTTTTAGACTTATTTAGGTTAAAATAAATGTTGCTCTAGTTTAGTGGTTTTCAGAATGTGGTCCCTGACCAGCAATCTCAGCATCACTTGGGAACTTATTAAAAATACAGCTTCTTAGGCCAGGACTGAAAAAATAAATTGTGCCACCTAGTACAAAATGAGAATGGTGGGCTCCATGTTTAGAAACTATTAATAATGTCAAGATGGTGACAGCAGAGCATTAAACCAGGTGCAGGGTCCTTCTGTGCTTGGTAGCTGTGAAGCTAGCCCTGTCTAGGCCTCACTCCTGACCTAGTGAATAGAAACTCAGAGTAAGGACCAGCAATCTGTGTTTTAACAAACCTTCCAGGTGATTCTTTTGAATGTTTAAGTTGTGTTAGTTTTCTACGCTGCCATAACAAAATACCACAGATGAGGTGGTTTAAAGAACAGAAATTACAAACCTGCAGATGTACCCCTGAACCTAAAATAAAAGTTAAGAAAAAAAAGAAAAAAAATATTTTCTGAGTTCTGGAGACTTAAATTCTAAGATCAATGTGTTGGCAGGTTTGCTTTCTTCTGAGGTCTCTTTCCTGGCTATGCAGTTGTTCACCTTGTTTATATGGTCCTCTCTGGTCTATATACAAGCATCCCAGATTCCTCTTATAAGGACATTTCCTCTTATAAGGACACTAGTCAAATTAGATTAGGACTAACCCACTCCAATATCCTCATTTTGACTTAATCACCTCTTTAACGACCCCGCCTCCAAATACAGTTATTCTGAGGTGTTAGATGTTAGGGCTTCAACATACGAATTCTGGAGGGACACAGTTCAGCCCATAATACCACTACTATAGTTCAGTGAATTTTTAGGGCTTTATTATATTCAGTTGTATGATTATAGTGTATCTTTTGTGTAATTGCTGGACATTTAGGTTATTTTCCATTTTTTTCTGCTATAACAATGCTGCTGTGGAGAGTCTTGTATAAATATTTTGTGTATCTTGTGAATTTCTCTAGTTCTGATGATATATAATGGGATAGAATTATTAGATTGTAGCAAGTAGAATCTCTGAGCTTTAGCTGATATTGCCAAGTTGCTCAGCAATTTGGAAGTGAAGTGTAAGAGAATTCTTGTTTCACTAGCTCCCAGGCAACATTGATATTGTTAGACTTTTAAAAAAATATTCTGGTAGGCATGAATTTCATAGGGTTGTTTTAATATGCATTTTTCTGCTCGTTGTTAACTGAACATCTTTTTATGTGTTTATTGATCATTTAAGGTTTTCCTTCTCTGTGGATTACATGTTCATGTTTTTTTACCTGTTTCTTTTGGGTCATTTGTCCTTTTCTTATTGATTTGTAGACTTTTTCTCTCTAGCATCTGCATTTACACCATTATTGGTTATGTGTGGAAGAAATACATTTTTCCAGTTTGTAGAGTTATTCGCTTTGTTTATGAGGTCTTCTTTTCTGTAGAAGTTCTGAATTTTAATGGCAAATTTATCAGTTTCTTTTTCTTTATGGTTCTTTTCCTGTTTTATTTTTGATACGGTATCTTGGTGTAGACTTAAAGTGCCCTGATGTCAATCGAATTACAACAAACAAAAACAAAATCATGCACTGCCTTTTGTTTAATGGAAGGCTGCCTCTATGCTATTGATTTTGCTAGTGTATAATTTTAAATGATGGTGTTTTGGCTTTAGGAGATGACTTTTTCTGTAACCCAGCACATGTGGTTTGGAACCATATTTTGAGTTGTTTAACAGCACAAGCTTCTATTTCTGTATATGGGTGGGTTTGTCATAATGATATTTAAATAAGTAAGTTTCATTGTCTGTTAGTAAATAAAAGAGAACAGTGACTCCATCTTTGGGTATGTGCTGTCTTGGGTTTTCTTGGCCTTTTGTAGCTCAGTATCATCATCTAGAAATACACTGAATACTTTTTATGCTGCTAACACTAGTAGTGTTTATTTGGGAAATATTTGTTATTGTTATTTTACTGAAGAATTGGGCCATTTATTACCAAAAAGTAAGATTTTGTACCAGTCTAGGGCAACATTTTCTCTTTATGCTGAGTTCCCACATACACTTAGTACATTTTTTCAAATTTTATTACCTTCCCCCAGCCCTACTCCCTTGCCACAACTTCTAACAAATGCATATAATTGTGTCACTGATAGTTATAAATGTCTACTTGACTCATTGAGGGCCCATTGATTATTTGGATGTAGATTATGTATACTCCCTAGCCCCTGCTCTGGGAACATTTTGACTGTTTTCAGACTTGCTTATATCTCCATTACAAAGCCATGGTGTATACCAAGGAGGAGGTGAATACCATCTTCCTAATTGTCATGAGTTACTTTTTGGTGGCCGAACTTGGTGGACAAAGTTCAATAAGTTTTAGGATGATGATAATTGAAACTAGTGTGGTCCAGTGTTAGTATCAGAGCTTGTTAGATTTGCAAATTTCTCAAGCCCCAGCCCAAACCTGCTGAATCAGAATTCCTAAGGATGAGGCCAGGGAATCTGTTTTAAGAAGCTCTCCAGGTGGTCTAAGGCAGGTATGTGAAGGGCTGTTCCATAGCATTTCCTTGCTTTCATACAGTTCTCTAAAGACAGCATAATATGGAATTTCTAACAGTGTAGTAGTGTTGATAGAGCAAGTTATAGTACTTGCTTGTAGCTCTTTTTTTTTTCTTGCTGTGAGGAGATGCAGTAGAGGGTGGGCAGGCTAGAAGAGTGTGAAGGAAGCAGGGCGGGTCTGATCCTTTCACTCTTCCTGGAAAACATTGGCCTTTATGTCTTTTCACTGTTTCTGCCTAGACTGCTGAAGTTATATAACCTTTTTGATGTGCATCTGATGTCCCTAATTTCAAAGTAAAAATCACTGATTTATTGAATATTTATTTGCATAAAGTCCTTGTTTGGCCCTGTAGAAGATAAGAGGAAATATATATAAAGTGTGATCCTCACCCACATACTGGAGTATCATAAAGACTTGGGTTCAAATTGTGCCATGGAACTTGACTTGAGCGGTAATCTTTGGCAGAGTTCTTAATCTCCCTACATCTCATTTTCTTCTGTTGTAAAATGAAAGCAGCACCTACTGTGCATTTGTTACTGGGATGTTCAAGGGATTAAATGAAATAATGTATATGAAACACTTTAAACATAGGCACTCAGTAAATGGTAGTTGGGTGCTATTATCATTATAATCATCATCTAGTTATTTCTGTATTTGAACATCACACTTGACTCTACAGGGCATACTATATTAATGGTCTAGGTGACACTTTTCAGGAATTGCTTTCCTGGCTCTGTGATGATTCCATCACGGTGGATAATTTAATTAGCCCATGCATGCTGAGCACTGTGGCTGTGGTGCTCAGTAAAAGACATGTGGTATAGAAAGAACCCGGGCTTTGCAGTCAGACAGATCTTGATCAGTCATTACTCCAACAGTCACGAGGTGTGCATCTTGGGCAAGTTGCTTAGTTTCTCTTCCGTTTCTCATCAGCTTCACAAAAAAAAAAAAAAAAAAAAAA
>NW_016811928.1:1309584-1369006 GCF_001698545.2 Rhinopithecus bieti
AAAAAAAAAAAAAAAAAAAAAAAAAAGAAAGGAAAACACTCACCGTGATGGGTTATTGTGGAGATTAAGTGAGACTACATGTAAAGCTCTTGGCCCATAGTAGGTGCATGGTAATTTTTGTAATAAATGTTGCTGTGTCCCCTTCCTTCCTTTCATACTACAGAATTTCAGTGTCTGTTATCCCTAATATATATTGAGTTTTCTTCCACTCTTTGCGCTTAGAACTCATGAGGCTAAATCAAGAGGCTAAGTAACTTACTTGCAACAGAAATGTTAGAGCTAACTTAAGCAGAAGGGGATTTATTAAGGTGTAATGGTTTACTAGGTCTTTGAGGGAGCAAAAGGAAAAGACTATAGACTGAGCTTCTAGGTACAACTCCTGCTAGAACCACACTTTTCAGCTGTCTTACTAAGTGAGCTGTGCGCCATTTCTGGTCTCAGAACCCTAATGCTCTGCTCAAATTTAGAAGCTACCGAATGAAGAGCTTCAGTTTTTGCTGCTGGCCCTGGAAGAATCATTACCTCGCCTGCCATCATTGGTGGATCTGCCTGTGTTTGATGCTGACTTTCCATGTCTTCTTTCTCCCTTTGGCTTCCTAGGAGTGTTTCTCCTTGGGAATCCCAGGCATATGCAGATACTAGTTGCAAGGAGGTCTAGCAAAAGCACACTTTAGCTTTCTAGCCATTTTTATATTGTATGACATGCTAGAATGGGATTGGGTGGGTGTTGAGGACAAATCTTCTATATCTGCAACAACTTTCAAAAAGGAAAGGGGCATGGGACATACTGATTTAGCACCTTTGCTCTCTTAAAAGAGATGATAGTTTCAAAAGGGGAAAGGGAAAATGTCAATCCAACAGTGTTGATAGGAGGGAAGTTCTCTAGTAAAGAAAAAAAATATTTTGTAGGTGAAGCCCAATTATTAAAACAGTGTAAGACTCTAAATAGATTCTGTTGTGTTTATGTAGCTTATAGTATATAAAGTTGATTTTTAAGAATGTCTTGTAACTCTTTTTTTAGCTTCACAGTTTTGCATTAGGGTATGTGGATACAGCATTCCTGTCAGGCTGTCAGGTTTGCTCATTTTTGCCCATCAGAAGACAAGTATATATTCTTGTTGAATTGATATCTTAAAACCTAGATCCATGCAAAACTTTTGCAAATGTAAATAATTTATATTACTTTGAACACATTTATGGTGGTGTTCATATATTAAAGTAGAGTTGGGATGAAGGTAAAGTTTTCATGAAGTATAGTATCTGTTTTACGGTTCTGTAGACTAGTACTGTCTAATAGAATATAATGCAAGCCATGTGTATAATTTTAATTTTAATTTTAACATAGCCACATTAAAAAAAGTAAAAATAAATATTTGAAATAAATTTTAATAATATGTTTAGTTTAACCCAGTATATCCAGAGTATCATTTAAACATGTGGTACTAGCCACATTTCATGTACTGTACATGTAGCTAGTGGGTACCTATTGTCTGCCTTACTTCATGCTAGAACTTTTCTGATTTGAGAAATACTGAAAAAAGCATGGCTTTACATACCACTATAGACATAAATAAAATTTCTCCTCATGTGTGCATGTGTGTCTGTGTATGTGTGTGTGTGGAATATGTATTTAATTTTTTAAATATGAGAGTCCCTGTTATAATTAGCAAGAGTTCTTAGGATTCATGGGAACTCTGTGAAATTATTTACAACTATGTATATATATTCAGGCCTTCTTCAGAGGAGAAGATCTGTAGTTTTTATCAGAATCTCAGGTGGTCTTGTGCCCTGGTAAAGTAACAGCCAAGCAAATGCTAGTATAGATATGTGAATTGGAATAGGTTGTTGGACTGGTGAGGCCAGGATGGATTCCTTAAGCGTTAAGCTTCCCTGCAATCATGGGGCTGTTAAGACTGAGCAGTAGGCAGTGGGAATGGTGGTATTTGTGCTGTTTCATAGATGAGGGCAGATGGTTCTGGGAACTGACCTGAGGTGGTAACAGACCAGGGTCATAATTATATTTAGAAGGTCTGACATGTAAGAGGACACTTAGAGTCTAGTGGACAAAGTCAAAGTCTGAGTCTGATGGAATAGGTCAGATTTTGAAGTCTAAGTAGACAGGCCAATGTCCCTGACAGGGAAGAGGGCTTAGGCAGAAATAGCATACTAACATTCAAGGCTTTTTTTTTTTTTTTTTTTTTTTGAGACCGAGTCTCACTCTGTTGCCCAGGCTGGAGTGCAGTGGCGCAATCTTGGCTCACTGCAACCTCCACCTCCCGGGTTCAAGTGATTCGCCTGCCTCAGCCTCCCAAGTAGTTGGGATTACAGGCACCCGCCACCACGCCCAGCTAATTTTTTTGTATTTTTAGGAGGGATGGAGTTTCATCTTATTAGCCAGGATGGTCTGGATCTTCTGACTTCATGATCCACCTGCCTCGGCCTCCCAAAGTGCTGGGATTACAGGCTAGAGCCACTGCGCCCGGCCATTCAAGACTTCGAAGGAATGTTCCAAGGGTTGAATTTTTAGCTCTTCATCATGGTGAGTTTTCCCAAACATGTTGAGTGTAAAGGAAAAAAAACAGTATTTTTTCTTACTCTCATACAGCACTCAACACTGTTAACACCACATTTTTCCATTAGACAGCAACTGGGTGTCCGATAATTGAATTCAATTCTGACCCCATCCACCTGGAGATAGGGTCAGATTCTACAGCTAAGGGCTCAGTCCCGCAGTACTGCTCCCCACAACCCACCTTCAGATGCCAGTCGCAAGTCCCTGGTTGTGATCTGTGCTTCTGATTGACTGGGTATAAGATATAAATCAGGGTTCCCATGACCTACTCCTCAGGTTTAATTTGCTAGGAGGGCTTATGGAACTCAGGGAAACACTTATGTTTCCTGGGTTATTATAAAGGATGTCACAAAAAGTATGGACCAGCAGCTAGAGAGGAAAGAGATGCATAGGACAAGTCTGGTGGGGTGCAGAGCTTGCACGCCCTCTCTAGGCATACCACCTTCCCAGTATCTCCATGCGTTCAGCAACCTGGAAACTCCTCGAACTGAACCCCTTTGGGGTTTTTATGGAGGTTCATTATATAGTCATGATTGATTACATCATTGGTCATTGGTGATAAACTCAATCAACGTTCAGACCCCATCACCTCCCAAAAGGTCAGGGGATGGGGCTGAAAGTTCCAGCCCACTAATCACATGGTTTGTATCCTGGCACCCAGCCCCCGTCTTGAGGGTATCCAGGAGCCTACTAAGAGTCACCTCATTAGAACAATACATGCTCCTATCACACAGGAAATTCCAAGAGATTTAGAAACTGTGTCAAGATTCTCCTATCACTCAGGAAATTACAAAAGTCTTAGGAACTCTGTCAGGAACTGAGGTCAAAGACCAAATAGAACAAGATTGTGCTGGTGCCCCTATTACTTAGGAAATCACAAGGGCTCTAGGAGCTCTATGCCAGGAACCATGGTTGGAGAACAAATATATATTTCTTTCTTTTTTTTTGTTTTTTTGAGACGGAATCTTGCTCTGTCTGATCTTGGCTGACTGCAACCTCTGCCTCCCAGGTTCAGGCAGTTCTCCTGCCTCAGCCTCCTGAGTAGCTGGGACTACAGATGTGTGCCATCACGCCCAGCTAATTTTTATGTTTTTAGTAGAGATGGGGTTTCACCATGTTGGCCAGGATGGTCTTGATCTCTTGACCTTGTGGTTCACCCACCTCGGCCTCCCAAAGTGCTCTGGTTACAGGCGTGAGCCACCACACTCGGCCGTATATTTCTTACTATCACAATGTCACACTGGGCCATTGGCCCTAAGAAGAAAGTTATATGAAGTCTTGTGTTTGGAGAGGGTTGTGACCCTCAAATTCCTGCCCACTCCAGAATTCTATAATTTAAATTCAATAAATTCCCTTCCAATAAATGGTTACATCCAGTAATTTATGTCCTTGTCATATGTTTTACTTCAAGGCACAACTCTTATGTTTCAGCACTGGTGTGTGTTCTTGATCATGAATTTACTCCTTAGGAGACCAGTCCTTAGAGCACTCCTTCAAACCTTCTGAACTTGAGTTCTTTTCTCTCCCCTGCCTTGTGGTGTTGATTGGGCATTTTGAGCCCTGGGATAATGGTCAGACCATCCTATGAAAGGTTAGTACTTGAACCAGCAGCTTTGTTTCCTGTTTTTTATTTGTTGCCGTCACAGTTTAGAGGAGAGTAGAAATTGTCATACCCCTTTTGTACATATGCCAGCTTGTTAAAAGAAGTCTTGTTCCCTGAGGATTAATTGAGGTCATGTTGGAATAACATCTTAGGGAGGAGTCCCCTGGAGAAATTTTCCAGAAAAAAGTGAGAATGCGTTTGTCTTGATCTAATTGAACATTTCCTGTAATATCAGTATTTACAGACCTTTTTGGTTTTTTTTTAGCTTTTAATCATTTCATTTCAGCGTTCATGTTTTATAAGAAAATATTTCATGTGGTGAATTTGAATATACATGAGATGAAAGTGTTGGAGTTTTCTGAAGTAGAAAGGTACAGAAATACTGGATTATTTATCAGTTTAGTAGGTATGTACATTTCTGATTGTTGCTTCAATGTTCCATTGTTTTCCCTTCCTTTTAGTATTTTAAAATAATTATTACTAGGAATTCTTGCTGTCATTATTTTCTACCAGTCAGATCTTTGAATTGATCATATTAACAATATAAAAAATTGTGTGGCTTTCTGTTTCTCAAATTTCATGCAATTCAGATGTCAGAACCTTCTATGTCTTTATAGCTAAAATGGGAATTTTAAAGGTTAAAGAATCAAATAATGAAATTGTGATTTTAATGCAAGTTTTTAATGCCCCAAAGTATATCTGTGCCTGTGTATGCACACACACACCACGCGCGCGCATGCACACATACATACACGCATGCACACACACACACACACATATATAATGTAGGTTTCCATTTGCCTCAGTCTTAAAATTAGCATTTGTAACAGTTCTGGTAGTATAGTTTGCCTTGTGAGGAACCCAGAGGCCTGATACTGTGTCAGTAAAACTGTCTCATAGGTATGATTCAAGCAGTTTTATTAGCAACATATGGGGTATGAAGGAGCCACAGAGGGGAGTGTGGAGTGTGAGGGTGCTGGTCTGTCTTTTTTGGCATGTAATTAGATCAGTCCTCATGCATAGTGTTATTTGTTGCTGCTTAGGGAATATGGAAAAATAGCATCTAATGTAGTGAAACAAAAATCAGAATAAATTATAATTGCCGAGTTTATAGGGAATTGTTTGGATAAAAGATGTATTTTTTCAAACCTAAATTTTGTTTGGTATTTTAAACAATCAGTATTTTAAATTAAAACCCACATTTTCAGTGATTTTAATTTTTGGATTAACTTTATACAATAGATGCATAACTGAGTTTCATAGATGGGGAAGAAATTTGTTTTTTTTTTCCCCTGTTGTGACAATATATGGTTCTATTTAGTTTCACTAAATATTAATTTTTCTTTGGAGTTATTTGTAGCATTTGAATGATTACAGTATGCTGATTAATAGATGCTACATAGAGAACAATATCAGACACAGCTTGTGGGCTTATGGAGTTTCATTCTATAAAAGCAATCACATATAGAGAATGTTTAAATAGTCAGTGGTAGAAATGATACACATATATGTCAGCAAAGTGGTTACCTTTGGGAAAGAAGGAGGGGCATGGGATCAGGGAGGGGTATGTAGGAGCTTCATTTGTAAGTTTTTTAGACTTCTCTTTCAACTAAGATTATTGATTGTCAGAGACTTTAAACAAGAGTTCAGGTTGAGGCAAAGTTAGTAGAATAGTTTGTTTCATTTTCCTTCCCTATAGATATTACCTGACTTGCTCAGTACAGTTTTTTAAAGGGAGGGGGGTAAACTTGTAGAGATGGAGGGAAAAGCCATAGTGGTGGGGGAGCAGGGAGCATTCTGGAAAGAGCCCTGTAGAAAAAAGTACTGAAATGTTTTTTAAACTTCTTCGCAGTTTTGCTCACTACCTTCAGTGTTAGATTATTGTCTACTCTGAATTTTACTGGTGATTTATCAGTCTTTATGTAGGAAAGTTACTGAGAAGTAAAATTTCTTTACTCTAGATTTACATTTGGCTTTAAGACTGTACTCTGAGACCCAGTCCTCTGAAATGGATAATTCTTAAACTAATTCTCAAATGGCTAGTCTGGTTCCTTCTGTATGCTGGTGAAAGAATATCAGAAGCCGAGCTGTTCAGTATTTAGATTTTAGTGATTAAGAAAGCAGCATGGATTATATGTTTATTTCTAGAGTGTGAGCAAATAGGGCCACACTTCAAGTGCTTTTCAAATGCTTGTGACTACTGTCATGTTTTATGATATGATGATTTTATCTAACAGCTATTTCCATGGAGTTACTTTATTTGCGGAATAGACCAAACTTCTGCTTAAAAATATAAAGAAATCTTTACACTTACCCTTCCTGTGAAAATTTGCTTGAAAGACCAAAAAGAGAAGTACATTTATGTAGTTTTGTTTTACTGGGGGAAAAAACTAATAAGAATTAGTTGTGTAATAGGTGGGAGTGATTTTAGACATAAGAGAAAATATTAAGAACTTGTAATCTTTAATTAGAGAAAGTGAACTCTGCTCAAGGAAATGTAAGTAAATAGTAGTAATCTTAAATTTATTATTTAAACTTATCTTTCCTACGAGATCTTTTAAGAGTAGCTAAGAGATATCTTTTATCCAATTTGCATTTAACTGTTACTATCTTTTCTTGGAAGATCACCTTCTTTTTATTTTTTAATTTTTTTTGTTTTACTTTAAGTTCTGGGATACATGGGCAGAATGTGCAGGTTTGTTACAAAGGTATACATGTGCAGTGGTGGTTTGCTGTCCCATATCAACCCATCGTCTAGGTTTTAAGCCCCACATGCGTTAGGTATTTGTACTCATGCTCTCCCTACCCTTGCCCCCCACCCCCAGCAGGCCCTAGTATGTGATGTTCCCCTCCCTGTGGTCCATGTGTTCTCGCTGTTCAACTCCCACTTATGAGTGAGAACATGTGGTGTTTGGTTTTCTGTTCCTGTGTTAGTTTGCTGAGCATGATAGTTTCCAGATTCATCCATGTCCCTGCAAAGGACATTAACTCATTCTTTTTTATGGCTGCAGAGTATTCCATGGTTTATATGCACCATGTTTTCTTTATCCAGTCTATCATTGATGGGCATTTGGGTTGGTTCCAAGTCTTTGCTGCAATTATTGTAAATTACGCTGCAGTAAACATACATGTGCGTGTATCTTCATAGTAGAATGATTTATAATCCTTTGGGTATATGCCCAGTAATGAGATTGCTGGGTCAGGTGGTATTTCTGGTTCTAGATCCTTGAGGAATTGCCACACTGTCTTCCACAATGGTTGAACTAATTTACACTCCCACCAACAGTGTAAAAGCATTCCTATTTCTGGGAGACCACTTTCTAAACAATGTAGAAATCCTAAGTGACTGGATAATCAGCATTTTACTGTATAGANTGCAAAGGACATTAACTCATTCTTTTTTATGGCTGCAGAGTATTCCATGGTTTATATGCACCATGTTTTCTTTATCCAGTCTATCATTGATGGGCATTTGGGTTGGTTCCAAGTCTTTGCTGCAATTATTGTAAATTACGCTGCAGTAAACATACATGTGCGTGTATCTTCATAGTAGAATGATTTATAATCCTTTGGGTATATGCCCAGTAATGAGATTGCTGGGTCAGGTGGTATTTCTGGTTCTAGATCCTTGAGGAATTGCCACACTGTCTTCCACAATGGTTGAACTAATTTACACTCCCACCAACAGTGTAAAAGCATTCCTATTTCTGGGAGACCACTTTCTAAACAATGTAGAAATCCTAAGTGACTGGATAATCAGCATTTTACTGTATAGACATTCATAACTAAGTATGTCCATTAGCGTTCAGAGAATAATTGAAATAATAAAATGTGGTATTATAATATTAAAAAATCTGTTAAGCATATAATATATAGATTAATTAAAATAACCCATCAAACTATAAAATAATGATTAATAGTTACTGCCTTGTATTTGTGACACTCTCTGTGTATTAAAATTATAATGCTTCACAAATGTAATTATATTTCTTATATACGCTGTTTTATTTTGTGATTATAACAGTTTTGGAAGTAGGTGGAGTAGGTGAGTTTTTTTTTTTTTACTAAATGCGGAAGTTGGATAGCATAGCAATTAACTGGTTTTTCCGTGTGGACTGGACTAAAACCAGAGTTCCTAACTTCTAGTTTAGTGTTCTTTCCTTCTGGACCTTAGTCAGAATCAGGGAAATTTGGATTTTTCTGGCCTGTTGTATATTTTTCTTAGGTCGTTTTATTTTGGCATGTTTCATTAGAACCCCTTCCATATCTTGGAAAGCAAAAAGAGCCAACTATATATAATCAGTTATTTATAATTAGTACTTTTGACCATAGATTTTTGGGGTGAGAAGGATAAAACTTGACCCAAATGGTATTTTTGGATTATGTCTGTATTTATATATTATTAGTTTGGTGTAACATTTTACTATGCAAAAAATAAAAACGTTTAAAAATTAACTTGGTATCATTCACGGTTGTGAAATTAGGACAAAAGTTTTGGCAATTGGGGTACAAGCAGAATCTGTTTTTCTCTTTCTCTTTTCTTTTGAAGAACTGCATCAAGCAACATCCTAGGACCCTTAAGATTCTAGGGGGAGTTTTACTCAGCTTCTCCCGTTATGGTTTTGGAATTATTATTATTTAAAAATGATCTTTTGGGATTATATTTCACTTTTAAATGAATTAAAAGTAACTGTGAGTGCTTATTTAAATCAAATATCGGTTAGTGTATATTATGAATGGAAACTCAAAAAGACATTTGTAATATCTTATGTAGATTTATATAGGCTTTAAGACATGGAAACTTGGGGGCTGGGTGCGGTGGCTCCTGCCTGTAATCCCAGCAGTTTGGGAGGCTGAGGCGGGCGGATCACCTGAGGTCAGGAGATCAGGACCAGTCTGGCCAACATGGGGAAAGCCTGTCTCTACAAAAATACAAAAATTAGCTGGACATGATGGCGGGTGCCTGTAATCCCAGCTACTCGGGAGGCTGGGGCAGAAGAATCACTTGAACCTGGGAGGTGAAGGTTGTAGTGAGCCAAGATCGTGCCATTGCACTCCAGTCTGGGCGACAGAGCAAGAGTCAAAAAAATCAAAAGCAAAAACAAAAAAAAAAACAAAAGAAATGGAAATTTGGGGCCATTAGAAAAGAATGTTTACTTAATAATTATAACATGGTAATATTATTTAACTACTCTTTTTAGTAATATATAATTTATTCATTCCCACAAAGGTTACCTTGACTTGTCTATATTTTTTGGTCAGTTTAGGCTGTTATATAACAAATACATCCTCAACTGGGTGGTTTAAACAACAGATATTTATTTCTTACAGTTCTGGAGACTGGGAAACCCAAGATCAAAGTGGCTAGCACATCCTTTGTCTGGTGAGGGCTTGCTTCCTGGTTAGCAGATGGCCACCTTCTCATTGTATTGCCACGTAGCAGAGAGCAGAGAGGAAAGAAATTCTTTGGCATCTTTTATAAGGGCACTAGCCCCATTCATGAGGACTCCTCCCTCAAATCCTAAATACTCCTGCCTTAGTCTATTGTGCATTGCTATAAAGGAATACCTGGGTCTGGGTAGTTTAGAAAGAAATGAGCTTTATTTGGCTCCCAGTTCTGCAGGCTGTACAAGAAACATGGCACCAGCATCTGCTTCTGGTGAGGGCTTCAGGGAACTACCACTTATGGCAGAAGAAAGGGAGCAGGCGTTAGAGGGAGGAAGAAAGAAGGGAGGAAACCATTAGGCTATTTGTAACAATCAGTTCTTGTGGGGAGTTTATAGAAGGAGAACTCACTCATTACCATGAGAATGGCCCCCAAGTCATTCATGAGGGATCTGATTTCCTGATCCAAACTCGTCCCATCAGGCCCCACCTCCAACACCTCCAGTACCTCCAATATTGGGAATCAAATTTCAGCATGATATTTAGAGGGAACAAATATTCAAACTGTATCACCTCCCATTGGCCCCACCTTCAAATATCATCACACTAGGGATAAGGGTTTAACATGAATTTTGAGAGACACAGTCAGTCCATAGCACTACAGTTGTTAGTAAGTGTAATGTATTGAAATACCTTATTTAGAGCATGTGAATGAATTGTAATCAGATATTTAGATCACTGTTAGGGCTAACTCACCTCTCTCTTTTTTTGTCTTTCGGTTGCAGGAAAATTTTCATCTATTTTACTACTTATATATAACTTTCGGGAGATTTTGAAAAACCATAGTTCTGTTTCTCCTGTGGAAGTGTTAAAAATCCTAAGAAGCTTTCTTGAGATAAAGTTTGTCCCCTTTCAATTATTAAATGTGCTTTTCTCTTATCTGTGAATTTCACCTTCAGTTTACTGGCAACTGCTTTTTCTTGTTAGGATCATAGAATTATGATTAACTCCTTGCAATCTGGCTTTTGTCCCACCTCTGTACTGGAACTGTACTCGTGAAGGTCACTGGTGAGCACATCTAGCTGAATGTAGGGGGTTATTTTTTGCAGTTCTCAATCTCCTTGACATGCTAATGTCACATGACCTTGGCTTTTCAGCTACACGAGCACTTTCCTTTGAAGTCTCTGCTGCCCACTCTTCTTCTGGTAATACCTGTCTCTGAGGTGTTAAGGTGGGTTTGTACTTTGCCTTTGCTAGGCGTTTACTTATTCCATTTTGAATCTTATAATAACTTTAGTTATTCTTGTTTAGCATTTGTATCATAGATAAATCATAATTCTCTCACCCTGGTAGATATTGCTGGTGATTCACAGAGTTCCATTTCCCATCATTGCCTATCACCTAAACTCTAGTCCTGCACTTTCATCTTAGAATAGATCCCAAATCATCTCCTTCAGAGTATTTTTTTCCCTCTAAATTTCTGTGTTTCTTTTAAAGAAGCATTATTTTAATACCTTGACATTTTTAGTGTGGTGTCTCTTATGCCATGTCCCTTACTTTCCAATACCTCTAATGTCCTTGAATCTTTCCTGAAAATATTTTCTAAAATTGCCCAGTGTTCTTCATTTCTTTCTTTTCCCTAAAGTACCTTATAGTTTGTGAAACACTTTCAAATGTATTTTTTTCTTGAGTTAAAATAACCCGTACAACAAATTTGTGAAATAAGAAGGTCAGAGTTTATTAACTCAGTCTGCAGATGGGGAAATACGTACTGAAAGTAGTAGTGACTTGCCTGAGGTATCATTGCTGATTAAGGGTAAAGCCATTACTAAGGCCAAGGTAAAGTGAATTTGAGATTATACCTGTGCCCAAAGCAAGTGACTATCGCAATTTCCTCTTAAGATACCTTTCAACTTCCAGTCCTCCTTTAATTCACTTTACTTACATTGCTAGATTAATGTTTGTAAAACCAATCACAGTGGCAGCTACTATCAATTGGTACAATGTCTCAGTCACTGATCTAAATACCATCTAATCTTCAAAACTACCATGCAAAGTAGATATTGTTATATCTATAGGTAAGGAAAATTTTATGTATAAGGAAATTGAGGCTTACAGAAGTTAAGTGTGATGGGGCTGTGGGGTAGTGATTTCAGCCCTGGCTCCCAAGCTCTGATTCTTTTTTACAACCACTTTTTGTTTGCCATTTTTCAAATTCTGGATGTTACCCCTCTTTCTAAGAACTTACTTTGGCTTCCTTTTGCTAGTTAATCCATTTATACCCCTTTATTAACCTTTTAGTGTCTTCAATTATTTGGTCATAAATTTCCTTTCCATCATTTTCTCCAGTAACCCTCCACAGTGAACTCTGCTCTTGACCTTGTTCTCTTCTCACAATGACCTCATCTAGTCCTACTTTCTCACATTCTTAGCTGGTTATTTTCTCCCTTTATAGAATTACTTCACCTCAAATTCTTTACGTATTCCAGCTCTTTAACTTCTACTTCTCAACTCTTAGTGAACACTTAGAGCATACAGGGGGCCATGATAGGAGCTGTGAATATAGATGAATGTGTGGGCCTCGTTGGGGAGGTGAGCAGTTGATGGAATGAGTCAAACTGGATTCTCCACTCTGATTTGAGAGTACTGGCAGAAGGTGGTGTGCCTAGGTTGCTAGGGATGTGATTAATTTTACCTGAGTAATTGGGGAAGATGTGACATAAGAATGGACATTTGAGCTGTAGCCTTAAAGGAAGAGGAGGAGGTCTACAGTTAGAGAAGGGGTGGGAGGAGGGCATTTTTATTTTTGAGACGGAGTCTCGCCCTGTCGCCAGGCTGGAGTGCTGTGTGGTGCGATCTCGGTTCACTGCAACCTCCACCTCCCATGTTCAAGCAATTCTCCTGCCCAGCCTCCCGAGTAGCTGGGATTACAGGCGCGTGCTACCACCTCCGGCTAATTTTTTTGTGTTTTTAGTAGAGGTGGGGTTTCACCGTATTAGCGAGGATGGTCTTGATATCCTGACTCGTGATCTGCCCACCTCAGCCTCCCAAAGTTCTGGGATTACAGGCGTGAGCCACCGCACCTGGCCGAGGGCGTTCTTGAAAAAGGAAATGTTGTGTGAATACAGGAATGAACTTACAGATATGTATGCCATATTTTGTAGTGTGAATGTTAAAGGCATTTGTTGCAAGGCCATGCAAAGTGGTGTATTGCTGCTGATAGGCCTCAAGTGACTGACCTTCCCTTGGCTGAATCATCCCAGTTCAAGTCTGGTGTTTGACCTTATACTTTCAGACACCTGATTGGCTGAGCCAATTGGGAGTGGGTCTGTCTCAGGAGTGGGCTTACATTAACCAAGATCTTGGAAACTGATATATGGATATCTATATATTTATATATATAGTTTGTTGGTGTGTCAGTTTATTAATTTCCAATGAGAAATACAACTGTCAAGTAGATTGGATTGCTTAACTTGACAAATCATTACACTTCCTCCCTGTCTTCCTGTAGACAGGATTCTTGGGAAGCCAGGTTATTAATATGGAGGTCAATTGATTGAGAAATACAGCTGTCAAGTTTACTCAGCGTTTCTGACCATTGTGCTCCTTCTCTCCTGGCAAGATACATGGGAAGTCACATTACTGGAAGACCACAAGTTGAACATGGAAAGAGAACCAGGAAGGATATTTGTTTGAAGAAGTATCTCTCGCCTCAGTTAGCTTGAGGCAATCTTACCCACTATAGGAATATCTTTGCCAAGGAAACTATGTTATTGGAGTCAAGTCAGCCACCACTTTCCCTCTCATGGTAGCTTAGCTTGACTTTGTCAGCATTTGCCTAGGTCACTTCTTGGATTTCTTTCCTGATCAGCCTCACCTGTATTTCCCATACCTTCTGGATGGGTGCATTCTCCCTTTAGATATGTTTAAATATTCTGTCAAGTTACAGGGAAGTCGCAAGAACTAAGGAAGCAGGGGAATTTTCATATCTCTGTTTTGATCCATTTGGTTTTAAGTCACATTTGCTTATTTTCAGTTATTTGGGACCAAAATCAGGGTATGATAAATAGCCCCCTGAAAATGTGAGATTTGGTGGTGGTGGGATGTGGGAAATAAGGCTAGAAAGGAAAGTTGGGACCACATTGTGAAGGATCTTGGTTGGGTGCCATACTAAAAATTTCAAAGTATTCTCAATTAATTCTCCTCCTCACTTCTCTAATTAGTTTTTTTCCCCACAATAAGATTGTCTTTTCAGCTTTTAAATTTTTGTTATCTGTATCCTACTATAGAATATATGATACTGGCTCTCAGTAGACCCTTAAGAGATCATATAATTTATCCCCTTTGTGTTTTGACAAATACATATTAGGTATTATTATCTGCATTTTAAACATGAGGTACAGGAGGCTTGCAAACTTACGTTCTGCTTCTCTTCTTAGTTCAGGCTATTTCTACAGCTTCTTTTATCCCTCATTGTTTTAGGGAAGGTATTTTTATTTTATTATATAGTGTATCTTTTTATATTATTATATAATGTTTCTATCATAGAGCTTATGTTATATACATGAATAGCTCCCATTAATTAATTGTAATGTATCTGTCTCTTTTCTGTCCAGGTAGCTTGCCAGTTCTTTATATTTAGGTGGACCTCATACTCATTCTTTTTGTCTTTTATAATGCCTAGCCCAGTTGAATTTCAAGCAATACTTAGACAATAGATTACAGTTTTAAAGCCAGAAAGTATCTTGGTCTAGTGCAGTATTCTGATTTTCTTTTTGGAGACAAAGTCTCGTTCTGTCACCCAGGCAGGAGTGCAATGGCATGATCTTGGCTCACTGCAACCTCTTCCTCCTGGGTTCAAACAATTCTCCTGCCTCAGCCTCCCAAGTAGCTGGGATTACAGGCGTCTGCCATCAGATGCCTAGCTAATTTTTATATTTTTAGTAGAGACAGGGTTTCACCATGTTAGCCAGGCTGGTCTTGAACTGACCTCAGTTAGCCAGGCTGGTCTTGATTCCCACATGAGGAAGCCAAGGTCCAGGGCAACTGTAATTTGCCGTAGAGCACATGATTGGTAGAGCCATGACCAGGATCCAAATATAGTGACACTGTGTCCAGACATCTTTGCACAAAGTACACTTTGCACTTTCTCTTTATTCACCTGAACGATGTTTTCCGTAGGTGTAAAAGAGACCATCAGAGGTCACCCATATCAATGTACAGTATCCAAAACCACTGTATTAAAACTTAAATTGGCAGCCTTTCTTATTGGTCCTGGGAACAGTGTAGTTTTAAATGTCTTGGATCTTATTGTTAGGTAAAAATTTGAGTGAAAAAAAAAAAGAATGAAAGGGGGACATAGGGAAGGGAGCACATATCCTGAAAACTTGCTGTGTACCTGCCAAACAGTACGTGCTTTAAGTGTGTCAACTCGACTGTGGAGATGTGGGTTGTGAGCCATGGTCTACAGACCTATTCTTCCCTCCTCTCCCCTCCTCTCCTCTCCCCTCCCCTCCTCTCCCCTCCCCTCCTCTCCCCTCTGCCTTCTCCCCTCCTCCTCCCCCTCCCCTCCCTTTTCTTTTGGAAAACATCTTTCAGGTGAATAAAGAAAAAGTGCAATGTCATTCTTCCCTCTCCTCCCCTCCTCTCCTCTCTCCCCTCCCTTCCCATCTCCCCCTCCCCTCTCCCACCTCCCATCTCACCTTTTGTCCTATCTCCCCTCCCATTCCATCTGCCCTGCCCTCCCTCTCCCTCCTCTCCCTCTCCCCTTCCCTCCCCTCCCATCTCCTCTCCGCCCTTTCTTTCTTTTTTTTTTTTGAGACAGAGTCTTGCTCTGTCTCAGGCTGGAGTGAGGTGGCATGATTGTAGCTCACTGTAGCCTCGAACTCCTGGGCTCAAGCTATCCTCCTGCCTCAGCCTCTTGAGTAGCTGAGGCTAGTGGTGTGACCCACAACCCCCAGCTTATTTTTTAATTTTTAATTTTTTAGAGATAGTGTTTTGCTATGTTGACCAGGCTGGTTTGTAACTCTGAATTATACTTCATTGTTACAGCCCTTAGCCAAAGCCCTTAAGAATAGCATCTTGGATAGCAGATACTACACTGGACTTCCTAATGAGGAGCAGTCCAGCAGCCATCTTCCATTGTCTGTGGTAATGGTGGTAAATGTTGGTACTGGAGCTGGGTGGCAGTGCCTGAGTCACTAAATAACCTTCCATTTTCTAACCATGGTGCATGGCTCATGTTTTTGACCTTTTATGTATATATCATTGTTGCCATTTCCGTTCTGTGGGAGAAGAGCCCACATGTTTCTTCTGTCTACAATCTTACTTTCCATTTTGTTAATGCTCCTCTTTTCTTCTCTTTCTGCCTCCACCCTTTTTACTCTGGGTGTGGAGAGAAAATTGGATGTGCTTGTATCAAAGTTACTTAAATGGATCAGCTTTAACTTTTTCCCCTCTGAATTCTTCTATGTTGATATGGAGGGCAAAAAAAATAAAAAGAAGGTGCTGCATAATCACATTGTCTTCCAGCAAAACAATTTTCAAAAATGACAAGATATATGCAATTCATAACTTATATAAAGTTTATCATTCATATTTATAAAATCTGTGTTTTGGTGCTAAATGCACTTCAAGTTTCAAAGAATAGTTTTAAAATACTTTTGAATCATCTCCCTGAGAGCTTTCAACACTGTATAAATAGTATACTTTTTAGCATTTCCTGTTGCATACCTGCAGTTTGCATCATCTTTGAGAATGTTTACCACTTTTTTGCAGGGCATATGTGGAGACTCAACTAACAAATGTCATTATGTATGTAGGTTTCAAAAAGCAACTGGAGGAAATTATATTTAACCTTTTTGAAGAGTTGTTATCTGGGCTTTCCCCATTTCAGGGCAAAACCAGGTGTAAATCAAGGACATGCATTGATATACATATTTTTGAAAAAATAATCCTTTTAGGTTTTGCTAGTTACTGTTTTTGCTTAAATATCCTCCCCCCTCCCTGAAATTTAGAATGTTTCTGGTAAATAGTTTAATCTGGTAGTTCCCATCACTTTGTTCATTCAGTTAATTCTTAAGGATTGTTTCTTAAAAAGAGCAACACAGTTATGATTAAATGTGTTCTTAGGAAAAAATATGCTAAGAAGGCATTTGACTTTCCCCTTATGCCAAAAAGCGTATTAGACTGGTAGGCTGTACAGAGGGAGGTAACTCAGGAGAATAGCATGAGGTAGAAGATACTGAAAAACAGTAAGGCAGAGTGAGAGAAAACAATTTTTTCTAGAATGGGAAGTATGGTTCCTTTTTCCCAATAGAAAAGCTCAAACCCTATGCCACTATGTTGAGATGCCATTTTTATTTATTTAGATTTTGCTTTAGTTTAAAGGTGGGAATAAGATGACCTCCTTTTTTTTTTTTTTTTTTAAATCTTATATCTGCTATATTACAAAAAAATTTATAGCATTCACTAAGTATGAATTAATGTTTAAATTCTGTTAGGTGTATATATGTTGTATTTATTCTTCCAGGTTTTATATTTCGTTAGAACAATGCCTTTCATTTAGAACATAACATGTTTCATGTATGGTTTATAATTATCTAGTATAAGCGTTCTCTTATTAAGTGCCTGATGGCACTCACTTAAGTTTAATACAGTTTAATGTCTATTTTACTTCTATATAGAGGGCATTAGTTACTGATTGAATAAATGAGTGAATGAATGAAGTACAGGAATATGTGGGGGCGTGTTTGATTTGCTGTTCTGAGTCAGATTTATGATTTAAATGATGTTGCCTTACCAAGCTCTTAAAATAAAGATTTGTATTAAATGATTATGTACTCACTATAAAAATTATAAGCATTAAGGATAAAAAATTAAACAAATTCTACTACACATAAATAATCATTATAACTTGGAACTTCACTTTAGATGTTTTCCCTCTTCTACATACCCACACCCACAAATACCCACACATATAAATACATTTATAGAGGGGAAGGTGAAGCAGGAGTATCCTACATACTATTTTGTTTAAATAAAATGATATTATTTCATTTGAACAGAAATGAAAATGAATTACAGTAATTAAGTGATTTTTTTTTTTTTTTACAATAAGGAATTCACAATAAGTGTTCTCACTAAAGTTGAAAAAAAATTATGACAAATGTTAAGAGACTAGGATCATTTCATTTTAAAAGTTAACTACATTATTTCATCAGTTTCCTGCTATGAAAAGTTAAAAATTAGCAGACTTTCTTTCTTCCACCTCCAAATTTTTATTAGTTATATTAAATTTGTACCTTGTCAAGCTGTGCAACATTTGCATTCTATTTTATAATTAATTTTCACAGTTATTTAGTTTTAGTTTTATATTTAAAAGCAGTCAGTGCTTACTACCTACTCTTTTATAATGGAAAATTGTCCTAAAATCCTGAGAGGTGTGATAACTGAGAAAATTCCGTTCTGGGGAACCAATAAACCCAAATAAATACCACTTTATTTTTATTTTTTAAAGAATAAATTTCTTTTCTTAGACCTTGAATTTCTGTAGAGGAAAATAAATTGGCCTGTGCAACTTGATTATAAAATAACAAGTTTTCATTTTAGTTTAGGTATAATCCTTCAGATGTAAGAGTTATATTTTCTTTTAGTTGTATATTTTTTAAAAGATCGGTGGATTATTTGTTCCTGAATAGCAAAACCCCAGAATGCTTCGTCACTCTCAGAAAGAGTCATTACTATTAGGTTGGTGCAAAAGTCATTGCAGTTTTTGCCATGGAAATAATAAATCCAGTTGGCTTCATAAAAGCAGAGATCCTGCTGGGCAGGGTGGTTCATGCCTGTAACCCCAGCACTTTGAGAGGCTGAGGTGGGTAGATCACTTGAGGTCAGGAGTTTGAGATCAGCCTGGCTAACATGATGAAACCCTGTCTCTACTAAAAATAAAAAATCAGCAAGGTGTGGTGATGTGTGTCTGTAATCCCAGCTACTCAGGAGGCTGAGGTGAGAGGATTACTTGAACCCAGGAGGTGGAGGCTGCAGTGAGCTGAGATTGTGCCACTGCACTCCAGCCTGGGCAACAGAGTGAGACTCTGTCTCAAAACAAAAAACAAAAAAGCAAGAGGTCCAGTTGCCATTTCACAGGACTTTCTGAGGCTATTGGAAATGCACTTTTGGTGTATCTGCTGACATCCACTGACTGTCCTCCTATCTCTGGATGATCAGAAAAGGAAGAACTTGTTTCTCTGGGGTACCTGTGGCTGTAGGAACAATTCTCCCCAGCTTATTCTGTTAGAATTTAGTATACCTTTTATTCTTTTCTTTTACTTGAATAATGGGAGTTAGCATTAAAGCAGCCTTGTTTATTGTTCATACCCTGTCAATATGACTACTTTCTGTAAAAAAAAAAAAACCATTCATTCCAAGGACAAATCAGCTATTCTATGTCCATCCTGCAAAAATAAATATAGTCTTTATACTAACACATATATCCGTTTCTTTATTTTTTTACTGTTTGCTTTGATTCATTTCTTAGCTGGCTGAATTTGATAGTTCTCCCTTTTGGTTATATCTATATCTACATACTTATATGTCTGTCCTTATGTGTATACACTTCTTAAGAAGAGCTTATGGATGTTGTATTTTCTGAGTAATTGGATGCTTGAAAGTGTTTATAGGTTGCTTTTAAACTTTATGGTCAACTTGGCTGGGTATCACATAACTGGATTTCATATCTTTCCCTTGTAACTCTGAAAGACATTGCCCTCCATCTCCAGAGAATGGTGACCGATGGTAATATAGAGAAGTCTAAGGCCAGAATTGATTTTCTTACCTTGATGACCTAAGGAATTCACGTTTATGTTTTAGCTCTGTTGAATTCCATAACATCAGAAAAATTTGTTTTAGTGTTAATTACTTTGAATTCAGTTTTCCTGGAACAATTTCTTTTGTTAGTATTTCCTTTCTTCTCTCTAAGTAAAAGTTTTCTTTTATTATGTCTTTCCTTTTTTTTTCTCTTTCATTTGTTCTGTTTCCCCCCCCCCCAAGAATGTTAAGTATGTATTAACTGGGTGTCTTTTACCTTCTATACTTATCACCTCATCTCTTATATATCTTTGTATTTCCCATTTCATCTTTTTTTATGCCTGTCCCTTCTTTTTCTGACTGTTTCAGTATTGAGTATTCTGTTTTGTTGTTGTCACTTCATTGGTGGCTTTAATTTATGATTTTTTCTCCCAGTTTTTACCCTTAGCCTGCCAGCTTGCTTTTTGATCTCCTTTGGTTGTCTTATCTTTTCTTAGATATTTCATAATTTTCTTTGAACCCCTTTACTTTGAAGTAGCTTATATTCTTTATTTTTTTTTTTTAGACTGGAAATTATTTGTATGATTTTTCTGTCACTGTTGACAGTTTTTTTTTCTTAATCTGCCATTTGCCTATGTTTCTCCACCCTAATTTTTGGTAGTTCTGTGTAATTTCTTTGCTGATTTATTTCTGGTTGTTACTCATTTTTGAATAGGATCAATTTCATTAAGGACAGATCTTGCCTGAAAAAAGTGTGATGTTAGATGCATGTATTGAGTATTGGGGAGAGGAGATAAGTGACATTAATTTGTGCTTCCATTTGGATTATCTCAAATAGTCCATCACCCAAGATATTTCTTTTCTTTGAGGGTCATGTCTCACCTCAGTTTGTAGCGCTGTGAAGGTCACTGTGCCATTGAGGCCCATGAGTCATAGGAGCCTATGTAGTAAGCAGTCCAGTGACAGGTGCATCCTCTCCCTCGACCCCATTTGGCAGACATTCTGAGCTAGGAAGCTAGGTCATTGACAATAAGAATGTCTTGGTTTTTTTTCTCTCTCCTTCTGTGGTATAGACATGTTTTGTGGAGAAACCTTTCCTATTTTCTCCTAGGTAGAAACTTAATATCATAACTCCAATTACAGTTTACTGGAATGGGCTTTAGAACCATTCAAATTTTAGGGAAATCTTTGTTCTGCTTGAGTTCTTAGGGGGTGCAGTTAGGCTCTCAGGATTACTTCTCATTTTGATTCCAGATATCGCATAATTTGGCAGATTTTTAAAAATAGTTTGTGGTTTGTGGTTATGGCCGTGTCTTTGTTTCATTGATGATGAAGTGCTCATTATTTTGTTCCCCAGTTTGTTTCTGGAGTAGAGACTGTCTTCTGCTCATCTTTAAATTTTTTTTTTAGTTTATTTGCTATCTCTGTGTTCTTAAGAACCTACTAGTAAAATATCCTGATATTAGACTTTACTTTTTGAAACAAGATGTCTATATTAAGCTCATTTAATGTTTAATGTATCTACAACTTGGCAACTGCTTAAAAAATTTTTTTTTTTTTAACTTTAAGTTCTGGGATACATGTACTGAATGGGTAGGTTTGTTACATAGATATACATGTGCCATGGTGGTTTGCTGCATCTGTCAATCCTTCATCTAGGTTTTAAGCCCCGCATGCGTTAGGTATTTTTCCTAATGCTCTCCTTCCCCTTTTCCTCCACCTGCTGATGGGCCCGAGTGTGTGATGTTCCCCTCCCTGTGTCTATATGTTCTCATTGTTCAACTCCCACTAATGAGTGAGAACATGCCGTGTTCGGTTTTCTATTCCTGTGTAAGTTTGCTGAGGATGATGGTTTCTGGCTTCATTCATGTCCCTGCAAAGGACATGAACTTGTTCTTTTTTTTGGCAGCTCTTAATAATTTTTTATATTGGGAGGTCTTTATGCATGAATTTTTAAAATATATTAGGGGAGAAAAGCAATAAATATCAAGAGATTGAATGAAGAAATCAATTGTATGTAATATGATAAAACTCTGGAGTTAATACGTATTGGTGAACATTGGCTGCTTGGTGTATAAGCATCTTTATTGGCATCAGGGACATAATCTTTTGAAACCATCATTGTAAAAGTGAAGCTGACATTGTAAAACTTCGTATTTTGGCAATAAGAACTGCTCCTCAACATGGGAAACCTGTCGAATTTCTCATAAAATTGCATATGATCAACTTCTTTTGGAGAAACATATTTTTCAAAGAATCTGATATGTTTTAAGGAAAAGGTGCATTCTCTCTTTTTTTTTTTTTTTGGTTATATGAGAAGGAGAACCATTGCATTACATTGAATATTAAACTGCACATACCAGAACCTGAAATTTATTTTAGAAATAACTTGTCTTATGTAATTAATTTAAAAATAATTAATAGACTTTAATTTTCAAGAACATTTTAGGTCCAGAGCAAAATTGAGTAGGAAATATAGAGGATAGTCCCCTTCAGCCTTCCCCCAACCATCAACCTCCCCCACCCCAGTGGTGTATATTTGTTACAATAGATGAACCGGTATTTACACATCATTGTCAACCAAAGGCCTAATATTCAGTTTTGCTCTTTGTGTTACACCTTCTATGCATTTTGACAAACATTATAATGGCATATATTCACCTTTGTGGTATCATACAGCATAGTTTTAATGCCCTGAAAATCCTCTCTGCTTTACCTGTTCATCCCTTCCTCTCTCCCTCCTTCAGAATTCCTGGTAACAACTGATCCTGTCT
The DNA here is from genome assembly GCF_001698545.2 of Rhinopithecus bieti. Classification (NCBI taxonomy): domain Eukaryota; kingdom Metazoa; phylum Chordata; class Mammalia; order Primates; family Cercopithecidae; genus Rhinopithecus; species Rhinopithecus bieti. The sequence continues at coordinate 1,331,726 of NW_016811928.1, forward strand.
CTATACTTTTGTCTTTTCCAGAATGTTTTATAGTTTCAATCTTACAACTTTTACAGTCTCGTCAGATTAACTTCTTTCACTTAGCGATATGTGTTCCTTATATTAGTCCATTCCCACACTGCTATGAAGAAATACCCAACACTGGGTAATTTATAAAGGAAAGAGGTTTAATTGACTCACAGTTCCATACAGCTGGGGAGGCGTCAGGAAAACAATCATGGTGGAAACCAAAGCAAACTTGTCTGTCTTCACATCGTGGCCGAAGAGAGAAGTGCCGAGCAAATGGGGAAAAGCTCCTTATAAAACCATCAGATCTTTTGAGAACTCACTCACTATCATAAGAACAGCATGGGGGTGACTGCCCTTATGATTCAATTACCTCCCACCAGGCCCCTCCCATGGCGCATGGGGATAATGGGAACTACAATTCAAGATGAGATTTGGGTTGGGATACAGCCAAACCATATGATATTGCCCCGGCCCCTCCCAAATCTTCTGTCCTCACATTTCAAAACACAATCATGCCTTTCCAACAGTCCACCAAAGTCTTAGCTCATTCCATCATTAACTCAGAGGTCCAACTCCAAAGTCTCATCTGAGACAAAGCAAGTCCCATCTGTCTATGAGCCTGTGAAATCGAAAGCAAATTAGTTACTTCCTAGATACAGTGAGGGTACAGGCATTGGGTAAATACACCCATTCCAAATGGGAGAAATTGGCCAAAACAAAGGGACCGCAGGCCCCAGGCAAGTCCAAAATGCAATAGGATAATCATTAAACCTTAAAGTTGCAAAATGATTCTCTTTGACTTCACGTCTCCCATCCAGGTCACGCTGATGCTAGAGCTGGGCGTCTATGGCCTTGGGCAGCTCCGCCTCTGTGGCTTTGCAGGGTATAGCTTCTCTCCCGACTGCTTTCATGGGCTCGTGTTTAGTGTCTGTGGCTTTTCTAGGTACACAGTGCAAGCTGTTGCTAGATCTCCCATTCTGGGGTAGGGTCTGGAGGATGGTGGTCCTCTTCTTACAGCTCCACTAGGCAGTGCCCCAGTGGGGACTCTTTGTGGGCCTCCAACTCCACATTTCTCTTCCCCACTGCCATAGCAGAGGTTCTCCATGAGAGCTCCACCCCTGCAGCAAACTACTGCCTGGACATCCAGGTGTTTCCATGCATCTTCTGAAATCTAGGTGGAGGTTGCCAAACCTTAATTCTTTGTTTTGCTTTATTTTATTTTATTTTTAAATAAATAAATCACCCAGGCTGAAGTGTAATGGTGTGATCTCAGCTCATTGCAACCTCTGCCTCCCAGATTCAAATGATTCTCCTGCCTCAGCCTCCCAAGTAGCTGGGATTACAGGTACCCACAACCACACCCAGCTAATTTTTGTATTTTTTAGTAGAGATGGGGTTTCACCATCTTGACCAGGCTGGTCTTGAATGAAACCATGTTGGCCAGGCTGGTCTTGAACTCCTGACGTAAGGTGATCTGCCCACCTTTGCCTCCCAAAGTGCTGGGATTTCAGACATGAGTCACTGCACCTGGCTCCAAACCTTAATTCTTGACTTTTGTGCACCCACAGGACCAACATTATGTGGAAGTTACTGAGGCTTGAGGCTTGCACCCTGTGAAGCAACAGCCTGAGCTGTACATTGGCCCCTTTTAGCCATGGCTGGAGCGGCTGGGACACAGGACACCAAGTCTTGAGGCTGCATACAGCAGGGAACAGGAGTTTGGACCCAGCCCAGGAAACCATTTTTCCCTCCTAGGCCTCTGGGCCTATGATGGAAGAGGCTGTTGAGAAGGTCTCTGACATGCCCTGGAGACATTTTCCCTTGTCTTGGTTATTAGCATTTGGCTCCTCTCTACTTATGCAAATTTCTGCAGCTGGTTTGAATTTCTCCCTAGAAAATGCTTTTTTTTTTTTTTTTTCCTACTTCATTGTTAGGCTGCAAATTTTCCAAACTTTTATGCTGTGTCACGTCTTGAATGCTTTGGTGCTTAGAAATTTCTTCTGCCAGATACCCAAATCGTCTCACTCAAGTTCTAAGTCTCACAGATCTCTAGGGCAGGGACAAAATGCTACCAGTCTCTTGGCATAGCAAGAGTGACCTTTAGTCTATTTCCCAACAAATTCCTCATCTCCATCTGAGACCACCTCAGCCTGGACTTCATTGTCTGTATCACTATCAGCATTTTGGCCAAAGACATTCAAGAAGTGTCTAGGAAGTTCCAAACTTTCCCACATTTTCCTGTCTTCTTCTGAGCCCTCCAGACTGTTTCAATCTCTTGTTTGTTACCCAATTCCTAAGTCGCTTCCACATTTTCTGCTGTCTTTATAGCAGCACCCCACTATCCTGGTACTAATTTACTGTATTTTCATTTTCATGCTGCTGTGAAGAAATACCCAAAACTGGGTAATTTATAAAGGAAAGAGATTTTATTGACTCACTGTTCTGCATGGCTGGGGAGGCCTCAGGAAAACCATTATGGCGGAAGGTGGAGCAAATATGTCCTTCTTCACATGGCAGCAGGAGAGAGAAGTGCCAAGCAAAGTGGGAAAGCTCCTTATAAAACCATCAGATATTTTGAGGACTCACTATCAGGAGAATAGCATGGGGGTAACCACTCCCATGATTCAGTTACCTCCCACCAGGCCCCTCCCACAACATGTGTCATTATGGGAACTATAATTCAAGATGAGATTTAGTTGAGGACACAGCCAAACCATATCATTTCTCCATGTCTTTTTTGTGATTTGAGAGCTTATTTCTTTTTAGCACTAAGTAATATTCCATTGTATGGATATACCACAGTTTGTTTATCCATTCACTTTTTGGAGGACATTTTGGCCACTTCCAAGTTTTGACAGTTCTGAGTAAAGCTAATATAAACATTTGTGTGCAGGTTTTTGCATGTATGTAAGTTTTCTACTCATTTGGATAAATACAAGAAGCACAGTTGCTGGATTGCATGGTAAGAGCGTGTTAAATTTTGTAGGAACTGCAAAACTGTTATCGAAAGTGGCTGTACCGTTTTGTAGTTTCAGCAGAAAGGAGCAGTGGTGAGCAATGTTCTTGTTGCTGTATGTTGTCTTCAGTATTTGGTGTTGTCAGTTGTCATTGTTTCGGATTTTAGCTATTCTGATAAGTATGTAGTGCTATCTCAGTGTTTCATTTTGTGATTTCCTATTAACGTGATATTTGAACATCTTTTCATATGCTTATTTGTCATTTGTATATCATCTTTGGTGAAGTATATATTCAGAGCTTTAGACTCCCCTTGTTTTTTTATTTTTTATTTTTTTAAAAAGAAACAGGGTCTTGCTCTTTCACTCAGGCTGAACTGAGTGCAGTGGCATGATTCTGTCTCACTGCAGCCTCAAATTCCTGGGCTCCAGTGATCCTTTTGCTTCTGCTTCCCCAATAACTGGGACTACAGGTATGTGTCATTGTGCTTGGCTAATTTTTTTTCAAATTTATTCTTTGTAGAGACAGGAATTCTTTGTTGTCCAGGCTTGTCTCAGACTTCTCACTTCAAGCATTCCTCCTGCCTTGGCCTCCCAAAGTTCTGGGATTACAAGTGTGAGCCACTGTGGCCTGCCTTTATGTCCATTAAATAGTTGTATTTTTAATGTTAATACATTAAAAAAAAAAAAACCCAATAAACATAGAGGCAGGTTCTCACTGTGTTGCCTAGGCTGGTCTCCAACTCCTGCCCTCAAGCAATCCTCCCACCTCTACCTCCCAAAGTGCTGGGATTACAAGTCTCAGCCACTGCACCTGACCTTGCCCATTTTTAATTGCTTGTTTACTTATTATTGAGTTTTAAGAGTTTTTAAAAATACATTTTAGCTAACAGTCCTTTAACAGATATGCATTTTGAAAATATTTTCTCCCGGTCTGTGACTTGTCTTCTTATTGTCTTGAGAGTGTCTCTCAAAGAGCAGAAGTTTTTCATTTTAATGAAGTTTAGCTTAACAATTTTTTTGTTTTGTCATGGATCATGTTTTTGGTGTTATATCTAAAAAGTCACTGCAAAACCCAAGATCATCTACATTTCTTTTATGTTCTCTTCTAGTAGGTTTATCGTTTTGCATTTTATGTTTAGGTTTATGATCTATTTTGAGTTAATTTCTGTAAAGTATATTGTATGGTCTTTATTATGATCTATTTTGTGTTAATTTTTGTAAAGTATATTGTAAGTTCTTCATCTGGATTCATTTTTTTCTGCATGTGGATGTCCAGTTGTTCCAACATCATTTATTGGAGACTCTCCTTTCTCCATTGAATTGCCTTTGCTCCCTTGTCAAAGATCAGTTGACTGTATTTGTGTGCGTCTATTTCTGAGCTTTCTTCTTTTCCATTGATCTGTTTGTCTGTTTCACCATACCACACTGTCTTGATTACTGTGTAATTTTTAAAATAATAGTTTGTAAACTATTAAGATTTGAGAAGCAAGTTATCTCAAGTCAATTTCTGTTAAGTATGAGAAAATGTCATGTTATTAAAAAATGCATTATTTGTAATTATTTTAGAAAAAATTTGTATGCAGTGGAAACAATGTCACAATGGAAATAAATAAAATGGTAATATTTCCACTTTAAAAGAGACTACTTCTATACAAAGTGGCTCGTTTTGGGTTCAAAATGTCTCATTATAAGTTCATTTTGGGTATGAATAACTGTTTTCAAATTTTACATTTTTAAAACTTAAATGACAGTTTAAAAAGTTTCTTTTGGCTGGGCGTGGTGGCTCAAGCCTATAATCCCAGCACTTTGGGAGGCCGAGACGGGCGATCACAAGATCAGGAGATCGAGACCATCCTGGCTAGCCCGGTGAAACCCCGTATCGAGAAAAAAACAAACAACCCCATCAAAAAGTGGGCAAAGGATATGAACAGACATTTCTCAAAAGAAGACATTCATACAGCCAACAGACACATGAAAAAATGCTCATCATCACTGGCCATCAGAGAGATGCAAATCAAAACCACAATGAGATACCATCTCACACCAGTTAGAATGGCAATCATTAAAAAGTCAGGAAACAACAGGTAATGTGTACTCATATATGTACACACACATTTTTACATATCTATATGCCTGTCTCCCCCATTAGACTAGATCTTTGGGGTTGGAGGAAGTGACATAATTAGGTCTGTGTTAAGGGAAGCACAGTAGATCAGTTCTTAACATTCCTGGTGACTGAGATGCCATTGAAAACTGCAGAATGGATACCAGGAAGAAGGGATTAAAAGGAGAGAGAACAGAAGGTTATTTCAATGCCTGGATTTGAAGAAATGAGCATATGATGAACTAATCTACCGGGAAGAGAGGGATACTACTTCAAATAATTATATTCCGATTATTCCCGTGTCTAATTATTTTAAATTTTGAAAATGCTGTGTTATTTTTATATATTGATTACACATCTTGCTTTAAAATTTTTCCCTTTTTGGTTCATTCCAGAAAAGTCTGAAACAATTTTAACTCTTGCTTTATTGATTTTTTAAAAAGATGAATGATGTTTGGTTTACACAGTTGATGATTAACAGTAATGATGATCTGAAATGCCATCTTAATTCTATTTGGTTAAAGAAAAACACAAATAGAGAATTGTAGATGAAAATAATTGGTATAAATCTTATATTATCATTTCCTAGCATTTTCTTATTCTGAGTAGATTCATTGCCTGAAAACATTAACTTTGATTTTACCAGAGTCTTTCTTAAGTAGAGAAAATTTGAAATAATATGATACTTTTCATTATTGTTTGAAAACAATGAACTTTTCCACAAATTTTCAACATTATAAATAGGGGCTTTTCATCAAGATGGATGATCACTCAGAAAAAGTGAAGAATTAGTTAAAGGTTTTGTTGTATGTTTGTTACTGACTGATTTCTCAAAAGCCAGGCTACATATTTATACTTAAAAAGATGTACCATATAACATATCACATATTTTAAAAATAACATTTCACTGATGAGTCTTTACTTTCCAAGATGCTTTTAGTCAGGCTTATGCTCCACTAATGGTAGGAGACTAATGTCTTTTGGAAATTTTCATGATGCTAATTACAATTTTATTAAGCACTTACTCATGCCAAGCCCTGTGCCAAAGAGTGAAGGGACATTGTCTCATTTAATAATAACCCTATTGGGGTGGGTGTTGCTTATTGTTAGATGAGAAAATTGAAGCATAAAGAGGTTACATTTCTTGTCTGAGATCATGCAGGTAGCAGGCAGTAAAGCAGGGAATGTTTATCTTTGGTTTGTGTGTCTCTTCATTCTTAAGCTTGCTTCTTTCCATGTTATAGGAAAGATCCTAAGGAATATTAATCCTGCAAGTGGCATCACATGTGAACGGTGTTTCTCACCTGCCCTATCATCAGATGACCATCTAATTTACTAGTAATTTCTCAGATTTTTTTTTTGATCCTTATAAAACTGAATACCCTGCACGTCTACTGTGCTTTCACAAATGAAAATGATGGTCCACTATAAGATTACTATTTGGATTTTAAAAAAATTTCTTGTGTAATGAGAATAGGCAACTTTTCTTTGAAAAACTTTCAGTACTTAATTAAGACAATATTAGTATCCTAGTTTAATGTGTGTGACTGATATAGTTTTACGTTACTTACTTTTTATATTACTCTTTCACAAACAATACAATACAGTGTAACCTCAATCTGTAAAAGGCCATTTGCCTTGTCCTTATGCCCTGCTGCTCAGACCTCTGGGGATGGGAGAGTGAGGGTGGATAAATAGCTATTTACTTGATAACATTCTGTTCTCTGTGACTCCTCTTACACATACATGCATGGTCTATTTTGAAAGCGTGCTGAAAAGTAGCAGTTGATCTCATAGATAAAACAGCCCCACTAGGATGGGATAGGAGAATCCTTTTATGATTTTAAAACCACATGTACTGCTTGTTCATACCTTTATACAGAAAATAATTAATCTTTTGCATAAAAAAATGAGTGTTTTCTGGTTTTGCCCAGAAAAGTTCTGTGTCTAGAATTTGTGCTGCATCATTTATTAATCATTTTGAAACTAGATCTACATAAAACCAAACATTATGAAAGTCATACTTGCTTCACTAAACATTTAAATTTCGACTTCATTTGGAAATCCTACACTCATATAACGAGAAATAATCCTAATCCAAATTTATCTATAGTCAAACTGTGGATAAGTAATGTTCTATAAACTGAATTCTTAAGTAAATGTCATTTGGGGGTGATAAACATGGATCTGTTAAGAAATCCTGAAGGTCTACATTTGAACACTGCCTCACTGAAGGCTTCAGACAAAGGACAAAATGTTTCAGTAGTCATTTTGGGAGACAATATATGTGAGATGAGACTGAAGAACAATCAGAGCGACCAACCTGAGATCTTACATTTTATATGACTATTATCCCTCTCAAAACTAGTCAGTCAATACTCTGTTTCATTTTTTTTTTTTTTTTTAAGTTAGTAAAAAGACTTTACTCCGACTGTTTTTGGAATTTCCTCATTTTAGGGGTTTGTCTTCAGAAGCACAGACAAATCCCATTCAGCCTACACTGAATGGTGGGTTAGACACTGTCCTGTCTTCAGCAGGGTAAATCAGATGCAAGAACAGATGTAAACAGTTACCTGTGATACAAAGCAGGTTGTGCAGCTGTGCTGATAGTGGCATGTATAAACTGCATTGGGAGGGAGGAGTTAATTCTGGCTTGACCATCGTTAGGTGATACTAAAATAACGCCGTGAGTGATGAATTGCATTACAATTTTAATTTATTTTCTTTGTGTTTCTGAAGTTGCATTTACTTTAGAAAATTCAGCAAACCAGAGAAGCACAGAGAGAAAAACAATTCTAAAATTACCATTCATATTTTCATGTATATTTCATTGTTTTGTTGTTTAGCTGTTTTTTGACCTGTCATTTTAAATTTTGTAATATGAACATTTCTCCATGTCCACTAAATATTTTTCTGCAGCATTATTTAAAATGACTACATAGTCTTTTTAAATATCACAGATAAAATGTAATTTATTTAACTAGTCACCTATTACTGACTGTTTAGATTGTTTCTATGTTTTACTATTATGTAAAACACTGTCAAAAACATCCTCATGTATATGGCTGTTGCTTTTAAATTAAAACTTATTTTACCAAAGTAATACATTCACCTAGTTTAACGTTTGAATAGTTGTTAAAGGCCTATTAGAAAATACAGTGGTGGCTGGGCTCAGTGGTGCAAATCTGTAATCCTATCACTTTGGGAGGCCAACGTAGGTGGATCACTTGAGCCTAAGAGTGTGAGACCAGCCTGGGCAGTATGGTGAAGCCCCATCTCTACCAAGAAACAAAAACAAAAAACCTAAAAGTTAGTCAGGTTTGGTGGCGTGTGCCTGTAGTCCCAGCTACGTGGGGTGGGGGCTGAAGTGGGAGAATCTCCTGAGCCCGGGAAGTCAACTGTGAACTGAACTGCTACAGTGAACTGAAATTGTGCCACTGCACTCCAGCCTGGGATATGGAAATGAGACCCTGTCAAAAAAACAAAAACAAACAAACAACAAAAAAAGAAAATACAGTGGTCCTTTCTCTAGAGGCAGCCTTTTATCTGTTTCCTCTAGTCATTATATATCTCCACATTGCTAAATTACGTATATATACATTGCTGTCTTTTGCGTTAATTTATTTCAGACATTGTTGACTTTATATTATGGTCTTTGAAGATTTTTCACTATTACACAGCCATCTCTTTCCCTCACAATCCCAATATAGTTAGACACCAATTTTTGGCTTAATGTTGCATTATTATGTAGCTATTATTCATAGATGAGCATATGGTAATTAATTCTGATGAAAAGTTTCCTTCTGACTTTTTGTATTTCATGAAGTTAATAATGCCTTGTTTTTTCATTTGCTTAGCTTTTTGTCCTTCTTAATAATTCTTCCTATACCTTCTATAAACTACTTACAATTTTCCATAAAGGGAATTACATCAGATAATACATTTCAATTATTTTCTTGAAGACATTCTTCCAGCAGACTTCCATTCTCCTCCCATCACATTCTCCAGACTTGCCTCTTCTGGGGTTTTTCCTTGCTCTTAACCTAGGAACTCCCTGTGCTTTTTCTTGAATCTCATAGTGTTTTCTTTCTTGTCTTACCTTACATTTTTGTGTTATATTTCCTGTAGTATTCCTGAGAAAGGTTTTGTGAGAGAAAAATATCTTTATTCGGTTTCCTCACTTGATTTATAATTTGCTTGAATAATTAAATTCTAAGTTGGAAATAACTTTCCTAGAGGTTTTTGGAAGGAAATGCTTATGTTCCGTTGTCTTCCAGCTTGCTCTTGCGAAGTCCAAGCCTTTTTGATTCCTTTAACTGTATAAGAAAACTGAGTAGAAGAATGTCTGGGTATAAGGATGTCATATTTTAAAAACTGTAAAGATGGGGAGGATGAAGAGGAGATTCAAGGCAGAGGGACTCAAAAAGCCAGGTGACAGCAAGTTGTCCACTGTGGTAAGAGAATGAAGGCATCTAAGTCCATGTGAAGAGAATGTGGGATATAGTTGGAACACAGTAAATTGAGGCTTTGTGTTGGAGACCCATAACGTGGAGCTTTAAATTTATTTTCTAGGCATTATTTCACCTACTGTCACCAGCTATGTGAAACTTTCTTTGGCTTATGGCAGGCAAAATGAATTGGCTTCTGATTTATCCTCCTTTAGTATTAATACTTTCCATGTGCCCATGTGCATGTGTACTCATATATGTACACACACATTTTTACATATCTATATGCCTGTCTCCCCCATTAGACTAGATCTTTGGGGTTGGAGGAAGTGACATAATTAGGTCTGTGTTAAGGGAAGCACAGTAGATCAGTTCTTAACATTCCTGGTGACTGAGATGCCATTGAAAACTGCAGAATGGATACCAGGAAGAAGGGATTAAAAGGAGAGAGAACAGAAGGTTATTTCAATGCCTGGATTTGAAGAAATGAGCATATGATGAACTAATCTACCGGGAAGAGAGGGATACTACTTCAAATAATTATATTCCGATTATTCCCGTGTCTAATTATTTTAAATTTTGAAAATGCTGTGTTATTTTTATATATTGATTACACATCTTGCTTTAAAATTTTTCCCTTTTTGGTTCATTCCAGAAAAGTCTGAAACAATTTTAACTCTTGCTTTATTGATTTTTTAAAAAGATGAATGATGTTTGGTTTACACAGTTGATGATTAACAGTAATGATGATCTGAAATGCCATCTTAATTCTATTTGGTTAAAGAAAAACACAAATAGAGAATTGTAGATGAAAATAATTGGTATAAATCTTATATTATCATTTCCTAGCANTTTTCTTGAATCTCATAGTGTTTTCTTTCTTGTCTTACCTTACATTTTGTGTTATATTTCCTGTAGTATTCCTGAGAAAGGTTTTGTGAGAGAAAATATCTTTATTCGGTTTCCTCACTTGATTTATAATTTGCTTGAATAATTAAATTCTAAGTTGGAAATAACTTTCCTAGAGGTTTTGGAAGGAAATGCTTATGTTCCGTTGTCTTCCAGCTTGCTCTTGCGAAGTCCAAGCCTTTTGATTCCTTTAACTGTATAAGAAAACTGAGTAGAAGAATGTCTGGGTATAAGGATGTCATATTTTAAAACTGTAAAGATGGGGAGGATGAAGAGGAGATTCAAGGCAGAGGGACTCAAAAGCCAGGTGACAGCAAGTTGTCCACTGTGGTAAGAGAATGAAGGCATCTAAGTCCATGTGAAGAGAATGTGGGATATAGTTGGAACACAGTAAATTGAGGCTTTGTGTTGGAGACCCATAACGTGGAGCTTTAAATTTATTTTCTAGGCATTATTTCACCTACTGTCACCAGCTATGTGAAACTTTCTTTGGCTTATGGCAGGCAAAATGAATTGGCTTCTGATTTATCCTCCTTTAGTATTAATACTTTCCATGTGCCCATGTGCATGTGTACTCATATATGTACACACACATTTTACATATCTATATGCCTGTCTCCCCATTAGACTAGATCTTTGGGGTTGGAGGAAGTGACATAATTAGGTCTGTGTTAAGGGAAGCACAGTAGATCAGTTCTTAACATTCCTGGTGACTGAGATGCCATTGAAAACTGCAGAATGGATACCAGGAAGAAGGGATTAAAAGGAGAGAGAACAGAAGGTTATTTCAATGCCTGGATTTGAAGAAATGAGCATATGATGAACTAATCTACCGGGAAGAGAGGGATACTACTTCAAATAATTATATTCCGATTATTCCCGTGTCTAATTATTTTAAATTTTGAAAATGCTGTGTTATTTTATATATTGATTACACATCTTGCTTTAAAATTTTCCCTTTTGGTTCATTCCAGAAAAGTCTGAAACAATTTTAACTCTTGCTTTATTGATTTTTTAAAAGATGAATGATGTTTGGTTTACACAGTTGATGATTAACAGTAATGATGATCTGAAATGCCATCTTAATTCTATTTGGTTAAAGAAAACACAAATAGAGAATTGTAGATGAAAATAATTGGTATAAATCTTATATTATCATTTCCTAGCATTTTCTTATTCTGAGTAGATTCATTGCCTGAAAACATTAACTTTGATTTTACCAGAGTCTTTCTTAAGTAGAGAAAATTTGAAATAATATGATACTTTTCATTATTGTTTGAAAACAATGAACTTTTCCACAAATTTTCAACATTATAAATAGGGGCTTTTCATCAAGATGGATGATCACTCAGAAAAGTGAAGAATTAGTTAAAGGTTTTGTTGTATGTTTGTTACTGACTGATTTCTCAAAAGCCAGGCTACATATTTATACTTAAAAGATGTACCATATAACATATCACATATTTTAAAATAACATTTCACTGATGAGTCTTTACTTTCCAAGATGCTTTTAGTCAGGCTTATGCTCCACTAATGGTAGGAGACTAATGTCTTTTGGAAATTTTCATGATGCTAATTACAATTTTATTAAGCACTTACTCATGCCAAGCCCTGTGCCAAAGAGTGAAGGGACATTGTCTCATTTAATAATAACCCTATTGGGGTGGGTGTTGCTTATTGTTAGATGAGAAAATTGAAGCATAAAGAGGTTACATTTCTTGTCTGAGATCATGCAGGTAGCAGGCAGTAAAGCAGGGAATGTTTATCTTTGGTTTGTGTGTCTCTTCATTCTTAAGCTTGCTTCTTTCCATGTTATAGGAAAGATCCTAAGGAATATTAATCCTGCAAGTGGCATCACATGTGAACGGTGTTTCTCACCTGCCCTATCATCAGATGACCATCTAATTTACTAGTAATTTCTCAGATTTTTTTTTTGATCCTTATAAAACTGAATACCCTGCACGTCTACTGTGCTTTCACAAATGAAAATGATGGTCCACTATAAGATTACTATTTGGATTTTAAAAAAATTTCTTGTGTAATGAGAATAGGCAACTTTTCTTTGAAAACTTTCAGTACTTAATTAAGACAATATTAGTATCCTAGTTTAATGTGTGTGACTGATATAGTTTTACGTTACTTACTTTTATATTACTCTTTCACAAACAATACAAAACAGTGTAACCTCAATCTGTAAAAGGCCATTTGCCTTGTCCTTATGCCCTGCTGCTCAGACCTCTGGGGATGGGAGAGTGAGGGTGGATAAATAGCTATTTACTTGATAACATTCTGTTCTCTGTGACTCCTCTTACACATACATGCATGGTCTATTTTGAAAGCGTGCTGAAAAGTAGCAGTTGATCTCATAGATAAAACAGCCCCACTAGGATGGGATAGGAGAATCCTTTTATGATTTTTAAAACCACATGTACTGCTTGTTCATACCTTTATACAGAAAATAATTAATCTTTTGCATAAAAAAATGAGTGTTTTCTGGTTTTGCCCAGAAAAGTTCTGTGTCTAGAATTTGTGCTGCATCATTTATTAATCATTTTGAAACTAGATCTACATAAAAACCAAACATTATGAAAGTCATACTTGCTTCACTAAACATTTAAATTTCGACTTCATTTGGAAATCCTACACTCATATAACGAGAAATAATCCTAATCCAAATTTATNGCCTCCCCAACTGTTATTTCTCCTTAGTACTAACTTTAAGAAGTCATACATATTTCTTCCTGAACACCCAACAGTTTGGTATTCTGTCAGATGTTTTGCAGGGCTTTAGCAAGTCGTTACAGTGAATGTCTTCAAGAAGCAATACATTAGGCAGAGCACTGCAGAGACACCTGTAGAGATCAGCACACCTGCCCTCAAGCAAAAGACAGTAATTAGTTGCTCATCTTCCCTTGCAAACTTCCCCAATGTTGTTGTACATGAAACACATAGATCACAGCAGTGCTGTCATGAGCTCTGCACTGTTGGAGTTGTTTATGCCCGTTCAATTTTTAATGTTTCTATAAGACATTTTGATGGGAGCCCTGAGCCCAAAGGGATTTGCATGCTTGATCAAACTTGTGATGATTTAAATACAGAAATAAAGAGAAACCTTTGAATTACTTTGACTGTTAACTTTTAGGACCACGTTAGTGGAAAACATTTACATGATACTTGAGGCAAAGATGTGTTTGATCAACCTTCACAACTTTTTTGTTTCTTGACAGCAGGTATAGTGCCAGTAAATCTAAACAAGTTCTTTAATGCTTATAGATCTAAGTGCATGTGAATATCTATATAGCATGGTCTGAATATTTTAAAAGATGAATTTGTACCAATCACTTTTATTGAAATTAAACCACTGTCAAATACCAACCTTTTAGTCCTGCCACATTGTCATATATAGTTTCTATTATTAAAGAATGAGATTATAGGTGATTGAACTTTAGTAAAATACAGTAGTATATATGAATTGGATATGTTGGGGCCAGATAAATTATCACTTAAAGTACTTGGATGTCTTTTGATATCATTGTTTTAATTTTAACACTATATGTGGTCTAGATACCGTATGGGATAAAAGCTAGTATTTTACCAAGTGACCTTTCAAGTCATTTCTAGCAGCTGGGATTCAGTTCTTTGATTGTATTAGTGAAGGTTATTAATAAACAGCTTCAATAGAGATTCATTCATTACTTTAATAGAGATTCATTCATTAAGAGTTTCTTAAATTATATTGTTTGTAAAATGCTATCATTCCTAATATCATAGCAAATTCTCTTCACATTTATTCTGAGAAAAAAATAACCCTAGTGCCTTGTCATTCAAGCATAGTCTGGTGGCTACACATACATGCATCTTAAATTGGTTCTTGGAGATAAATGGGCATTATGGAGTTGTCAGATTATAGTAAAACTAAAGAAGAAGATGTTATACAACTTTGGACTGTCACTGACAGAGTTAGAAACCTTAGATGCTAATAAATGCAGTCATCCCATTGTGCCTTGCAGTTTTTCCTCAATACACAGGTAGAATCTTCCTGTGAGTTTCTGAGCGTAGTTTTTGATTAGCTCTTCAACACAAAATGGAATGAATGATGTGAATGTTTACAAACTTACCTCTAGGTTTTATTTTGCCTGCCTTTCTTAGCCGTATGTAAGCCTAAGTGCAGATTAACTGGGGATACTCCATTTGTGGGGTAATGATTACGATGTTATGCTAGTATGCTAGCGTAGACAGAATACTCTTTTCTATTTATTTATTTATTTGTTTGTTTGTTTATTTATTTATTTATTTATTTATTGAGACGGAGTCTCGCTCTGCCGCCCAGGCTGGAGTACAGTGGCCGGATCTCAGCTCACTGCAAGCTCCGCCTCCCGGGTTTACGCCATTCTCCTGCCTCAGCCTCCCGAGTAGCTGGGACTACAGGTGCCCGCCACCTTGCCCGGCTAGTTTTTTGTATTTTAGTAGAGACGGGGTTTCACCGTGTTAGCCAGGATGGTCTCGATCTCCTGACCTCGTGATCCGCCCCCCTCAGTCTCCCAAAGTGCTGGGATTACAGGCTTGAGCCACCGCGCCCGGCCTTATTTATTTTATTTATTTATTTTTTTATTTAGATAGAGTCTTGCTCTGTCGCCCAAGCTGGAGTGCAGTGGTGCGATTTCGGCTCACAGCAACATCTGCCTCCTGTGGTCAGGTAATTCTCATGTCTCAGCCTCCCAAAGTGCTGAGACTGCAGCCACATGCCACCAAGCCTGGCTAGTTGTTGTGTTTTTAATAGAGACAGAGTTTTGCCATCTTGGCCAGGCTGGTCTCGAACTCCTGACCTCAAGTGATCCACCTGCCTTGATCTCCCAAAGTGCTGGAATTACAGGTGTGAGCCACCGTGCCTGGCCTCTTACATTTTATATGCATAACATTTTGGCTAGCTTGTGCTTCATTGACTTTCAGGAATTTCACAACAGTCATTCCTAAGAATTGGTCTGTCTATAGTGGCCTTTGGAATTCCTGATAACTTTATGTTAATGTTGCATAAAACATTTGGCAGTCTGTTTCTTATGTAAAGCTGCTCCATGTACCCTGAGTCAGAAGCTTACTTATCTTTTTATCCTTGGTACCTAGCTTAATGTGATCAGTCAGTGTTGGTTGGATTAGTGGATTATTGAAAATATTATGTAATGGATATGAATAGCCCATGGAAACACTAAAGAGTGGATCACACTTACCACTTTCCATAATAGAAATAACTTTTTCTCTTGCTTGTTTTTTTTTCCAGCATAACCCTTGGTTCATATTTTTTCTAGAATAAGTTCCTATGACTTGATTTTAACTTTACGTCTTTACTATCAGTTCATCAAAAATATTCTGTGAAAAAACATTTTATATTTTTACTGTACTAAAGTTAAGCTCTTCTTATTCTGAATCACAATCTGGACCCATTTAACTACTTTAGCTTTATTTTCTATTGTACTATATTCTCTAGCTGTTTTTTCTCCTCCTGTGCTGGAGAAACTTTTTACTCCTTGTTTCAGGGCAAGTCAAACTTCTACTTCCTGGCATCATGTCTTGGTCTCTGAGCTCCAGTCTCATGAACTTCTGAGTTATTTCTGTTTTCCACCCACCAGTTAAGAATGAAATCATATGTGTCCCTATGTTTTGCAAAATGGATCTATCTCCAACTAGCTCATAACTTCATTGGTATGGTTCCTTTTTTTTTCTTTTTTGTATTTTAATTCTTTTCTTTCTGACATATGGTAGAATGCTAAGTACTTTGTAGTCACATAGTAAATACTATACACATTTACACACTAGGTAATCTACTTTCATAGTAGCAAGATAAGCTTCCTCCTAAAGAACAGAAGAAAGGAAGATGGACAGAAAAAAAGGAAGACAAAACAGAAGAAAAGAAAGGAAGGAAGAACAAAAAAGAAAGATCAGCAAGAATATTTTGAGGAATAGGGAAAGAGCAGTAATTCTGGAATTTTAAAAACTTGAGTTTAAATTCTGATTCTGCTTACTAGCTTTATTATTTATTATTATTTAATATTGGATGAGGTTCATAATCTTTTGGTGTAAAATGGTAATAATATGTATCTGGCAAACTTGTTGTAAGGGTTAAATTATATAATGTATATAAATTATATAATGTATATAAAGTGCTTATTGGCATACCCTGGCACATATTTGATGTTGAAGCAATGGTAGCTAACTCTTTTATTTTGCATGTGAGGGAAGAATTTTAGAGAGCTGACCAAGGGTCATGTAGCTAGTAAATTGTGGAGAGAGAATTGAACACCAGGCCGTTCTTACTCTAAAGCAGTGTTTTTCAAACATTAGTGCATCTGAGAATTATCTGAGAGACTTGTTAAAACACTGGGCCCCACTCCAGAGTTTCTGGTTCACTAGGTCTGGGGTGAGGCCTGAGAATTTGCATTTTAAGCATGTTTCCTGTTGCTATTGCTGCTGCTACTGGTCCAGGGACCACACTTCGAGAACCAGTGCTTTCTGGCATATTTCTCAACCCTAGTTGCACCTAAGAAATCACCCTGAGTAGTGTCTATAAATTATTGATGAAACCAGAATCTTTGGTTATGGGCCTAAGTGTGGATTTTTAGGTTTTTGTTTTAAGCTGTCCAGGGAATTCTAACGTGCAGCCAGGATAGGAAGCACCACTCTGCCTAAGTGAGGCTCTTTGCAGTTTTTTCTTAGAACTGGGTATTAAGTGAAGCAGCTGACCCTGCACCCTCTTGGATGCTCAGTGAGGCAAGGCCTCAGTAGTGTGTTGTTTTTATGCTGTTACGTTTTAAAACAATTGCTTCGGCCTAGAATCCTTTTATTGTTTTAACCTGTTCTACTTGTTTTTGTGGACTGTTTGCATTTCTCCATCTTCACCCTCAGTGTATCCTGAATGCCTTCATCAATCTCTAGGGTGGATTTTATGTTAATATTTGGCAAAAGCAAGTAATTAGCAATAGTTGACTGGAAGTATAAAGTAAATAAAGGAATATATCTAATTTTTAAAAAAGCAATCACATTAACAATTTAATGTACTTTCAGAGTTCTGATTATGAGTTTGTTCTTCTTTCTGAGATGCTTTGGAAACCTTACATTTTGTTTTAGGGGACCCAGTTATTGGTTAGAATAGGTAATGATAATTGTGCACCCAAAAGTGTATAAGTAAAAATGTTGTAGATTAATTGATAAAGGAATCTTTTTTTCTTTATATGATTCAGTTGGTAAGTATATACAAATCAAGGCATGAAATCATTTACTGGAAAAGAGTGGGCAAAATACCACATAATTTCATTAACCTTTAAGCAATGAAATTATAAATCCATATGCAAATGTTTAAGGTTATCATTGCTTATCACTCCCTTTTGATTTCTACAGACCGTTAATTCTTCTCTGTCCTGCTGAGTCTTATTAAAACTTCTGACTGATGTACTTTTATTAAAAGGTTTAGAATTTACCAATTTAAAACACTTGCTTTACACTATCACCTCTAATTTAACTAGGCCTATTAAACACAGTATTTTGCAAAGGGAAAAAGTCAATTGCTGTTTCTTTAAAAAATAATAAATTGAAATGAATTTTAAACTCTGCTTAGAGGTGAGCAACTGCTATATACTACTAGGCCTTTTGATAGCTGATTTGTTCCTTTAGTATGCAAATTTTAGGTTTACAGAGATCTAGTGCTTTTATTTAGGAAATATGCCCAGAGGCTAGATTGGTAGGCTTTGGGGAGATAACTAGTTTGGTGTGAAATAAATAGTTGTTAAAGGATCACATGAATTGGGTCCCAGAAGATGAAGAGTAGACTGAGACAGATTGAGGAAAACTGACTGTACTTCATTTCATTTGGCTATACATATCACTGAATTAAAAATGAAGACAATGAATGATGGCAACACAAAGCAAATTAATAAGCCATTTTTTTGTGGGTTTTCTGAAAAGTTCTGTCTTCTGAGCAATTTAAAGAAAAGGGCTGAGTACACCCCTAACCAAAGAAGCTTGTTCCACATCATTCTGGGAGGCCAGCCTTTTAAGAGATTTTAGCTTTAGCAGGGAGGAAGGAATGGGTCAACTCCCCTCCCACCCCCCGCCTATCAAGTCAGCAGCATCACTTCTGTTGAGTGAGATGACAGGTGTCATAGAAAACCTCACATTCAAAACAAGAGGGCTCAGGGATGCTATCTTAGGTTGGCAATTGTAGATATTCTGGCTTGCAAGTGTTAAACAAATAATAATAAACTTTTAGCTTTGCGAAGTTAGTTTTAAGAAGTCGTACACTTGTTTTGTAGCACTGCTGTTTTGGAATCTCTGACTTCCAAACATTTATTTTTCCTTAAATAACTGAAAAATAATGAAATACATTTCTATATCAATAGCTTATAGAATCCACTGTGGTTTTTTTTTTTTTTTTTTTTTTTTTTTTTTTTTTTAAATGTATATTTTTGTTTTTTTGTTTTTTTTACAGTGCATATATCTGTCTTTTTGGTTGTCTAAGCAGTTAGGCCATCAAGAAATATAATACTTGAATAGCGTTAGCATTTGAAATGGTCTCTGTATACCTATTTGTTGTGTGTCTCTGGTGGTAGATGTGCAGAGGGCATGGGTGATGATGATGTGTGAAGGTGGGATACTAGGTTATTTCATTGAGGCTGGAGGTTTGTAATCTTGTTATCATTAAAGTTTCAAAGAGGTGTGGTATGTAGGAGTGCCAATGCCACAGTCTAGTAGAGAGAGAAATGAGAATAGCTAATTGGTTCTTGCCAGCCTTAGCAATAGTGGTTTTGGTAGAGTGATGGCTAAGGAAGCCAAGTTGTGGTAATTCAAGTATTGAATGGAAGTTGAAGTGAAAACAACAAGCTTATATTATTATTTTATGAAGTTTCACAGGGATAGTTGGTAGGGTTGGAAGAACTGTTATTGATGAAGAAGAAGAAACCAGTGGAGAAGAAAAGGAGAAGACGGATAGTGCAAGTTCCTAGAAACAGCATAAATGAATAGGACTCATAGTATAGGTAGAGGGTTTAGTAATGGAAAAGAGTGTCAACCATGAGATAGTAATGAAAGTGT
This sequence comes from Rhinopithecus bieti, assembly GCF_001698545.2. NCBI lineage: Eukaryota > Metazoa > Chordata > Mammalia > Primates > Cercopithecidae > Rhinopithecus > Rhinopithecus bieti. The sequence goes on from NW_016811928.1 coordinate 1,351,231, forward strand.
TATGAGACAGGAGAATTTGCATATGTAGAGTGGGTTCTTAGTTGCAGGCAACAGCTAGTTTGAGTTGCATACAGAAATGCATCACATGCTACTTAATTTGCAGAAGTGCCAAGGAACCAAAGTTGACTGTGAATAGCAAGGAACAGCACAAGCCATGAGAAACATCCCATGATACTATTCTGGTAGAAACTCCACTGCCATTTACTACTTAGAGCCTATGAGACTAGGGATCATTTAGTAGCATATCTACATACGTGGTTGTTTCAGAAGAACAAAATGCCTTCACTACAAAATTTGATCTCATTTGTAGTTGGCTACTTCCTTGATTTGCTCATTTCTGCTTTCTAAATCTTGAATGGATTTGGTTGAACCTGGGTTCAACCAAAGGTATGATGCAAGAACATCTGGGAAATGTTTTCAGCTTGAACTTTGTGAATACAGGAAGTTAGAGTGCATGCTAGAAAGGGATTGGAGTGCAGGCTGGGTAGTTCTGGCTCTTGGTCTTTCATGAGCTGCAATCAAGATGTCAGCCAGAGTGACATTCATTTGAAAGTTCGACTAGCCTGGAGGATCTGCTTAGAAAATGGCTCTCTCACATGGCTGTTATGTTGATTCTGGCTATTTGGCAAGATGCCTTGTGTACCTTTCCCTAGGATGGCTTGAGTGTCCTCACAATGTGGCAGCTGGCAGCTGGCTTCCCCTAGGAAGATCCAAGAGAGTAAGGAAGAAGCTCTAATATCTTTTAGGACAGACACTGTCACTTCCACTGCATTCTGTTGATCACTCAGACCAACCCCAATATGAGCAAAGGGATTACACAAAGGCATGCATTCCTTGAGGTGAGGATTATTGGGGGCTCTCTTGGAGGCTGGCTACCTTGTACCCTCTTTTCCCCTTTCTTTGACAGCACAAGTTGATCAGATTTATCTGTAGAAGCAAAAAATGAAATTATTTTAATAGAATGGAACTTGACAAGAATTTGGATAGAATGTGGTTCTTTATATTAAGGGTACACAGTGTACAGTATTGTCAGCCAGGTTTTAAAGAGATAATGAAACGCTGTTCATTTACTTGTTCTCAGGTTTATATTCTACAAGCAGAGCTTGTATCATAACATTATCATTCAGTCGAGGCATATGTATTTTGAAGTGTAGAGATAATGAGGTAGTGATACTGTCTTCTAGAATAGCTCTTCTATCTTCATCTCTGAAATTCACTGGTCTGGCTAGCTGTCTGTAACGTCATTTCCTCGTCTCAACTCTTTAAGACCCTGACAGACTCTGAGATTGTAGTGAAGATTTCTGTGACATGCTGGGTGGGTATAGACTGCTCTCTCGTGCCTTGGTCACATCTTCGTGTTTATTTTTTCATATCATGTATCACAAATTGAAATGATGTTGCTGATATACTTGTTTGTCACCCTGCATCCTTCTCCCATTCCCCAAAGTAAAGCTCCAGCAGAGTAGGGCTTTGTTGACTTATTCACTGCTGAGTCCTCGGCACTGAGTGCAATGCATGGTAGATGCCCAGAAGGTGATTGTCTAAATACATTATTTTTTGATAGTATACAATACATGATTATTATTTGAAACAGGACACCACAAAAGGTAATTTTCTAATGCACAAGATAAGTAAAGGTAGAGGTCCATTTTCTATAAACCAAATGAAAAGAAAGAATGAATATGTTTAGCTGATTCTGTAATTTTTTATGTAAACTGTTTCGGAGCCACATTTCCTATTGATTTGATCACACCTTGTTTTTTCTTGTCATAAATGGTCCTTTTTGGATGAGTTACAGTGTGAGTTCTGGCCCTGTCAGAATTGATATTCCTAGGAATCCTGACTTTAATATACACAGAACAGGAAAAGTCATGATAGGCACCCTTGGGTATATATGGTAACATGTTAGTTCTCTTCAAGACTGTGCATAGCTTACAGGGATCACAGGGCTGTGTGAGTTAAACAATAGTTTAAACCTGATGTATTGCTCTCCCAGAAAGTAGTATTCTTAAGGTATTTACCCCAGATCTGCAAGTGTCTGTGTTTCCCGAGGGGGGGGGGGGAACCCCCAAACCTGGAATGCTCATCCATATGCATTCCAACCTGCCTCTGAGATGTTAGGCAAGCCTCAGCAGAGGTTCTTGACAGTTTTTTGGACTATGGACCTTTTGGCAAATCTGACAAACTATTGACCTTCTCCCAGAGATACTTATTTACATAAACCCACCAATTTTACATATATCATTCAGGAGAGCATAGATTCCTGAAGGCCATCCAATGACCAAGGCTGAAGACCTCTAATCTGAATTATTATTATTATTATTATTAAGTTACAAATGATTTGGAAAATCTCTGCAGAGACTGAAAATCTCATTAATTAAGAATAACCTTAGAATCATTCTGAACATTTCTGTTCTTGCACATTCTTCTCCTATCTTGGAATATCCAAGAGCCAGACTAGATCATCCAGATTAACTCTTGACCAGCTCAAGATTGAGAATTCAGGCTGGGTTTATTTTGAAGGTACTAACTATGTCTTTTGTGATCTTACAGGTATCTCTGCATTAGCCAGACTGGACATATGTAAAGGGACATCAGTATATCTGGATAATCAGGTGAGCAGATGGGACTTCATTTTTATATCTCCATCAATTCAGTCCTCTGACAGTATGCGGGCATTTTCTATCATGTCTCGTTTACTGCAGTGTAGGTCAGTAAGATGATTGATATTTCTAAAGAGAAGGAGGCAGCCTTTTTTAAGTTTCACCAGGTTATTTCCCTGCTGCTTAAAGTCAGATTTCTTTATTTTTATCTCATTATTATTTCATGTATTCATACATCTATAGTAGATAATAATTCTCTACTTTTCTTTTTATGTATATTCTTTGGAGAGTTGTGGACAGCTCTCATATTGTTCCTTGGTTGTCAGCCAAGTTATAGACATTTAACTCCTTTAATCTTTCTTTGTAATTGAGTTAGCTTGGCTGCTTTTTCCAGATTTTCCCCTTGTTTTATGGTACCATTAATAAACAGAAAAACAGTCTATTGCCTGGCTTCTTCTACACCTTTCGTTCTTTTGTTTTCTGTTTTGCCTCATATTCCTTGTTGAACTAAGGCCAGCCAGACATCATTCTCTGGACCACTTTGGCACTACATGAATGCCTTGCCTTCAACTATCAGTGTCCCATGCAGTAATGCCATCAGCAGTATGTCCTAGAGAAAAAAGAAATGTAAAAGGCGAGCAGTGAGGAGCAAAATAATGCATTCTTTAATTACATGGCAGACTTACCCTTACCACCCAAAGTAAATCATTGTACCTGAGCCCTTTAACACAGCTTTGGTCATCCTGAAGTGCTGTGCGTGGGCACTAATTTGAATAATAAGAGAAGCGTGTATATTGTTTGAAGTTTGCCCACTGTTCTCCCTTGATTCCTTCCCCATGTTCTCACTCCCCCACTGCCTTTCTCAACACGGATCGTGACTTGTTATCAAATTCTGTGGCCATGAACAAAACTGGGCAGGGGATCATTTTGCCAGAAATTAGATAGGTTCAGGTGGTAAATGCTCCATGTCTCCATGTATAACATCTGAGGCAAGTGCTTTAGTTCTTGCTATTTCTGTAACAGCTATTGGTCTTCTTTTAACAGCTGATTCAATGGCAGTATGCAGGAGGAAAGGACTGGTAGACGTTTGGTGCTATTTATCAACACTGTATTAGTTGCACAACTTTTTTCCCCTCTGATTGGCAGAGAGAAGCATACTGCTTCTAGATGATGCTGAGCTTAGTGTAAAATATGCCAGCATGGGATCTGAGCTTGTCACAGTTCATTCTTTCTTTTCATTTGGTTTGTAGAAAATGGACCTCTACCTTTACTTATCTTGTGCATTAGAAAGATAAAAGGTCATACATCTAGGAGCTAATGGCTTATTGGTGTCTTTTAGTCAACAGATTCAGATAATATATTTAGTTGAAGGTTACAGCAGCACATACTTGGCTTTCTCATTTGTGTTAGCTTCACTTCTAGTACAGAATTGAATAGGATTGAAGAGACGGTTTTCCTGTTTGTGTCTGTGGCAACTTTTTCGATGATTTGTGGTTTAATTCTTTAAACATTTTTGATCACTTATCACTTCTTTCTCTGTGAAGGCTTAAAGTATTCAGATTCTAATGTTATAATCTTTTCATCACATTATTTAATTTTAGAGAAATCAAAGTCAGAGTAGCAGCTGACATAGTTGTCTCTGAATAGTGACCTAAAAATTATAATACTACTTTTTTTTTTTGCCTGGATTTTATGGTCTGCCTTCGTGGCATCAGATTTTAAATAAGATTAGGTGGTTGTGAATCATGTATCTTGGTCTCTGGCCTCTTAAACAGGTAACTATATGACTTGGACCCTTTTTAAGTCTGCTTTTAAAAAATGTTAATCTCTCACATGGCTTTTAAACTGTTGACAGTATTGTACTTGACATTAATTTTGTTAGGCAGTTAATGCATTCTTCGGCATAACTTTGTTTCTTAGGTCTTTGCAAGACCTGTCAAAGAAAACAAAATGCTAACCTGACTTTAAAGGGGCAAGAAAATCCCCCCCAAACTATATTATTCTTTGTTCTCTATGTGCATCAAAGTGACAATCCCACACTGTCTCAATTGAGGGAGTCTAGCACAAAAATGAAAAACAGCCTGGCACTGTTATAGGCTTGCAGCCAAAATGTTTTGTGTAGCTTGGTTCTGGCAGTGGTTTTTGTAAGGCGGAGGGTCTACCCTCACAGCATCACCGAAGGAAGGCAGGCGGCCTTAGTATTTCCCACTTAGACTGTTTTTCCCCCTCTTCTCTTCCTCTTTCTTCACACAGACCACCATTGTGAAAAGAAATATTTTTTTTCTGAAATAGAAATATCATTCCCCTTACAACTTCCACATTTAGTAAATGGCTTTGTTCCTTATAGAAGTTGGTGCTAAATTTGCCTTTTCCACTCTCTTAGGTATTTTCTTTACAGTTGCATTTTTGCTACTATTGCCAACTTTGGTCATGTTGACACTGTATTTTTGATTGGTTGGAATCTTGTCTGCTTCAGAATTTATTATTTGAATGGAAACTTTTGAGTATTATTTGCCTGTATTATATGGATTTTTATGCCAGGATATCTCTTGTTGAGACCAAAATGTCTGCCATTGTTTTCTATTTTTGTCTAAAATTCAATGTCAGTTCATATATTTTACAAATTGAATACCCTTAGAATGTCTGATAAGTCTTGGTAGATAAGCAACTGAACTTTCGTTAAAATAAAGGATGTGCATTTAAAATATTTTTCCTTTGAAATAAAAAATGCAACGTGAAACACAGAAGTGTTTTTAAGTTTACCAATTCTCACAAAATTATAGTTAGTGCCCTACCATTAGGAGTGTGAAAATGTGGCATAATGAGTTTTAAATAGAGATGATTTGAGCAGGAGACTGGATTTTCACTATGAGCAAGCATTCTATGAAATTTCGTAGAATGTTCCTCACAATGTAAATATGTTTTCTGTTGTATTAAGCAAGACAAATGATTTACTTTCTAGTGATGTATTTTTAAAATTAGATTTTTTAGAGTGATCTATTTTAAAATTAGTTTTGCAATCAAGAATAGTTAATAGGCAGAATATGTTTTATAGGAGGAGATTGATATTATTTTGACTGATCTTTATTTAAAAAATTGTCAATGATTTTGGCAATAAGAAAATTACTTTGAGAAGAAGAACTCATGTATTTTTGTAACAGTGTAACAAATGTGACTGAAAAGGAAGCAAACAGTGGCTCCTGTTTGAATTATTAATGTGAAACGTTTTTATATGCCATATATACTGGGAAATATATCTATTATGGGTACTGTAAGATAAAATTGTGCAATCTAACAGTTGTTTCTTTTCTGGGAATTTATTTTTAATTTAGAAAACGCTTTAAAATTATTAAAAGGATTTGTAAAACAAAGGTGTATCAGCAGTATGCATGAAATAAACTCACCTGTTGTTTTCTCTCATTGCGAACAGACTCAGCAATATGTTGGTTCACTACTTTAGCAAAACAAACAAATACTCCAATTGCTTTGTATGCATAAGGCACATGTAATAAATGCTACAATTCCCCATTGCTCCCAATGCTATCTTTTTAAACTTGCAAAGTGGCTTTTTTTATGCAGAGCTACTAAAATGAATCTGGGTGGGATGCCTGTTAAGTTATATGAATTGAATCTTTAGGTCAACATTTTAAACTTCTGAATTCTGAGAGTTTTGTGAAGGAATGCCAGTGAAACTTTTTTCACTTGATCCAGTTAAGTTCATGACTGTCTTGAATCCCCTATGGCAAGGTCTGATAATGTTAACATTAGCGAGTAAAGATAACATACACACACAAGCCTCTTTCATTCTGTGTGTACTGAATAATGTTTATTGCATATTAACCACTATTCAGTGACTTTAAATACACTTTCTGCAGTGGTTTAATTTTTATTTGCAGTGAAGCCCTTTATTTTTTCTGTGGTAAGAATATATCTTTCAGTGATTTAGGACAATGTGAATTGTTCTATTTATTTATTTATTCTAACTACACACAGAGGCATAGGAGAAATATTTAAGAGCCATAATGTTTAAGCAGTTTTTTGGTAAATACGGTTGAGTTTTTCATTTTTGTAGAATTTATAGACAATAAATTGTATAGTTTTAATTCAGAACACATAGCAAAGCTATTATATCTTTTTAGTTTGACATTATATATTTTAAGGAACATAATATAGTAACTTAATCATTATATTTGTAAAACACGGAGAAACACATTTATTAAGAGATAACAGCAAAATTGAATAAATACTGTTGATTATTTTAACTTGGATTTTACTATATTAAGTACTAAGTTTATAATTATAACTAGTACTTCATTTCATTTGAATGTCAATATAGATTTCAAACATGACTGTCGGGAAGATGGTTTGAATGTCTTGTTTGATATCAAATATTGGTAATGTAATAACAAGTAGCGATTTTTAAGTTTATGTGGTCTAAATATGAGTAATCTTCCCTTAAGCATATGGTACATACTTTAGTGTCAAAATTCAATAGATAGTATTGCATGAAAGGGTACCTGTTAATTTCCTCTTAATTTTTGATATGTTTTAATTTCTCCCACCCTCTGATGTATTATTCTGTAGAATACTTTTACAAGTATTTCATGTGTTTTCTATGGCATCTCACGCTGCTCACTTTTTATCTATAGTACCATATGAGTTCCTCCTTTTTAGGTTTACACTGCATATTTTAAGCTGCTGATAGTGTAAGTAGATTGCAAGGTAAAGTGACATTTAGCTTTTGAGTTAGCTTCATTTTAGCATGAGAACAGGTTTTTTTTTTTCCCCCTGTCCTAAATCTTCTCATATTTCCCATTAAAACAATCTTACTAACATTGAACAAAGAAATTCAGGGATTTGGCTAAAGCAGCACTTGAAATGCATGAAAAAGTGGCTACTACAATACAATTTTATTAATGAATGATCTACATTGGTTCCAGCTGTGTCCATGTGATTAGGCCTTTACCAGGCAACAATGGGTATTTCCCTATTGCTTTTATTTGATTTCCAAGAATGTGTCATCTGTTACATCAGCCTCTGCCAATATGCCCCTGTAAAAGTGTTTTTCTTTTTTCCTTCTAAATTTCTGAAGCGTAAGTTGAATACCCACACATAGCCCTGCTGAAATATTGTTTCTATTGAATGGTGGCCTACGTTTGTATGCCTGGTGTTGCATACCAAAATCTCAGAATGTAAATTAAAGTAAATGTTTATTAAGTTTATCAGTAAATTTTTGGAAGTGTGGTTGCCTGGTAATGCTAAAAATAGACTATTTTAGCTTTTACATTTCCATCTTAATATTTTATTACAGTGGTATAATGTGTTATAGAGGTGGACAAGCTTGCAGATTGAAGTGGGGATCGTCCAGATTGTTCCCTTCCCTGGACCATATGGTATAGTTCTAAAAGCCTTTTGTACACTGTCTGTTCAGTTTATTGTAAACTCAATCTTTAGTGCACCTAAAAAGATAACCAAATAAAAGTGAGCCTTAGAAAACGGACTTCATATCATATAAGGACCCCAGATATATATTTTTGAAAGGAGATAACTGAAAATGAAATTGAAGTTGAGATGATATTATAAACAAAGGAGATTTGTCGTTCTCTGAATTTTTTTTATATCACATGGATTTTCATAGATTGTCTTTGAATACTGCTTTTAAAATGAAAGCATTTATGTTATGTGACTATAATTATTATCCTTATTTATCCCATTCTTAGAGTTTCAGGAAAAAGAAGGTAGCATTATTCTGTTTTACAGAGGAAGTCTCTACCTGTGACTGATGGTAAGGAATATATAAACTACAGGTTTTATGAATACGTGGATTTTTTGACTTATCTTCGTGAGAATTTAGGCTAGATAACTCAGTAATTTCACTCTGTGAGGAATTACCTATACCCAGAGTTGAAAGGTTTCTAATTCTTATTTGTTTTCCTTTCTTCCCCTACCCCTAACTTAATATGTTTCTGTAATTCTATTTTAGGAAAATAGAGTAAGAGATTGCTTATCCCATATGCTAAGATCCTTTAGAAGCAGGAATGAGTAATTTCTCCTGACTCTCACTCTCTTTTCCTCCAAAGTAAGCCACTGTTTGAGAAGAGCATTAGACATTACCCACTGCTTTTTGGCATAAGAGATTTGAAGTTGAAATTCTACCAAATGGGGGGAAAAAAAGGAGAGCCTGTGAAGAACATAATTCTTTACTCTATCATTACCCTGAACCACTGAAAGGGTAACTGAGAGAAACTCAAATGTTATTGGAATGTGTAATTTTCCTTTGAATGGCCACAGTGGAATATATTTGAACAAAAAAGGCGGAACTAGTATATGTGGTGTACGGAGTTGATGGCGATTGAAATTAATGAATCTTTTCAGCACTATACAACAGAAATCCCAAGAATAGTACACATTTAAAGTTTGTCCAAGAGAAACATATATAGAGAATGATTATTGTGTTATTATTACCATAGGGAGATGACTAGAGATAGATGGATTATTAAATAATACAATAATGCTAGTGGTAAATTAAACACAAAGTATTTGTTGGGATATACATTTTCAAATTCAAAAGTTTTGTAAAACAGAATCGTTGATTTCAAGTGTATGTGTGGGAGTCTTTCCTATTTAAAAAATACTGTTGTTTTATAGTCTCTCATTTATTTTATTTATTTATTTATTTTGAATGGAGTCTTGCTCTGTTACCAGAGCTGGAGTGCAATGGCGCGATCTTGGCTCACCACAACCTCTACCTCCCAGGTTCAAGTGATTCTTTTGCCTCAGCCTCCTGAGTAGCTGGGATTATAGGCACATGCCACCATGCCTGGCTAATTTTGTATTTTTAGTAGAGACAGGGTTTCTCCATGTTGATCAGGCTTGTCTTGAACTCCTAACCTCAGGTGATCCGCCCGCTTCAGCCTCCCAAAGTGCTGGGATTACAGGCGTGAGTCACCACGCCCAGCCTTTCATTTATTCTTAAGCCACTTTCTAAGGTGCTCACAAAATTGAAAAGCATAGTTTACACTTTCACACAAATTAGATACCTTCCCTTTTTCTCTCCCCCTATTCTCCTTCTTTTCTCCTTTCTTCCTAACCTTCAGCTATTTACTTATATATGTGTATTATATATATGAATGATATATACCATACTTATAGAAAAATGTTATTTTAATAGATTTGAGGGATTGAAAGTTCCACTTAAGAAAACAAAAATCTTGTAATAACTATGCAACAAATGGATTTTTATGGAGGAATTTGACCATGTTTATCGAAGGAATTCAGATTACAGAAAATCGTAGAAGTGTAAATTCAAAATTCTTTTTTTTTTTTCTAGCTAGGAAGGACTGGATTACAGCTTAAGAAAAGAGGAACCATAAAGAGTCTAACTCAAGTATCTCCTATTTTAATGGTAAAAATGCCTCTGGCTCCAAGTAGTAGAAAATCTTACTGACATTGATTTAAATGAGTTAGGGTTTTATTTGTCTCATAAGAATCAGAAGGCAGTTAGTTCACAGGTAACTGATACCATCAGGGATCCAGGTAGTGTCTAACTCCCCACCATCCTTAGCATGTTACTTTTGCCTCTTATTTCACTTTCAAGCAGGAAGAACAAAGGGAGAGCTCAGAAACTTTCTTCCCATGGATACTTTCTCTTTTTCTTTAGAAAGGGATGTTCACTCACAGGGACTTGTGTCTAGTTCTCATTGGTCAAAAGTATGTCCCATATAACCACCTCTAGAGTGAGGTAATGAGTGTTTTCACTTTCTAGCCTCTTTTGGAGGAAGGCAGGGAGAATGGGAATTAGAATGAGTGTTGAATGAGCCATCCTAAAGTTATCTGCTGTACTTCCTTAATTCTTTTGTACAGTTAGTTGTTTGGACTTTTGAAATTCTCTGGATACTTGGTTTATGTAGTAACTTGCTATTGGTTGTCTTTTGAACAGTTAGTGCATATGTGTTGGTGTTGTTATGTTTCTGTGTCTGAGGATAGGAACTGTAATTGAGTCATCTTTGTATCTTTACGCTTAGTATGGTGCCTACATGTTGAACCTCAATAATCCCTTCTTGAATGAATGAATGAATATTAAGAAATATATTTGTTAATATTATGAGTATAAATCATTTATACATTTAAGGATATTGTAATATTTTTAATTTGTGAGGGTTTGTGGACTAAATTTTGTAGAATTGCTTGTTATTGCTAAGGGGACATCAGTGTAATAATGTCCAGGTTGTTTTGAAAAAAAGGAAAGTCCTCAAAATGGTTTAGTACCAATGTTTTTTGGGGGCTGGGTGTTCCATGAGTAAGTAAGAAATATGATTGCTCTTAACTCTATGTATAGACTATTGTTTAAACAAAGATATTTTGTAGTACTCATATGTTAGGATCTTAGTTTTTAAAGAAATAGGCAATTGGAATTTATTTATTCCAAAGGCAAACAGGTCATTTGATAATTTATATTACTGATGCTGATTTATAGATCCTTGGAAGCATCATATGGCTAAGGACATATTAAATCAGATTTTGCATTAGTTGACTTTTGAGTATATATGTTTTTAAATTCTTAGAGGGACAGCTTTATACTTTTTAATTCACAAGCAAATGGTTATGCACGATAGAATTTCATGTCCAAAGGAAATCTTAAGAGGTCATCTTTACATCTGCTTGTTGTGCCCTTGACTGTCTTAGAAGGATGCAGACTACGTCTTCATTTAAAATCTGCAGAAGGAACGGCTCAGACTTGGTAGGAATCAGTAACTTACAACTCCTCCAGTGTCTGACTTAAATTCTCTTTATTGTATTTCCATTCAGTTTCTGTTATTTTAACCTCAGAGGACAAAATGAACAACAATCTACTATCTCCCATACAACATCCCCCATATATTATAAATTCCTATTTTAATAAATTCCTCTCTTTTCATTCATGATGGCAGGGTTGTTGGTACCTTAATTACTAAAACAGTCTGTGCATGGATAGAACTTAATTCAAAGCAGGGAATGTATTCAAGTGTCTGGAACTCAAATTTTCTATCTGAGCAGTTTATAGTCACTAGGAATAAAGAAAGCTCTTTTAACATTCAGAAGCAGTCCTAGGAGAAGGGTTCTTACATAATCACAATGTAGGCAAAGTAGTTTCCTAGATTTGAACTCAGAATTGGTTATTGGTAGTTTTATTTGGCCCTTAAGCAGATCTTTTGCTCATACTTTTGGAAGTAATAAAGGTCAACACTTTGCACTTAAAAAAGTGCATGTAAAATATCAGCTGTCCCTCACTATTTTCACCTTTATTCTCAGTGATCAGTATAGTATCTGACTCATAGTATGCACTTAGTAAATGTTTGTTAAATAAGTATCCCTTGATAATGTTTCTAATATGGGTAGCTTTATGCTTTGCATTTCTCCATTCCTCTGTATTTCATGCTGTCCAATAAACACTCACACTTTATTTTTTACTGTCTTTATCTTTCTATTCAATGATATTGGCCGTGATTTAGGATTTACTTGAAGATCTGAATACCATAGTAATACCTGAACAATTCAATTTGTGATGACACTGTAATTTTCAAATTCAGGAATACCTCCTTTGTTTTATTCCTCATAAGATAGTGACTTAATTATAGCCTGTTGATGAGAATTCAGAATGCATTAACTGAATATTGTATACAAGGCATTTTGCTGGGTTATGAGTAGTTACAAACATGAATTGTACATAAACCTTGCTGCCAAGAAATTGAGATCTGGTTGGGAGACACACACACATATACTGTATAACTATAGTATAAGAGGGATTGTGGTGACTGCTCTAAATGGGGTAAAAGCAAAATTTAGGGCACTATAGAGGAAGGCGTAATTACTTCTGACTAGCTCAATATGGATGAGTAATTGACTAAGTCTTCACGGATGGCATGACATTTGAATGGTGTCTTGAACTATATGTAGGAATTTGACAGGTCATGAAGGCAAAAGGTTTCAGAGAGGAGAAATAGTAGGAGCAGTACTCGCAGGTAGGAATGTGTATGGAGTGTTTGATGAAATAGAATGGTTTCTTCAGTATTTAGAGTAATAGTGTGTCTGTGGGAGTGACAGAAATTGAGGCTAGAATGGAGCTTGGAACCAAATTGTAAGGGGTCTTATTTCTTGTTAAATAGTTTTCTTTATTTCATAGAAAAAGTATAGGTTTTTGAGTGGAAAAGTGACATCAAGGTACCTGTAAATTTCAGAGGAAGAATGGAAGACGTTAAATGTAGCTACAGGTAGGGAGATCAGTTAGAAGGCTGATGAATAGCTCCTGTTGAAGATGATAAGCGAGGCTGGAGGCAACAGAGCTTGGAAGGAGGGTCTGATACCAGAGGCCTGGCGTGGGTCAGATGCCCTGTGACCTGCTGATTTGCTTAGAGGTGTGCAGCAGAGTTCTGGCTCCCAATAGAAGGTGCTTTCCAATTTTGAGTCTTCCTTCCAGCCATACCATTTTGGTGGATTGTGGAACATGCTCCCACTCGCTGCACCTGGGCGATCAAATATTTCAAATATTTTAGCTTGAATTCTAGAAGGAAGCAAAAGGAGAATTTGAATAGTTATGTGAGCCAATAATGTCTGCCACATTTCCTCAATTCTGTATTTCCTGGGCTCTTGGTTCACCTTCTTGAACTATTCGTATAACTTACTATTGGTCCCTCTTTGAGACCCGGCTCAAATGTTCTACATTTATCATTCTGTATTGAAGTTATATCGAGGCCTGAGACCCAAGACTGTATTTGGGTCATCATAATATCACAAAACAGTTTAATTTTTAGAATGTAATAATTAATAAATGCTTGTTGAATAAAGCAAATTTGTTTATGTTTTGTGTTTATGTTTTCCTACTCTTTGCACATACCAAGCATATGCCTATCAGGGTCTTGCTGTGCCTGCTGCTTAGATCCAGATCTACATACTCCCCAATACCCTCGCCCCTTCTTCTGATTTCTGTTCAGATGTCATCTCATTATCAGCAAGATGTTTTCTCACAACGCTGTATCCAATAACCTCCTCACACCAGCTCTCAGTAGCCCCTATCCTCTGTTACCCTGTGTTATTTTTCTTTATAGGTACCCTCATCTGACATACATTTAATGTGATGATGGTCTTTTTACTCCAACTAGAAAGAAATTGTTTGTGATAAGAGTACCATTTGGTTTGTTACTTAATTTGCCCCCAAGCATGCAGAACAATGATGAGCAGGCACTTAGTAGGCACAATAAGTATTTGCTGAGTAAATGAATAGTAGAGATTAGGCTGAAAAGGATACAAAACATTCACGTACAGGTTTGTTTATAAGTTTATCCAAACCATGGCATTGTTATTATAACTTTTATGATAACAAATCATTAATATTTCTCTCAGAAAATAAAAAAGAGTTCTATTTTCTATAGATTGTGCCTGTGAAATCTAATTGTGGATTAGTATTTGTTTTAAAAACATTTGAATGCCAAGCATATCCAGTCAGAAAACACTTTTATTATCCATGCCAGCTTAATTTTTAAGGCAGTGAAATGGAAGACTGTCATTCCAGTAAGCAACTTATTTTCATTTGTGAGAATAGAATATTTTGAGTATTCTAATTGATTTTTGAAGATGGTTTTACAAGAAAATAATCCTTGTTTCTGTACATTGTACATTTGCCTTTAGGATGGAAGGAAACTAGAAACAGACCTGGAAATTATTTTCTCAGAAAGGTACAAGCTATAACTGAATTGATTTTTGACAAATGTATCAGGAGGAGGGTCAGTCAGGCCCAAGGTATAGGGTAAATCTTGGGATTCTCAGCACTTTAAAGAAGACCTGATTTTAAAAATCGTTTTATATGTATTTTTAAAGTTTGTAAAGAGATTCCAGACTGTTTGTCATGAGCTCAAGACTATTTTTTACTGTATTTTATGTCAAATTTCAGTTGGATATTTTTCTAGAAATCTTAAGTCTATAATTGGGCAATAAAAAAATTGGTTATCAAATCAATAGTATTATATGGCTTTTAGTGTCATGAGAATTCCCTTTTGGAAACCCATAAAAGCTCATTTTTTTCTCACTATAAACTTTATCTGTCAGTTCTCTAGAAGGTCAGAGTACTAATGTTGGAGGTGATCTGCTCTGGGACAGAGTCAACAAAGTGGTAGTAAAGTTAAAAAATGCCACATGGTGCTTTCCTAAGATTAGAATTTCTTTTCATATCAAGTTTGTGCTTATTTTAAAATATGGAAAGTTATATGTCAATAGGTATAGTCTTCATACCCATCTAAATAGATAAAATAAGGTTACCTCCAGTTTTGCTTTTATATATTTCATATTTTATTAGTTTTTTTTTGTTTTCTGGAAATAACTTCTTAATTATTTGTATACTTTTAGTAGTTTGATTTGTCGCTAGATTTGTAAGTTAGGTTTTTTGGAATGGGTGGTTTAAAAAATGGAATGTGATGAAATGGTTGTGTTGGAAAACAATTCCAGGAACAGAGTTATTTCATATTACTTGAAAATGAAACATGTTGTTTAGATTGTAAAAAGTACTAGAGCTTGGAGAGTACCTTTAAAAATATTTCTCTACTAAGTCTGAGTTGCCATTGCTTAATATTTATTGATTATCCATTCACATATTGCATGTATATAAATATAGGACAAATCTGAGTGGTTATGAGAAGTCTTTTAAAATGCAAATCTCTTTCTCTTTTAGTTGACTATCCGATCAGTCCTCGCTTTGTTTTTTAACATGTGCAATATATATGGATGATTTTACAATAACATTTTCCAGTTCTCTCCCCTCCTCTCCCCTCCCCTCCCATCCCCTCCCATCCCCTCCTCTCCCCCCACTCCTCTCCCCCTCCCCTTCCTTTGACAGAGTCTCTCACTGTCACCCAGACTGGAGTGCAGTGGCACCATCTGGGCTCACTGCAAGCTCCACCTCCTGGGTTCATGCCACTCTCCTGCCTCAGCCTCCCGAGTAGCTGGAACTACAGGTGCCCGCCACCTTGCCCGGCTAGTTTTTTGTATTTTTTAGTAGAGACGGGGTTTCACCGTGTTAACCAGGATGGTCTCGATCTCCTGACCTCGTGATCCGCCCGTCTCGGCCTCCCAAAGTGCTGGGATTACAGGCTTGAGCCACCGCGCCCGGCCCTTATCTGACATTTTAAATTTAATTCTTGCAAGTGAAGTTTGGAAACAAGGTGGGTGCATTTAACAAGGGTA
This sequence comes from Rhinopithecus bieti, assembly GCF_001698545.2. NCBI lineage: Eukaryota > Metazoa > Chordata > Mammalia > Primates > Cercopithecidae > Rhinopithecus > Rhinopithecus bieti. The sequence continues at coordinate 1,367,046 of NW_016811928.1, forward strand.
ATGCAAGAGGATAATAGGATACTTCAATTCTATCAAGATCAATTGAACAACTATTATAGAAAATACAGGATATTATATGCCTAGTTTTAGTAGTTTGAGTTATAAATTCTCTCTACAATGATTCAGGCTGTTTGTTAATTGTGAATACTGATTAATCCAGTAGAGAGACTAATGATCCCAGATATGGTGCATATATGTGCTGGAGAGAGATGCAAGGGGGAATTAACTAACTCCTAAGTAACTTTACTCTGTTTGAACACGCTGTTTGCAAAGTGTTAAATTACTTTAAGAGATGGTGAGGATGCGGAGTGCAGCTTTGGGTAGTTTGTAAGGAATACTCTGGCTATAGGGTCTCTGCTTCATTAGACAAAATATTTGTATCATTGGAATGTCTCCTTGAAAAACCAGTTGATAAAGAGATAGACAAGGCCACTAAATAGATAAAAGTCACAGTGCTTGTTCCAGTCAGGAAACTTCAAGCTGTTGATATAGGAAAGCCCGTGCTTCCTCTGCGGAAACTTTGGACAATAGTAGACCTTCTAGAAATTATGCACAGTTGTCCGTGTATACCTTTTCTTTATTTAACAGTTTCAATCCTAAATATCTTCAGGATAAAAAAAAAAATCCCCATCTATTATTAACAGACTGACTCTTTTCTTATAATAGTGGGTAGCTAATAATATGCCCCTTGTGATATTTAAAATAATGATACAGCTCTCATTACCACATCTATTAGCCCCAGATTTACTCAGCCCTGGTCTAAACCGGGTTTTGAGCTTTTAAAATTTAGCATTAAAGATCTCTAGACTCTGTCCAGTTTTTCTGATGTTGCCTTTGTAAACTGTCAGCACATGTCTTAAACTATTGGCAAATCAGAAGATTATTAAAAATACGTATAGTGACTGGAAAAAGAACTTCTTCAATAAATAAATAGAAGAAAATATACTTTTACTGAATACTTCGAATACATATCTGTATTCATGTAGAATGTTGGAGATGAGAGCAATATCAATAAATATGTTAACTGATGCAGCTTTTATTTTATTTTAAATTTATTTTTTCTGAGACAGGGTCTGTGTCCCCCAGGCTGGAGTGCAGTGGCGTGATTTCGGCTCACTGCAGCCTCCACCTCCCAGGCTCAAGAGATCCTCCCACCTCAGCCTTCCAAGTAGGCGGGACAACAGGCATGCGCCACCACACCCAGCTAATTATTTGTATTTTTGTAGAGATGGGGTTTTGCTATGTTGCCCAGGCTGGTCTTAAACTCGTGGACTCAAGCAATCCACCAACCTTGGCCTCCCAAAGTTCTGGGATTACAGGCATGAGCCATTGTGCCTGGTCTGATACTGCTTTAAAACATGGTTTTGTTGATTTGGATGTTAAAGGACAGTTTCTAATACTGGCTTCACCTCACACTTCCTAACACCATTTAAGAAGTCTGTTACTGTAGGCCAGGCACAGTGACACGCCTGTAATCCCAGCACTTTGGGAGGCTGAGGTGGGTGAATCACCTGAGGTCAGGTTCGAGACCAGCTTGGCCAACACGGTGAAACCCCATCTCTACTAAAAACACAAAAATTAGCCAGACATGGTGGTGTGCGCCTGCAGTTCCAGCTACTTGGGAGAGTAAGGCAGGAGAATCGCTTGAACCTGGGAGGTGGAGGTTGCAGTGAGCCGAAATTGCGCCACTGCCCTCCAGCCTAGGCAACAAGAGTGAAACTCCATCTCAGAAGGAGAAGGAGAAGGAGAAGGAGAAGGAGAAGGAGAAGGAGAAGGAGAAGGAGAAGGAGAAGGAGAAAAGAAGAAGGGGAAGGGGAGGGGGAAGGGGAAGAAGAAAAGAAGAAGAAGAAGAAAAGAAGAAGAAGAAGAAGAAGAAAAGGTCTGTTACTGCAAAGTGCTTTTCACTGATATAAAATGAATATTAAAACATCAAATGTGTCTAATGTTGATACATTTAAGGA
>NW_016811928.1:1369139-1378928 GCF_001698545.2 Rhinopithecus bieti
GGGGGAAGGGGAAGAAGAAAAGAAGAAGAAGAAGAAAAGAAGAAGAAGAAGAAGAAGAAAAAGGTCTGTTACTGCAAAGTGCTTTTTCACTGATATAAAATGAATATTAAAAACATCAAATGTGTCTAACGTTGATACATTTAAGGATATCTTAATCCAGCTCTTCAGTCCCCTATGGAAATTCCTCTTTCTTCTCCCAAATATTTGTCTGATATTCTTTCACCTCCTGAGATGCTAGGATTTTTTTTTTTTTTTTTTTTTTTTTTTTTTTTTTTTTTAAGATACTTTCCCTCATGGATAAATCAAATTGAATTGTGAGATTATGGCCTTTTCATTTTTCATTAGAAGTGACTAAATCCAGAACCTTAGACTCAGTGACATTTATTTCAACTCATCAAGGGAATGCCACCCATGTTTGCTTGTGTTGCTGTACTTCAAATAGGACGTTGAGAATATTTGTATGTTAGAGTAACACTGCTATTTCTGTTTCAAAATTACCTGAAAATGTATGTGTCTCCCACTTGGAGAGGGAAACTTCTCAATAACTTTTGTAGTTAATATGGATTAAGTTACTAAAACATGTTTGAGTATTCTTAACCAGTATAGTTAAGAATATGTTAGTCATCTTATTTTAAACTCATTTTCGTGTGTATATTTATAATTACCCTGCACAAACTCAGTCTGAGTTAAATGTTGGCATAGAAGCCAGTGTAGGGTAGCAAGATAATGTTTCTGTCCAATAAAAAATGCCAGTATAATGATTAAGCCAGTGGACTCCTTCCAGGTCATAGACGTGACTATTTTTGAATTAAACATTCTTCTAGACTCCAGTCAGGTTGGGGAAGATGCTTTCCCATGGCATGGAACATAGTTTCTAAATCCCTCAGCAGGGCAGACGATTTTCCTTAGATTGAGGGGTGACGTTTTGAATAGAATGAGATGCCACCTATTATATTTACATGGTAATACAATCTGTACATAAAATTCTGCCTATGAGAGTAAATAGTAATGAGTGATAGGAAGAAGTAATTTTTTATGTCTGATAATAGTAAAACTCTTGAATGAATTAGGAAGAAATTGTCACGGCCGTTGCTAAAGGATTTTACGGTTCATTGACTCAACACACATTTATTGAACACTTTCTGTTTGCTGAGTGCTAGAGATACAATGGTAAGCAAAACAGACCTAGTCAAGTGTCTCCATGGAACTTAATATCCAGTGGAGATATTGACATTAAATAATTACTTGTATAAATATATCCTACATGTGATCAGTACACAGAAATGCTATAGATTGTTTTTTCAAGAGAACCTTGACTTTGCTTGATGGTAACAGTAGTACATTTTTGAGCTAGACTGAATATGGCTATATGGCTGACTTCTTCACTTTCTACTCCAAACCTTTGTTGGCATGTGACTCTTCAATATTGTTTTTTTTTTTCCCCCTCCAGTCCTAGTTCTTAAGACCTATTATTCTATCAAAAAGGTGACTGTCCAGCGCTTAGGGGTAAAGAATAAGGGCTATATCTTCCGAGGAGTGATGATTGTGTTGGACTCTGGGAGGAATCAGAAGAGATTCAAACAAAACAATTTAAGTATTTCACTATTATGATATTCAATTACTTATATTACTGATGTCTTGCTTTTACAAACGAGGAGGCATTATTAAATATTGTATGTGATTAATATATTAATTTATAGTGACATTTATATTCCACAAGCATATAAAACATATAGTGTTATATATATATCATTTAAATATTAATAATTATTAAACACTTTTATTTAATCCTAAAACTCAAAGACTGAAAAATGGAGGTTTCTTTTACTTATGTTGTATCCTGTGCCTGCAGTGAAGTACAATGGAATGCCATGTGAATATGGAGTTGGAAGACCTGGGTTTTAGTCTTGCTGTCACTTACTCTTTGCTGCTGATATTCTTTATATTTTGTATTCTGTAAAAGAAAAGTGGCTCAACAATGGTATCAGCCTTCCTTTCACCTATTATTCTGAACACACCTTGACTTCTCTGCTTGGGTATTCATATCCGAATGGATCAGGGAACCTAGTTTTCTCCCACTGAGCTGGTTTACAGCCCATTTCAAGAAGGTGGAAGGCTTCTGGAGAAATGCCATCTTTGAGAAGGAAATACATTATTCATCTTGTCAAACTTTTATAAAAAGAATAATTGTTAGCAGAAAGTATTTTAAAATGCCTTTTTTTCTTCTCTGTTAAATAAAAGCCTAATTACTAAAGGTGGAATGGGCTCTCTAGATTGATGGTGAGGGAATTGGCTTCTCATCCTACTTCCACTTCTCAGATTAAACTAGGATGATAGTAGATCAAACAGAATAAGAAACTGCAGGTGATTTTCAAAATTTATGAAGTTTAAGAATATTCTCTTAGGCCATAAAACTCACTTTGGCCTAGAATTCAATTGCTTATTCTGTTCCTCCCATCTCTTTAATCAGTGTTACTTCTCTTGTATTGGTAGGTTAAAATAAACACATACCTATATGAAAAATTTTATTATTTCCTATAAATTCTGCTTCTGTCAACAATGCAGAATCAGTATTTGAAAGAGAACATAATAAAATGTGTCCAGATATACTTGCTGCTTTAGTTTAGACTTCAGGAATAATGGGAAATCATTAGTATCAAGTACAGTGCTGCCTGACACTTGTTGCTCAGAACCTGTGTTAAGTGAAGCCAGTGTCACTTTCAAGGCAGAAGAAAGCAACTTTCTGTGTCCGCCAGATTTTCACTTCAGCTCCAGAAAAACCTAGTTTGTCTACTGTGTGTCGGGTTCTGAGACAGCTTTCAGGAAAATAACGGCACAGCGCCCAGTTTTCAGATTTTCACAGCCCCATGGAGAAGCAGAACATGTGAGTGACTACAGTGAAACAATTATAATTCTGCTTTACAGAGTATAAAGGAAGTCGTGTTTAGGAGGAGTTCAGCGAAAGCCTTCACAGAAATGGTGATTCATGAGCAGAAATTTTAACAAAAGTTCATTAGTTGAACAGAGAGAGAAGGCTGATGGAGGTGAGATAAAAGTGTGAAGTTTTAAGAGTCTAAAACAGCTCCAGGAGTGTGGGTGTTTGGTATTTGCTACAAAGTAGAGTCTGGGGAAGTTGGAGAAAAGGGATTGAAGTGGGAGAAGGCCAAATGTGGCTGTAGTGAAGAGAAAGGAAGGGCCAGGAAATGAGTCTTAATTGCCATGTGTAGTGCCTTGGATTTTACCCTTAGGTGATTTAAGGTTTTTGAGCATGTCATTTTATGGTCACATTTCCATTTTGGAAAGATTATTTGTGATTAGCTTAAGGAGAATGGTGTGGTGGCAACAAGATTGTATGGTAGCATGGAGACCTAGTTAAAAGGGTAATGCGATACTTTAAATGAGTGGTGAGATGATTTTCTGGTGTAAAACTTTCTGTTGATTCATAAATATGCTGCCATATTTGTGACTGTTGGCAAATTAAAAATATTTATAGTATTCAGTAGAACGAATTCATTGCTGCTTTTATAGTTTGAAATTATTCATGGAATTAATAGCATTAAAAAATTGAAAGAGGGTTAATATTTTATTTGTCAGTGGAATTAAACCACTCAACTTCTCACACAAACAAAAATCTTGTAATTTTGTTATATAATGTGGAATATAACCTTACAATAATATATTGAATTTTTAATATATGCTTATCTAGTTTTTTGTAGAAATTGTGCATATTTGAAAACAAGTACATGATGTGCTTAGTACATGGTAAGTACTCAGTAACTATTTGCTGAGTTTGCATTTGATGCATGTGAGTTTTAACCAAGACACTTTATTAATTCAAGTCCTGGAATAAGTGACATATATATATTTTAAATAAAGATAGGACCTCGCTCTGTCACTCAGGCTGGAGTACAGTAGCACAGTCATGGGTCACTGTAACCTCAAACTCCTGGGCTCAAGTGATTCTCTTGCCTTAGCCTCTGGAGAAGCTAGGAATATAGGCACACACCACTAGGCTCAGCTAATTTTTTAAATTTTTTGTAGAGATGGAGTCTCACAACAGCCCAGGCTGGTCTCAAATTCCTGGGTTCAAGCAATCCTCCCACCCCGACCTCCCAAAGTGCTAGGATTATAGGCATGAGCCACTGTACCCGGCCATGACTGATACTTTTAAGCAGAAAGTTAAATTCCAAACCAACAGAAAAAAAAGAAATGTTTTTCAGGGAAAATTAAAGTCACAAATACATATAAGATGCTAACTTTGCAAAGAGCATGTATTTAAAAGATCATTGCAACTCATATAATTGGAAAAGCACGTTTGAAAATAGCTTTAAATTTTCTCACAGAAAATATGGCGTATGAGTTTTCCTACGAAATCTTTGTTTTGATGCATGAATTCTCAGTTCTTAGTCTCTACAGCAAGACACAAAAGTTAAGAGTTGAAGAGATTAGCGTATCCATAGCATTGAGTGGGGTATATATTATTAGCTTACCACATCTTTGTCAATTTGAACCCAGGATTAAAACAAAATGTTGCTATTTAAGTACATATGGTAGTACACAACTACAACATAAATGTTAGACTGTATGTCCCCTAACCAAATAATGGAATAATGATCAGTATCCATCAAGTGTTCGTTATCTGCAGTTCAGACTAATGCTCCGGAAGCAGATTCTTTTATATTAGCCAAACTTTTTTACATTTATGTAGAATATTTTCAGTGCATAGAGTTTTATGACTGCAAAATTATTACTTTGCATTTGATACCAGATTATATTTCAGTTTTCAGAGATTATGTTCAGGTTTTACAGGTTAAGATGAATTTGCTATGCCTGATTTTTATAGAAGAATTTAAAAAAGTAATGTTTTAGTAGAATCTGTTTATCTTGTCTCTTTTTTCCCCATATGATAATTGATTGTAGTACATTACTTTGAGGAAAGTTTTTTAGCAAAACGTATTTTTACTTCACACTCTTAATAGATTTCTGTTAGGGGAATCACTGGTGACATGTTTTAAAGCAAAAATCTTTTCATGCTTATTTTACTATTTAATGAGATTTCAGGTATATTTTAACAACTTGGGGTTTCCGTGATGAATCATTAAAATAAATGAGTGGGCTGGAAGGTAATACTAACTTTTCTCACCACTACCCTATTTTACTCTGCTGGGTTATTGGTTGCTTTTTAAATAGAACCTGGGTGTGTTGGTGGGTGGAGGTGTAGAAAGGAAGGGAGAGAAAGGGTCAGTAAGAAAATACCAGGTAAACTTCTGATGACCTACTGAGAAATACTGCTCAAGTTTCACTTTCCCCAAATTAAGCCATTTTTGTTTTTTAACCCCCTTTTTTTTTTTTTTTTTTTTTTTTTTTAACAAGCTTAAGTTTCCAAATATTGCATATAGGTAAATCAAAACTATATTTTCAACAGTTGATTGAAGTTTTAAGGTATCAAGCCATATGTGGATTAGCCTGTGGAATCAATTTCTCATGTGTGTGGGATCAAAACTGTTAAAACCATCATCACTGAAACTGTACCTTCCTACAACTAATAACAGAAAGGTGTCTATGGAATATATTAATACAACAATTCCTCTGATTTAAAATTATTACCGGGTGTTTGGTTGGAAAATGATTTGAATATTATAGGTAACTAAATTGACGTCATATGAAGGCTAATTACAGGTTTCAGTGTGACTGAAATTTATTTTTTTAATTGACATGATATATTTAGCATATACTTTTCAGTAAATCAATAGCATATTGCAGATTTTTACTGTCTATACTGTTAAAAACATTTCAACTACCACAGCAGTTCTAAGTGCTAAAGGAGGTAGACAAAAATGTAGTTCACCTTGAAAATGATCATGGCTTAGGGAATAAAGAAATTGGGTCAAGCCTAAAATAATTGCAGGTACAATGACAAAAGTTTTAATAAAATTTAAAATACTCACAGCACTGGTTTCAGGCTACTTTTGTTCTCTGTGATCTTATCAATGCATTATTAGTTTTTAATTGGGATGATGCTAATGGTGATTTTTCATTTTGGTCAAAATATTTGTATGAAATACTATTGATATTTTCACATTGTATCCCCTTTCAATTATAAATATACATTTTCAGAAGGGTAGACAATTCTTAAATAGATCATTTTGACTTCTGATGATCTTAAATAGAATTTGAAATGGTATAAAATATTTATGTCACAGCTATCACTTTGACTTATTTTATATTGGCAAATTTGATGTTTAGCATTTAGCTATGTATCATTAAATCATAGTATCGATAATGAATTAAACTTTCAAAAAGCTTTAACAGTATAGTAGGTTTTCATTCATCTGGTGTCATTGGGGAATAAATTGTGCTGAAGAAGTGAGTTTTTCTTTAAAGCTTATTTAAGCAGAAAACTTAAAATTGATAACATTTATCTGAAATATTTTATATGCTCTTTTAGGGAGCAAGCATGGAGCGGCCATTTACTCTTTCTTAATATCGTATAATACTATTCTGAGTGCCATGCAAAAAGGACATGGGTTTTCTGTTTGGTATTTGTTTTCCAAACTAAGTTTTTTGTTGTTTCTTCCTTTTCAAGTGCCACATCCCTAATTCACGTATTCTTTTGTTGTTGTTGTTGTTTTGAGATAGAGTTTCGCTCTTGTTGCTCAGACTGGAGTGCAGTTGTGCTATCTCGGCTCACTGCAACCTCTGCCTCCCGGGTTCAAGCAGTTCTCCTGCTTCAGCCTCCCAAGTAGCTGGGATTGCAGGCATGCATCACCATATCTGGCTAATTTTGTATTTTTCGTAGAGACAGGCTTTCACCATGTTGGCCAATCTGGTTTCAAACTCCTGACCTCAGGTGATCCATCTGCCTTGACCTCCCACAGTGCTGGGATTACAGGCATGAACCACCGCACCCAGCCTCATTCTGGTATTCTTAATCAGTTTAAATGTTTCATAATTTAAGGTTTCTGATGGTACTTGGGACAATGCTTTAACAGGCTCATAAACTCAGGCACCAATAGGAGACTTTTAGCTCTCTGCCATCTTCTGGCAAACATCTGGCCACAGCCTCCTCCTATAAAGGAAATGCTGTCCTTGGTTTGGAGTTAGCACCTTAAACAGTGAGGCCCTATTACTGGTTCCAGGTACTCCTTAGTAGCCTTTGCTAGTGGTGCAAAAATGTCTGTATTCACCCTACATGCTTGTGAACATCTGCGGTATCAAGGTGACCACTTGTAGCTTTCTCTGACTATTGCTGAAATGGGCAAATAGTGTATTCCCTTTGTATTTTAGCAAATTCCACCATAGCAGCGAAGTGTTTTTTTTTTTTTCTTATTCTTTTTTCAACCTCATGCTTATTTGTTTCAAGCAGTTTTCTAAAACAAAACTCAAGCTTAGCCAGAGTATTTGAACTGTTCTTTAATGTGCTATATGCCATTTGGTTTGAATCATATATTTAAAAACCAGCTTCCCCCCATTTACTTGTATCTAATGGGAATCGTCTTTCTTCCAGGTTGTGCTTCAAGAAGACCATAGGGAAGAACGCATTTTCATCTTGCTGCAAAAGTTGCAATAGAAGTAAGTAGGGGAACTGCCAGGATATGTCTGTCTCCACAAAACAAGCAGAACAAATTTCCATGAATCAAAGCCACTAAGTATAGTTTTCAGAGATGGTAGGACATAGTTATTTTCCCTAGAAAAACACCCCAAATGCAGGCACACCCATTGGCCAATGGAAAAAATGTTCACGTAAATGCTAGTTCAAACCTGTACATTTCACTCTTCTTACTGAACTGTCAGAAGGGTGGAAATCTACTATAGCTATAATATTTTTTTCCCCTTTTCTATTTTTCAGCCTCCCACATGCTTAGTGTTCAGTTCTGCCTACTGAGCGTCTTGAATCTACAGCAGCACCTACATGTACTGCCTCCACAGTGGCTGCTGATAATTTGCAGATAACTTGTGAACCAGGCCCTTAAGAAACATCATGATATGTACTTTAGATTAATCATGGAAAAGGACAAGATGATGAAGAATCAGAAAGCAGTTTTCTTTTCCAATATTGATATTGCTTTCTTTGAGGTTAGATGAGTGAGATATTCTTTAGAGTGGTTTATATCACATTTCATCACTTGGGGAAATAGGTCATTTTTACAAGAGCCTTTAGAGACCTTTTAAGTACATACAGGGCATATATTTAATACACTTTAGCATGAGTAGGTCAGAGGAAATAAAGCAAGATAGTAGATATCTACGATGTAATCAGGTAAGCAAATTAATGTGAAACTGCTTATATTCTGTCTTGAAACCCTTGGTATAATTTTCAAAATTGCCTTTTATTCTTTTCAGTTACTTTCTAGAAATTTCTGTCATTTGAAGGATTAATGGCTACCACTTGTTGAACCTAGAGGGTGTCTGTGAACTTGTTGAACACTGCCTTATTAGAACAGAAGTCTCCAGTGGACCATGAACTCTGCATAGCTGGGACTCTGAGCTTACCTCTTACTCACAAAACCTGCAGGGCTCTCAAATTCATGTTTAAAATGCAAGCTACTGACGAGGAATGGGTAAACACCCACTGCAATTTCAAACGCATATGTATATCCACTTTCCTCATCTATTCTTGGTGGGTAGGAGACCACGACTGAAAATTACTGAACTTAAAATGGTAGAAAATTTGAAGAGATTCTTTCTCCTTAAGTAAAGTGATTTATACTAATGGTGAGATGGGCTAAATACCTTCTTGCTGTTTGTAGTCTACTGTGCTTCACATGCATTTTCTAATTTTATCTTAACACACGTCTGAGGTTAGTACTGTTGTCTCTATTTTGGAGATGATGAGACTGGGTCCTACAAAGTTAGGTAACTTGTCCAAGGTCATACAGCTTGGAAGAGACAGAGCTGAGGTTCAAACGTGTATGTCCTTGATCCTAGGATTCATGCCTTTTCCTCCTGAGGACCACTGATTCTTATTTTGCATTTAAATGAAATACACACACACAGCCCCCACCCCCCCGCTCACATAATATATAGATATGTTCCCCATCCTCCCAAATGCTCATTGGAAAATTTAGACATCAAAAGAAGCCTTTTACTTTGAAATGCAATTTAAGTGGCCATTACTTTGAACAAAGTGAAGTGTAGTTTCATTAGTGAAGAACATCATTGAGTCATTGAGACTAATAATTTTGTGGAACAACATTATTAAGAAAAGCAATATGCTATATAATGAGTGATATTTACTTAAGTCATAAAGGAAAATTCAAACATCTGGAATATTTTTTAAGCAATATAGCATTTGTGCATGGAATGATGTTTTTCCCTTACGTCTTACAGGAAATAACATATAATTTGAGATGTATATGAGAGATTTTATGTTCATAGATATCTTTTATTTCACTGAGCACATAACAAAATTATATTAAAATGAAAATTGCTTGATAGTGAATTCTGTGTGATGAAATTTTATCATGTCTTTATTAACCCCATTATTGCTACTTTATCTCTCTTACTAGGTTGCTTGTCTAAAGAAAAGTTGTAGAAATCTTATTGGTTCACACACATACAACTTTACCACATTGTTTTGGTGTTCCTTTGGGGGTGATATATTGGCAAGTGTGGGGAAGTGATCAAAGTATGTGTAGTGTCTCAAGAAATTGCATCATCAAGTTTTTAACACTAGAAAATAGAGATTTGCATGTGGCTGATATGCCTTCTTTTTTTTTTTTTTAGTGTCTTTTTATTATTATTATTATACTTTAAGTTCTAGGGTACATGTGCATAACGTGCAGGTTT
>NW_016811928.1:1383230-1407410 GCF_001698545.2 Rhinopithecus bieti
GCTTTCCCCAAAGCTGTCAGACAGAGTCGTTCGCGTCTGCACCGGCTCCCGCTACTTCCCCTGTTGGTCTTCAGCTGTGCGCTGTCCCCAGAGGTGGAGACTACAGAGACAGGCAGGCTTCCTTGAGCTGCTGTGAGCTCCACCCAGTTCGAGCTTCCCAGCGGCTTTGTTTACCTACTTAAGCCTCAGCAATGGTGGGCGCCCCTCCCCCAGCCTCGCTGCTGCCTTGCTATTAGATCACAGACTGCTGTGCTAGCAATGAGGGAGGCTCCGTGGGCGTGGAACCCTCCCGGCCAGGTGTGGGATATAATCTCCTGGTGTGCCTGTTTGCTAAGACCCTTGGTAAAGCGCAGTATTGGGATGGGAGTTACCCGATTTTCCAGGTAACTTTTGTGTGTTTCAGTTCCCCTGGCCAGGAAAAGGGATTCCCTTTCCCCTTGCATGTCCTCGCCCTGCTTCAGCTCTTGCTGGTCGGGCTGCAGCAGCTGAGCAGCACCGATTGTCCAGCACTCCCTAGTGAGATGACCCCAGTACCTCAGTTGAAAATGCAGAAATCACCTGTCTTCTGTGTCGCTCGCGCTGGGAGCTGGAGACTGGAGCTGTTCCTATTCGGTCATCTTGCTCCGCTCCCCGCCTTCTTTTAAATACGTATTCAGTAGGGGCAGTTATACCTGCTGAATTTAGAGATGTAGTAATACAAGAGTTACAGAATCAGAGAATTTCTGAACCAGAAAGGGCCTAATAAATGAAGGGCTCTTGAAGTGAAAGTCGTCATTAGAAGATGAGTTCAGTGACTGTCTAAGATTAGAGCTCTAAGTCAAGTAGTTTCTGAGATTATTGAGTTATTAGGCTTACAGCTGAACAAACCAGGAAGTGAGTGATCACAGCAGGTGAGGGCTTTCAGCTTTCTGGTGTTGGAGAAAAAACTAAGAGTCATAGGGGAGATAATCTTACGACATGAGGAAAACAAATCAGAAAAATAAAAACACCTTTATTTCTTCTTATTAACACAAATGATATAAAACTTTGTTATATACTTTTTTAAATAATGGGATAAGCCTATTTTAAAAAATAATACATTGCTAAATTATTTGTATTTTCTGAGTATAAAATTTGAGCTTATTTTTATTAAAAATTTTATACATGTATGTAATGGAAAAAATACACCTTTTTTGGTTGTTATCTAGGATCTGAAGGTTTGAACGGGCCAATGAGTATCCTCATCATTGAAGCATTCTATGGAGGCTCCCATAAACAGCTGGTGGATCTTCTCCAAGAAGAGTTAGGAGACTGCGTCCTTTATACTCTTCCTGCAAAGAAATGGCATTGGAGAGCCCGGACATCTGCTTTATACTTCTCTCAGACCATTCCCATCAGTGAGCATTACAGGTAATTAGAGCTCAGGATGCATTTTCAGCTTTTACAAAAGAATACCTGTTATGAGGATGTTGCTTCTCTATCAGCATCTTTGAGAATTTCTGCAACTATGGAATTGGTTATTATGACTACAGTAGATATTTCTTTAGAGAAAGCAGAGCAGTGAAGTACACTCATCCTCTAAAGACACCTGGTCAGTGGGAAAGAAGCTTCATTTAGAACCAACCACATGTGTTTTCTCATTGTCTTGTGATTTTATTATGTACATGGGTGTGAGTGTGGGTAACAATTTTTGGCCTGAGAGAAGAGTAGATCTTCTAGTTTGGTTCATTGTATCTGCTCTGTACTAGGAACCAGAGTTGAAAGGCGGATATGTCCAAGGCTTTAAAGTCTGTTGGGTAGAGATAGGCAAGTGCAATGAGAGGTGAAAGATGGAGAGGTTGATTTGGACTGTGACAAACTGGAGGTGGCTTTATAGAGTTGGTAACCTTTGACTTATTCTTGAAGGATGAGTAGATTTGAGGGACACAGAAGTCAATTCTGAATCCTGGTTTGTTAGGAAGTAGGAACTAGGAGGACCTATTAGAAAGAGTCTCATGAGCTGGGTATGGTGGCATGTGCCTCTGGTCTCAGTTACTCAGGAGGCTGAGGTGGGAGGATTACTTGACCCCAGGAGTTCAAGGCTCTAGTGAGCCAGGATTGTGCCACTGCACTCCAGCCTGGGCAATGGAGTGAGATCCCCATCCCTAATAATAATAATAATAATAATAATAATAATAATAATTTAGAAAATAGGAGTCTTATGGGACACACTGAGAAGATGGAGGTAAATACTCATTACATTTTAACTGAGGGAAGAGACAGGATGGAATCCCCTTGAACATCTCTTTCTCCTTATTCTCCATTTGTATGTATTCCTGTATATTTTCCTGATGGTTAAATAGTGGAAGACTATCCTATGGTGGTTAACATAGCTAATGTTTTTGCCATTTATTATCACAAATAATATAAAACTTTAAGTGTTACATACTTTTTTAAATAATGGGATAAGCCTGTGTGTAGGACTGCATTGGTTTGGGCAGGAATGAAAAGTTTTGGGCTGATAATGAATGGAGTTAGAGCAGATAGGTTCTTAGAGGAAGGACATGTTGGAAGCTGCAATGCCCACCTTACCTCTAGTACCTGTACCCATCTGCTGCTTGTAAAGTGGCCACAGGAGACATAGCAGCTTGTGACTTAAATGTAACTTGCTGTTCCTAGTAGGAACTTGAGGAATTCAGAGAGTAACCATTTTCTGTATGAAAGCCATGTATCGTCTCTGAGAATGCATAGTGTCAGATGGAATAACAGTGAGCATTCCAGTTACGTGGCTTAGGATTTTAAAAGTAAAGTGCTGTTTTAGTGCGTATTCAGAATTTTTTTTTTAATGTAAAGTGTATCCTTCTTTACGTAATTTAGTGTTTTATATTCTGATATAGTGAATATTGTGAATATAGTAATAAGTGAATATTGTTGAGTCACTAATAGTATGAGGAATTTCAATGAACATGTTAATATAAAAGTTGTGACTATTGCTGTGTTAAAATATGACTGTTTATGGTTGCTTTCACATCCCATTTAATTGTGTTTTTGCAGCACCAATTGTATTATATTACTTAAGGTCAAGTAATCCAGTTGACTTTAGGGCACTTTTTCATTTAACAGTACCATTAAATATAATAAATTTCTACAGTGATTAGAACATTAAAATGAGCCATTTCTTTATCTGTTGTTTGATTTCATTTTGATTATGCAGTTTTTCAGAATTACATTGTTGTATCACAAATATCTGTGTGTGGATGGCAAGCAAACACTTCTGCGCATATGGCTTCCCTACTCCCTTTGAAGCCTGAAGCATTTGAGGCTAAGTGTCACAGTGCTCTTTGAAGCAGTCTTATTTGGGAGGTGGATATCTGAAAGATCATGATGTATAAAGCCTTACTCTCTGATAGCCATAACCTCCACGACCTAACAATGGTATCTGTCATCTTTCAAGGTATGCCATTTAGCCTTTGCAGTTAACCATACTAATCTAATCAGTCTTTAACTCAAAGACATGTCTTACCAGTTTAACTTATATTTGAACAATGATAACTTCTCTACTCTTTACCAAGTAACTTTTTTGAATACTTTTAGAAAAATAGCAGTAGCATGAAAACTTGATCGCACAATGCTAAGTTAACAAATACGTGCATTCAATCCTAGATTGAAGTGCAAGAGTAACCTTTTGTTACACCAAATAAGTCTGAGATCTGTGGAGATTTTAAAGATATGAAAATTTTGCTTTCCAGTTGTTACTGTTTTTGTATACTTGGTGCATGAAATCATCAAAACTCATAAAGGTAAAATGATTAAGCACCAATATTGCCTACTATGCAAAATACTCTGAACAAATACGATTGTGTCTGATGAGAAAGACTTTGAATGTAGGTACATATTGGTGTTTTTCTCAGCTTCTGAACATGTAGTTGTTGCTGTTACAATCTTACTATCTGAAATGTATTTTATTATTAAAAGAATAAATGCTTCAGCCTAATTAATCAGTTTGATTCTACTTTATCTTGACAACTAAAAGAATATATCATGATTCATGTTAGAGATGTTTAGTTTTATTATAGATTATGAAAGGTCAACAAGTTATTTTGTCAAAAACTGTCAATAGTTATTGTTATTCTTAGGTTATATTATAGCTTTGCCTTAGATACTTCACAAGATACAGAAAAAAGTTTTGACTATGGGGCTTGAGGGAAGGCATTAACTTTTGTGTTATGAAATGTTAATCATTCGTTCCAGGATGAAGCAGTTCTACTTTCTTAGACTGTACCTTAAACTAGATATCGAGGATATTTTATTCATTTTTCATTCTGTAGTATCTTTACTGAACTGAAAGAATCTCTGTTATTTAAAAATCATTTTTTCACCCTCAGATGCTTACAGTTACATTTTTTGTTTCATCTGAGGTATTGTGACAGATACTGATCATTGCCCACTTAACAGCCTTCTTCCTTGTTAACAGAATCACAGTTTTCTTTAGGATGGATAAGTATCCAGCCTTTGGGAGTGAAGCAATATGGACTTAAATTAGTTAGGATGATCCCATTCTCCTTTGCCAGATTTTCCCTACTCTCCTTGCAGCTTGGGTTGATCAGTCTCCAAGTTGTGGCAAATTAGAGTTAAGTGGGTGACTACTGGGAGTTCTTCCAGCAAAGTGGTTTGATTTTAAATTTTACTTATAAAAGAAGAAGGCCAACTCCCCTTTCCTACATTTGACTGTTTGTGATGTCTGCAACCATGAAGTACAAGCATGAGGACAGAACCCCAGGATTGCCATAAATGGCTGATGGGAGGCTGCAAAGTGCCTGTATTAGTGGTGGATATGTGATTTGAGTTCAAGTCTGGCCACCTGCAAAGACTATATACTATTCGTTCTTCTTAAGCCCATTGTCTTAATAACTATTCTGTCTTAATTCCAGTTAAAGCATGGTAAATTATTTAATTAAATTAAACCTAAATATGTCTTGATTAAAATATATATTATTATATTTTACAATTAGAAGTAGGTATGGTACTTCTCCCAGTCTTGAGACGTATTGCAGTTCTTGATTCTTGTTGGATGCTGGAGGGCCAGACACCACGTGTTTTCTGGGTCTGTGAATCTGTGATGTTCTCTTAATCCTCAGAAGTCACAGGTCATTTGAATTTTCCTCTTTTGAGGCTTTTCTGTCATTTAGCCTACTAGCTTTGCTATCCTATACTGCCTTGTTGTGGGGTCTTCTTTTGGTTTGTTTTTGTACCCATCTTGCTCTCCTATCTAGCCAGCACACACCGCAGCCTAGTTCTAGACTTGCATGGCCCTTAGGGCTTCTTCCACAGTATTTAATCTCACTAAAGTTTCCTCTGATTGACAGGATTGTTTAATTTAGGCGTGCTGACTTCATGTTGAAAATGTAGCTGACAATTAGTTAGGATGATCCCATTCTCATCCTAGATTCAGTAGATCTACCAATCTACTGAAGTAGGATAATCCTGCAAACCAAATAACCAACCATTTGGTCAGTCTCTGCCACTTTCTGTCTGTCTCTTTCCTCTCTCCCCCACTCTTCTCTTTCTCATATACACATACATGGGTGCGTATGCACGTGCGTACATACACACACACACACACACACACACACACACACACACACTCTTCATTGTAAAACTAGAACTTAAACCTGTCATCATTATCCCTAAAGGATGGTTTCTAGGCTTCATCTTTTCCATGTTCATTTGTATTCCTTTGTCAGTGTTCTCAAGATGAAAATATTCCAGTTAGGAGGGGTTAGGAGGGGGACAAGGTTTTCTTGTTAAGGAGTTTGTAGTTTATTCTTACCACAGATTGCCAATTCAAAAGTGTTTGTGTAGTTAGTAGCAAGCACTGTGAAACTACTGCTTCCCAGGAGTTAAGCACTGCAGTACAACTTCAAGTAGATACTTTTAATATCCTTTCTAGCTTATTTTAAAAAATAAAATATTATATGTAAGGTTCTATACAGCTCCCTGGGTAGCAGTTCATATGGATACAAGACATTATTCCTAACAAACTCTGTGCCTTAAAGACCTCTAGGATAAATTTCTTGTATATTTACCCTTTAAATTTGACAACTGTATTTTAAAAGACAAACTGGATGTTTATTATACTTTTACAGAGGGGAGACAATCATTATTTTTAATGAATGGAATGGAAGATAAAAGGGGAAAAAACCCATCCCCAAATGGATGCAAAATATATTATATAAAAGAACTCTGACTGTAGAATAAGGGCCATCATAGGTTTGGTTTTATAATTAATGTGCTTGTGTTTAACGTAATAATTGAGACTATTAGTCTGATTTTAGAGCACTTCTTATCTAGTTGTTTTTAAGTGTTGAGTGTCTTCATGGTTAGTCTGCATATGACAGGAAAAAAATTAGAAAAATGAAAGATGTATTTAATTCTGCTTTCATCTCTAATATTTATTTGTTTATCTGAGAAAGATTTTATGCTTTTATTAAGGTCTTAGTCAATAAGTTTACTTTTGCTACTGTCTCTGATTGCCTGTACATGGGGCCTCCAGAGCTATGGTGCAGATACTCTGTTGCCCTTTCCTTTCCTTATCCTTTCTTTAGGCAGCTTTCGTGCTTGCTTATTTTCTTGGGGTCACATTTGGCCAGCTACCCTTTTTGGAGCACATTGTCCTTTCCATTCATGACTAATTCTTGTTCATCTTTCATTTATTCATACTATTCCGTTGTTCAGGCCCTGGTGTTTGTTCACCCCCATGGACCTGCTGGTCTTCTGAGCTGCCAGCCCACAAAGATAACTGCAAGGGGGAAGCAGGAGCTGAGTCACACCTACTGCTCACAAAAGGGCAGTAATGTTCATTTCATCCTTTTATCTTTCTAAAGAACATAATTCTCTATTTTAGTGAATTTTTTCCTAAAGTCTCTCCTATGTTTTTCTTTGTTCACCATCTCATACTGATAATAAAAATGTAACACTCCCCTTCTTTAGAAGAAAGTCCTGGTTGAATATGTGTAGTTGAGAGCGCATTGAGGGGTGGGATGGTTTGGTCAAAATTCCTCCAGACTAGTTATCTTTTCGTTCTTTTCTAAGCTTGTTTCCATTATTCTTTTCTGTCTTTAGTATTTATTAAGAGATTTTATGTTAAGAGCCAGTGCCTATGCTAGCACTGGTGATACAAAGCCAGACTTGACAAACATGGACATATGGTGCTAGCACAGAGCAAGCACTTAGTGAACCCTTTGTTGATTGAAAGAAAGCTTAGTGCCTATATCCATTTGCTGATACTTGTAACCTTGATTAAATAATCCCTGATTGAAAGCCATCCGTGATTTCCTATTGCCTATGTAAAATCCAGAGTATGCACAAGATTGCTGTGGTCCTCGCGAACTGGGCGCTGTCTGCCTCTGCAACTTCATCTCATACCCTGTCTTCTCGTTAATGTGCAGTAGCAGCACTGGCCTTGTTTACTCACTTTGAAACATCAAACTTTTTCCTGCCTCAAGTCCTATTACTGCTTGCTGGGTCCTTTGTTGGCAGTACTTACTCATGCCTCCAACCCACACCCCTTGTTCTTCATGGCTTTCTCAAGTAGCTAAAGTTTTCATCATTTCAGAGAGACCTTTTCTGAACACCCGATGAAAAATGAGACCTCTATTTTAGCACTCTTTCTCCCTCTGTAATAACATTTTATATAACTTGTAATAATTTTGTTTGCTTGATTTTTTTTCTCCCCATTTTATTCTAAGCTTTATGATGACAACGGTCATATCTATCTTGTTTATTGTTTTATCCCTAGTACCTAGTATGCCACCTAGCAGATAGTAGCTGCTTAGAAAATATGGTTGAAGGAATGATTTATTAGAATTTGAAAAATATGGTTGCCATTCACTTTGTTAATTTACTTGCTTTTTTCCTGCTCTGGGCACTACCAGTATCCTCTGCCTAAAGATACCATCTCTTCTACGTAGAAACACAGAAACTAGTCACTTAAGGGCTGGTGTTACTCAGTTTTACTGGATTAAACTAAAGAATTCCATACATATTGTTTTCACTTTCATGGGTTATATTAATCAGACTATGAAAGCTGTCATTATCTGTTGTGTAAATTTTGACAAAAGAAAATATAATTTTCTGGAATTTCCCTTGTATAAAAGTATTTGTAGAAAAACAGTTTCTTAGTTTAGGAAATACTAGTCTAGAACAAGCTTGTCCAGCCCGCAGCCCAGGACAGCTTTGAATGTGGCCCAACACAAATTCTTACATTTTCTTTCTTAAAACATGAGATTTTTTTTTAAACTCATCAGCTATTGTTTGTGTATTTTATGTGTGGCCCAAGATGACTGTTTTTCAACATGGCCGAGGGAAGCCAAGATTGGACACCCCTGATCTAGAACATGCCTGTGATATTGTGTAAAATTTCATGTGATTGTATTTTAAGGCTTTTTAGTTTTGACAGTGGCCACCCATGAACAGTAACTTTTAAATTTATGGAACAGACGCTATCAGAATAAATGACAGATTAGAATTTGGCCCAAAGAAGTATTTTGCTTGGACACTGCAATTGTTTAAACATTTTTTAAAATTAATGCTTTTAGACAGATAGACATTCTTCATTTTGGTCACAAATACTAATAATGGTCACCATTGGTTTATACCAACCTAATTTTCACATTTATGTTGCTTAATTGGCCCATTTAGGCCTTTGTGTTTGTAGCCCCCGGCTTAGAATCTGGCCCCCAAAAATAAATCTTTAAATGATCTTTAATAAAATATTTTAAATTGTATATATACATAAAAGAGTTTACCAAAAGAATAGTAACCACTTGTGTTTGAAAGAAACAGCATACTATAGTAGGTGAATCAGCAGTCCTGGGTTTTAATCTCAACTCTGCCATTAATTATTTGGCCTGAAAAAAATCACTTTAGATTATTAGTATTAACTTTCAAGTACTTAATATTTTTATTTTTTTCATTTGTAACTGAAGGTTTATGATTTTATCTGTTCCTAAATTTTATGATGTCATGAACAAAGAATTAACATCAAGATCAAGATTTAAGGAATTCTAACAAACGACAATTTGTCATGTCTCTCATTCAACTTTGTCAGCTCATTCACTGCATCATTTAATGTAACTTTTTCCTAGGCTTATTTGTACGTCTCCTTGAATTAAAAAATATGTATATATTCAACTTTAATTTTAGAGTTAGAGATTTTGGGGAATAAGTGTAACAGTGCTTCTGTCTTCGGAGTCACTCTAATACGACTTCTTTGTTCACATTTCCTTTTTCAGCCTCAGTCCTTCGTGGTTATTTGCCTTTTCAAAGAGAAGGCATTTGACTGTCATGTTAGCTAGCTATCTCTACAGGGCATGGGACATAGGACATGTATACCATATACACATGATATTATTGTAGAACTCGCACAGAATACTCAGTTCTACAGGAGGGCAGTATTCACTGAAGAAGTTCAGAAGAAGGCTGGGCGCAGTGGCTCACGCCTGTAATCCCAGCACTTTGGGAGGCTGAGGCAGGCGGATCACCTGGGGTCAGGAGTTCGAGACCAGCCTGGCCAACATGGTGAAACCCCATCTCTACTGAAAATACCAAAAATTAGCCGAGCGTTGTGGCGGGCACCTGTAATCCCAGCTACTTAGGAGGCTGGGATAGGAGAATCGCTTGAACCTGGGAGGTGGAGGTTGTGGTGAGCTGAGATTGCGTTATTGCATTCCAGCCTGGGCAACAACAGCGAAACTCCATCTCAAAAAAAAAAAAAAAAAAAAAAAAAATACAGTACAGAGAAGTGGGTTTAATTCTTGCTTAGCAAATTCTGACATAGATCTAAGGGGATGTTAAAGATTTTGGCAAATAGAGATGAAATGGAAGAGCACTGTAGGAAAAGGAAGTATTGTGAACTAAAGTTCACAGGAAAGATGGGGAAATGTTTGGAAACTTTAAAAGCTTGGTTTAGCATGAACATATTCTGAGTTAGGAGGAGTTATGGGAGATCAGGTTGGGTGATAGACAAATTTTTTTACAGTTCATATACATTCTTAAATTCAAGATTAAGAATTTGTAGAGCTTTTACTATAGGTAATGGGCAGCATTCGAAAGCTTTGTTACTCTGGATTCTTTTGTGCCATACAAACTCAATTCAAAATCACATAAACATGAAAGAAAATGTAATTGAGTCACGTAACTGAAGTCTTAGGGTAGTTGGCTATGGGCAAGCTGTATCCAGTGATGTCATTCGTTCTCTTGCATCCTTGACTCTTCTTTCCTGTGTTTTGGCTGTATGCTGGAACAGGCTCTTTCCATATGGCTCACTCCCAGAGCTAAGCTTATATTCCACCAGCTTAGTTGTCTTATCTGCGAGTACCTGTTTTTTCAGAAGTTCTAACAAAGTCTTGAGATGAACCAACTGTACCTTTTTGTATCATGTGGCCTTTGGACTTGTTAATGAAGCAAATGCATCTGATACCATGTTTGGCAAGGCCTATATTACATCTACTTTGGAATCAGGAAGTGGAGTCAACCCCATTCAAACCACGTGATTGAGTACAGGAGAGCAAAAGGAAAATTACATTACATGGCTGGTATTTTTTTTTTTTTTAAACGAAGTCTTGCTCTGTTGGAGTGTGGTAGTGCAGTCATAGCTCACTGCAGTCTTGAACTCCTCAGCTCAAATGATCCTCCCACCTCAGCCTCCTATAGTAGCTAGTCCTAGCTAGTACAGGTATGTGCAACCATGCCCAGCTACTTTTTAGTTTTGTTTTGCAGAGACAGTGTCTTGCTATGTTGCCCAGGTTGGCCTTGAACTCTTAGCCTGAAGTTATCCTCCCACCTTGGCCTCCTGAAGTTCAGAAATTATAGACATGAGCCACTGTGTCTGACCCATTGCTGGGATTTAAATAAGGGGAAATGATGCTTTTTCAGGCAAAAACACCAATGAGAGCTATAAGAGAACATGAGAGTGAGGTAAGGAAAACTGGATAGGACGATTATTACAGCAGTATTGGATGGAGACCAATTGATTGATCAGTATAGGAGATGGTCATTCCTAATAGTAGGAATGGAAGGCAGGAAAAGAACTAGCAATATGGATGAAAGTTGTGTTATTTGCATTTTACTAGTTACGAAATTTGTCTGGAACGGAACCGAAATTTACCTTTGTCCTATCTATGTGAAAAGGATTTGGGATATAAATTAATTTAGTCAAAATTACAGAGGTCACAATTAAACTACTTTAGTGGTTATAATTCTTTTAAAAACTAGATAATGCTAATAATAAATTATTCATATTTACTCATTACATTGGCTCAGTAAGTTTGTTTTGGCAGCATTTTAAGTTACTCTATGAACGTAGATGTTCTAAAATTTTTCTTTAAAAATCTAATGTAATACTGCTTTCTTCCACTTAAATACAGTTATATATATACATACACACACATATGTATATCTACACAAATATACAGTCATGTGCCACATAACATTTTGGTCAACGATAGATTGCATGTGCAATGGTGGTCCCATAAGATATGTAATTGCCTATTTTTACTGTAGAATTTACTTTTTCTGTGCTTAGATACACAAATACCACTGTGGTATAGTTGCCTAAAATATTAAATACAGTAACATGTTATACAGGTTGGTAGCCTAGGAGCAATAGGCTATGCAAATATAGCATGGGTATGTAGTAGGCTACACCATCTAGATTTGTGTCAGTATACTCTATGATGCTCACACAATAAGAAAATTGCCTAATGACACATTTCTCAGAAGGTATCATCATTAAGCAATGTATGACTGTGTATATAAATACACACAATCAATAAGTGATTCATTATTTGGCATTTACTTGTCACTTACCACTTTCCCCTCTGCCAAAAAGTAAGGTACTAAGTGCATCTGTAGAGTTCATGTATTATGCTAGTTCTCAGAGTGAAAATGAATGAGTAAAGTCTCTGCTTGTCGCTAGACTTGGTATGTAGTTCAGAAAAGCCAGTTTCCTCCTCAGTGATCTGGAATAGCAGGTATACATTTGATGAACACACATTATGTGCTAGACACAAATGATATAAGGTAAATAAAGCAATATGCTTTAAGAAGTAAATTTCTTCCTTTGAATATAGTTCTGAGGTTTTTTTGTTTGTTGACTTTGGTACCATTTGAACAATGTTCACTTGAGTCAACATTCTGAAAGGGTCATTTACTCTAATATATTTCTAAGAAAATTTTCCTCACTTGGTAACCTATCTTTCACTATAGTAGAGATCTAAAATATAGGGTATGGGGGGATTTTAGCTCGTATTTTCTCTGTGTATCCAGTATTGATACAGATATTTATTTGTATTCAGTCTGTTCTGGTGGTTCCAAGATTTTTAGAAAATTTAAGTAGATAAGAATGTGAATTAGTTTTTGTCATTATTTTTTTCCTTTATTATAAATTTAAATACAATGAGAAATATTTTCATAAAAGCCAATATAATTCAAAGCATATATTATATATATATTTTGTATGTGTGTGTGTGTGTGTCTGTGTGGGCATACATGTGCACATGTAGCAATTGTATTATGGAGTTTCTTATTCAAATGTAATGATTCTTAGCTGTCATTTTGTATCATTACTTAGTATTAGAAAAAGCCTCAGGATTTTCAAAGGGAATTTTAACTTTTAAAACAGAAAAAATGAACTCACTTTTATTGAAAAGTATTTTTCTATACTATTTTATAAGAGGATCACTGCTGGGAAACCAAGAAATAGCTCAATGCCATTACTGCAAAGATTTAAGAATCCTTGACTTAACTGTTTTATTATAATTGATGGGAATGAAGAGATGATAGCTTTTAAGTTTATGAAGAGTGATTGGTAGGATTATGCACTTATTTTAGTAGCAATATTATTATTTTTCCAAGTCTTCAAAGATATTTAGTGACATTCATATTTTATTTGCAGTATTTTTTGAAAGAGAAGCAGAGGTTAAGAATTAAGTTCTTATTTGCTCTGAAATTTGAACACTGTTTAATATGTCAGTAGACTTTATGAAAGTAACCATTTCATTGATTTTGGTATTTAGAACTAGGAGTAGAAAAAGGAAAATGCACATACCAACACATACACATAAGAAATAGAAACAGTGACAGTTTTAGAATTGAACTACCTGAGGAACATTCAGGCTTTTGGAAACATGAACTTAATATTTGTCTTCTTTCAGTCAGTTTTATTTTAGATAAAATGCTGGCAGATGGTAGTGATCTACTTGAACACAGTTGTGTTTTCTTTATTTTTTCCATGGAAAAAAGCTCCCAGAAACTTTTGTTCTTTAATATGTTCAGCATGCATATGTTTTACATGTATTAACGAGTATTAAAAATGCAGGTCCTAATTAGATGTCTAAATCTGAGAGGAATTGTGGTGAGTACCAGCCTCTTAGAATTAATAAAAAATACAGTTTTGATGAGTAGGAGTTTCTTTTTTGCTATGACATCTTTCAGCCTTCTTTGGTTCCAGAAACGAAGGAGTTTGTATTATCAGTGCTTCTCAGCTACTATGTTGTAGGGTTTCTACTAGATATTGTGAGTTTTGATGTTAAACCCTTCAGATATTGATGATGTCAAAACTTGGGAGAGTTCAGGATATTTATGTTCTATTATCATCTGTTTTACAGGAAAAAGGGTAATACTTTTTTTTACTTGCTTAAAGATTTAGGCTTTAGATGGGGCATGAATATTTACAAATTTTTGATATGCCTTATATTTTAGAAAACTGGTAGAAAATCTGCAACCTGCTTTTGTTTGGTACTTTAGTTTTACATTTTAAAATGTGGGGGGTAGTGGTGGGGAAATCCCTTCACTCCAGATTTATCTGTGAGTCACCTGAAGTCTTTCATCTAATAGAGTATAATGAAATGGTGCCATCTGAATCAGTATTTCCACATTTGCAATTTTGGATATTCAGTTTGTACTCATCAACATTTATCTACATTTCTGTTTTATTTTTAAATTTGTCATGCAATCCTCTTTTAGTTAAGCACATCTAACCAAGAATGCCTTCTGTTTTTCATAGACATCGAGTATTAGTTGTTCTTTCACTTACTTTGTCTTACCAACTAATGTATTACCAACTAATGTATTTGTTTTCAACTCCAAACCACAAATTAGGCACATAGATACTGACTAATCCCAACTTACAAATATTAGCCCACTTAGTGTGAATTTCTTCAATGTTTGGGCATTTCTAGGAACATATGAAGAGTTTTGATATTCTCTCATATGCCTATTAGACATCTAATTACATAGGAGCCCAGAGGGACGAGGAAAGAGCCCTGGACTAGAAGTCAGAGGAACTAAATGTAAGCCTAATTCAGCTGCTCAACTTTAAAAGTGCAAATCACTCTCATTCTGTATCATCATCTGCTACATGGTGAAAATAAAAGTAATACTCTTCCCTTTTATCTTCAAGATTTGTTAGGATCAAATGAGATAATAATCTTCCAGGAATATTTTGTAAACTATGGAGTAAATAATGTTTTAAAGTTGGAAATGTTTTAGTTAGAATTTGTACTGTTCCCCTAAGTGACTGATTTGCTCTGGGTGTTTTTTAAAACATTATTTAATCTCTAGTCTTTGTTTATTTTAAAATGTGAGTAGGAGAGATGACAAAGAATTAATACTTTTTAAAAAATGTAGTACTTAAAGAGTGTTTGGCCTGAAACCATAATGTGCTCCTTTTATTCCTCAGTTATAGGTGGTTTGATAGGCACAGTGATAGAGCGGGAAGAAATAATAGAGGGAATATTATTTGCAGATTTTAATTCTCTCTTTTAACTATTTCAGTTCTGGTATCAATTTTGAATTATAGCTAAATATCAGCAATCAAATATTTGGGGGTGCTGGGCACAGTGGCTCACGTCTCTAGTAACAGCATTTTGGGAGGCCGAGGCAGAAGGATTGCTTGAGGCCAGGAGTTTGAGACCTTTCTTGGCAACATAGCAAGACCCTGTTGTTACAAAAAAAATTTTAAAAATTATTAGCCAGGTGTTGTGGTGTGCACCTGTAGTCCCAGCTACTTGGGAGGCTGTGGCAGGAAGATCACTTGAGCCCAGGAATTTGAGGTTATAATGAGCTACGATCCTGTCATTGAGCTCTAGCCTAGGTGACAGAGCGAGACCTTCTCTCTTTAAATACACATACACACACACACACACACACACACACACATGATATGTATTATGTGTATATATAACATAATATATGCATCACATATATAATATATATTATGTAATATATATAATAGGTGTAGTAATGGATTAAAATAGTGATCATTTTATGTCATTTTATGTTTTTGTAATTAGAAAAGTAAATTAAGAATACTTCACTTTAATTCATTTTCTTCAGTTAACATTTATGTAATGCCTCCTATTTATAAGACACTTTGCTACTAGATACTTGATTCGGAAATATCTATAAGAATTATCTGTATGAAAAAGATAACATGGAAAGTGGTTGAATTGCTCTCTTATCTAGTAAACACTAAAGAATTCTTAAAGAAATAAAAGGTGTATAGTCTCTTGTATCTGAAGGTTTGACGATGTCTATAGCCTTTATTTCATACCTGTGATAGAATGAGACTAACTTTCTAATACAAAATAGTTATTTCACATTTATACATCATCCCTTTGCTTAAGCCCCAAGGAAAAGAATTATGTGAATGTCTGCACATGATGATATTTCTCACATTAATTTTAATAAAAGAGTAACAGCTGAACATCATAGCTGCCAAAAAAATTAGATAAATGAAAATAAATGTTCTAATGTACATTCTTCAAATTGATACAAGCTTTAGTAAACATAATAAAAGTTTCTTGTTCACCAGAGAAATTGTGATGGAATAGTAATTGGTCATTTCAGGTCAGCTGTGTCACTGGTCATCCATTAGTGCAAATTATTTAGCTTGAACATATCTTTGAAACTCACAAATATGCTGAAAGCATTGTATTAGTAGGTAAAACTTACAAAGAAATCTTATGTAAATTGGTTTTGCATTTTTTTCCTATAGAAATAAACTTTCCTTTTTATTTCTTTCAAAAGTCTTGGAACACATTTTTACTTTTGCTAATTGAGGCTGAAGGTAAATATGCTGCAGGAGAGATGGAGAAATATATTTGACCAACTTGTTGCAGCGGGTGATACCTAACCTGCTCATTGAACCTCCCTACTTTTTTGACAATCTATTTAATTCTTTCTTATAACTGGTTAAAGAGTTAACCTAGGCTGGGTGCATTGGTTCATGTTTGTAATCCCAGTACTTTGGGAGGCTGAGGTGGATGGATCATCGGAGGTCAGGAGTTCGAGACCAGCCTGGCCAACATGATGAATCCCTGTCTCTACTAAAATTACAAAAATTAGCCGGGCGTGATGGTAGGTTCCTCTAATCCCAGCTACTCAGGAGGCTGAGGCAAGAGAATCACTTGAACCTGGGAGGCAGAGGTTGCAGTGAGCTGAGATCGCACCACTGCACTTCAGTCTGAGCAACAGAGGGAGACTCAGGAAAANCATTGAACCTCCCTACTTTTTTGACAATCTATTTAATTCTTTCTTATAACTGGTTAAAGAGTTAACCTAGGCTGGGTGCATTGGTTCATGTTTGTAATCCCAGTACTTTGGGAGGCTGAGGTGGATGGATCATCGGAGGTCAGGAGTTCGAGACCAGCCTGGCCAACATGATGAATCCCTGTCTCTACTAAAATTACAAAATTAGCCGGGCGTGATGGTAGGTTCCTCTAATCCCAGCTACTCAGGAGGCTGAGGCAAGAGAATCACTTGAACCTGGGAGGCAGAGGTTGCAGTGAGCTGAGATCGCACCACTGCACTTCAGTCTGAGCAACAGAGGGAGACTCAGGAAAAAAAAAAAAAAAAAAGGGGTTAACCCAGGAAAAAAACCTCTAACTTTTCACAACCCTATCTCCTCCAAAATCTTTCTAAATCTTCTTTTCATTCATTTCTTTCACCCTTTACTTCAAGTATTTTACCAGAGAAGCTCACTAGCAAACAGTTTTGAATAGCTGTTAATAATATTTTACATTTGTCATTGCAAAACAGTGTTCTATTTTTTTGTACAGTATTAGTTGTGGTAGAGGAGTGGTCCAATCAGTGGAGGAAAATCAAAAGTTATGAAGTAATAGATAATTAACTTATGGATTCTTAAGCAACTGAAATTCAAAAGCAAATATACAAAGTATACTTTAGGGTATTTTGGTATTTTTGATATTTAATACTGCCCTTTTCTTGAACTTTTATAAGCAAAGATCATCATAGATTTGCCCCAGAAGTATTTTATTATATCTAAGTTCTGTGAGGGCAGAGACTTTGTCTTTCTTACCACCATTCTCAGGGTCTAATTCTTAGTGTTCAGTAAATATTTGTTGGATGAATGAATAAATAATGATTATACTAAGAAATATCAATCAAAATTGATAATGTACACTTTTGCTGCGTCCAATATTCCAGTTGTGTTTATATCCAGATAAGATATAAATAGGAAAACAATGATAGCCAATTTTCTAATGCTTTATTATTCAGCAATTGCTTTGCAAGATTCTACTCCCTATTTTCCTTTTCTTTCTTCCTTGTTCTGCATATTGCACAACCCTGCTTGCATATAGTTAACTGCTTAATACTTTTTAAAATGCTTGCACAAATAGTATGCTTTATTTTAGGAGAAATACTTTTTCCTTGTTGTATGATTAGTTACCTGTATAGTACAGAGGAGAAGGTGGCTATTTTGGTGGTTTTCACTTTTCTTGTTTGGATTCTTTTTCAAGTGGCAAAAGATATAGATATAATGAATGTAAAGCACATTAGGTAGAATTTAAAGTGACAAATAGGATCTACAAGACAGAGTGCTGAGACTTCTCTTTTTCCTGTCACAGTGGCAATATGCACAAAACTGTTACCATTTGTTAGTGCACTGGCAGAGAAACTCTGGTTTAGGGAATATAAATGTAGCAGGAAAAATGGCTTCATTAGACTGGAACTTTCTGTACAGTATTAAAACTCAGGGCCTTTCTGGAAATGTAAAGATTTTGATGTGAGAAGAGAACAGTGGAGGAACATAGTGGTTTTATAATGGGGGTCTAGCTGTTGACTTGCCAATGATACAAATTTACATGGTCTCCTTTGTAGGAACAGTGTATCACGGTTTCTTTTCAGGTTGTATTGCTTGACCTTTGTAGCTCTTGAATGTTTTCCACCATCCCTTAGAATGATGCCCTCCTAACTCTTCCTTTGTATTTTAGATTTTTACTATATTCCTTCTACATCATTAAAAACTTTGCTTTTATCATTGTCTATTTCTTGGAAATGACATCAATTTTACCGAATTGTTATTTAGGCATCAGTGATTATTAGTGACTTTATTGTATAATCCCAGCTAAGATAAAGTCTCCTTTTTGTTGTTGTTTGATATGTTGTAAAAGGCACTTGGTTTCCTTTGCTTCAGCCATCTCTCAGCAATTTTCATGCGTAAAAGCATTTTAGATATCACCTTGATTGAGTTATCAAAAGATTTCAGTGACAGCCAGTTATTTTTCTAATAAATAAATTCTTACTCACATAGTTAAAGAATGACTACCTGGTCCTTTCCTCAGGATAGTCCTATCCATTGTAAGTATATTTTTTTATTTTCTTGTTAATGTAACTTGCTTATTAGAGGTACGTTGAGTTTCCTGTTGTGATTTGAATGAGTGAGCAAGGACATTATGGAAAATTTTAACTATATACAAAATAGAAGGAACAGATAATGAACCTTTTTACCTTTTAACAAGTGTAAATAAATAGTCAATCTTGATTTATCAGAACTCTGCCTAGTTGTTTTCCACCCCATATTAGATGGAAGCAAATTCTAGACATTCCATTCATGGCGCTATATATTATATTGTATACCTGTAAAAGATAAACCTTCTTTAAAAATAAAACATAATTGTAATATCATTACCACCCTGATAAAACCCCAAGTAATTCCTTAATATTATGAAATATATCCAATGTTAAAATACTACATTTACTATAAAATACTAAATGAATAATAGGACTCTATTATGCAGTGAAGAAAAGAGAAGGCGGCCAGGCATGGTGGCTCATGCTTGTAATCCCAGGACTTTGGGAGGCTGAGTTGGGTGGATCACCTGAGGTCAGAAGTTCATGACCAGTCTGGCCAACATGGTGAAACCCCGTCTCTGCTAAAAATACAAAAAAATTAACCAGGCTTGGTGGCGAGAACGTGTAATCCCAGCTACTCGGGAGGCTGAGGAATTGCTTGAACCCGGGAGGTGGAGGGTGCAGGGAGCCGAGATGGCGCCACTGGACTCCAGCAGCCTTGGTGACAGAGACTCTGTCTCAGAGAAAATAAAAAAAAGAAAAAGAAAAAGAAAAGAGAAGGCAATCTCCTAGGGAACAGAACATACTCATAATGTCATGTAGGCAATGGCTGCTCAATAAAAGCAACCAGTTGCCCACAGAGCTGAAATATGGTGCTGCTTATTTGATAAATCATTAATCAGTGTTCATTTTAGTGGCTCAGTATCATTAATGCTTTGTATTCACTTATTTGTTATTCTTCTCTCTCACAGATTGCGCTGTATTGAGTAAATGGTGCCCACTGAATGGCACAGAACAAACCCTGTGTACTGCCATAGGGGATAGCCCTGCCTTGCAGGAGGGCCTTGGGCATCAGTGTTTATATTTAAATACCCTGCATAAGCTGCGCATGGTGGTGCACACTTCTAATCCCAGTTACTTGGAAGGCTCAGGCTAGAGGATTGCTTGAGCTTCAGGAGTCTAGACCAGCCTGGGCAACATATCCAGACCTTGTCTCAAAATGTGTATATGTATGCATACATACATATATGTACCCTGCAGGTCTTTCTAATGTGCATCCAAGTTTGAGAATATTGTCTATAGTGTACAGTCTGGGCCTAGTACAAATAATAGTATTTTCTGTTTTATTTTACCTTCACCAGTTGTAGATTGTAAGTATAAATATAACAGTAATAATTCTGTTAGCTTTGTTTTACTTGTTGGGTATTTCCTTTCCTTTTGTTTTGCTACTTTGAAGGGATAATTATAGTAGTATGAAACATTTTGTCCACATAAAAGCTTATTGAAGAGGTTAAATGTTCTTGCTAATTAAAGAAAACACCAATTGGACAGATTGTTGTTTTATATTAGTAATTTTCATTATTTTTTAATCAGAGCTAAAAATATTTTTAAAAGAATGCTGCTATTTTATACTTATTTTTCTCACTATTTGAGGGATTTAAACATTCAGATGAAATTTATTTTTTAGATAGTTGATCGTGTTTTGGTCTCTAGGTGCGACAGAGACAAGATATAATTATTTTTTTGCAGTGTCAAAAAGTTTTATAATTCAGAATCCCCATCCATGCCTTACCTATCCCTAAAATGTCCATCACCCATCCATCCATCCATCCATCCATCCATCCATCCATCCATCCATTCGATTGCAAAAGGACTCAGCATAATGTCATTAATTTTCTTTGCACTCTTGCATGACTGATTAGTTTGTTAAATCTCACTTTTTAGGCAAAGAAACTGATATGTTCAGAAGTCAGTTAGTTTCTCTATTTTCAAAGGGGAAATTAGTGGTAGATGGTTAAGATGTAGCCTGTGTTTTATCCCATTCAAAGGCACTACTTTTCAATGTTGTAAAAGCTTAAATTAAAAAAAATATTGGTGCTACTTGTCTTTTAGTTTCACTAAGAGAACATATTTCTTGGAATTCTTCTAATAATTTTTTTTATTTGCCTGGCCATCTCCTGTTGTACTGATTTGACCATCTGTATTAGTTTCCTAAGGGTGCTGTAAGATCAGAATTTATTCTCTCACAGTTCTGAGGCCA
Source organism: Rhinopithecus bieti (assembly GCF_001698545.2). Taxonomy (NCBI): domain Eukaryota; kingdom Metazoa; phylum Chordata; class Mammalia; order Primates; family Cercopithecidae; genus Rhinopithecus; species Rhinopithecus bieti. The sequence goes on from NW_016811928.1 coordinate 1,404,106, forward strand.
GAAGTTTAATATCAGGGTCAGCAGGGCCACACTCCCTTTGAGGCTGTAGGGATGAATCCTTCCTTGCCTTTTTCTGGCTTCTCGTGGCTCCCCCAAATCCTTGACATTCTTTTTTGCTTGTAATTTGCATTACTCCAGTTTCTACCTCTGTTGACACATGACCTTCTTCTGTATGTGTGTGTGTGTGTGTGTGTATCCTTTTTTATAAGCAAAAAAATCATTGGATTTAGGGCCCACACTAATCTAGCATGACCTCATCTAAATGTGATTAAATCAGCACAGACATTTTGAATGGGGTCACATTCACAGGTACTATGGGTTAGGACTTGGATGTATCTTTTTGGGGTATACATTTCAACCCACTACATCATCATCACAGAATTCAGTGTGTAATATGCCCCTCACTTTCTGTGCCTTCAGTTTTTGTTGTTACTGTTAAATAAAGGACTCTGTCTGGTATCATCATGTACAAATAATAAGCTGTAATATAGTCATTAATTCTGAAACCAGAAGAAGCTGTAAGATGTTCTGTCTTCAGTTTGTCAGTAAGGCAGTTGTTAGGGTTTGAGTTTGTACCCATCAAAACTCATGTTGAAATTAGATCCCCAATGTGATAGTGTGGGAAGTGGGCCTCAGTGGGAGGTGTTTAGGTCATGGGGCTGGATGGCTCATGAGTAGCTTGGTGCCATATTGTAGTAAGTGAGCTCTTGCTCTCGCAAGACTGGATTAGTTCCTGTGGAAATGGATTAGTTTTGGAGAGTGGGTTGTTAAAAAGCCAGGATGCTTCTTCGGTTTTTTTTCTTCACATGTGTCTGATTCTCTTTTGACCTCGACTGTGTTATGTCACCAGAAGCAAGGGCCATGCCCTTGTATTTTCCAGCTTGCAGAACAGGAGCTAAATAAACTTCTGTTCTTTAAAAATTATTCAGTCTCAGGTATTCTGTTATAGCAACAAAAAACAAGACAACCACAAAGTGGTATCAGTGACTTGACAATAATCACACAGATAATTGTCCACAGAGTAGTATGAATAAGGTGTTATTTGTCTGCTATTATACAATATTTTCTGTGATGTCACTTTGTTTTTTCTTATTAAGATTAAACATCTTAAGATATTAATACCTGACACTAAGATGACATGACAAATATTAACACAGTTATGGCTTTAGAGTTATTCTAATCAAACTGCTGTCATTTTGCAACTGAAGAAAGGGAGGTCTTGAGAGGTTAAGTGAGTTGTTGAAAAGGAGAGTTAGGTGATGACATTTCTGGGTGGATTTTGAGTGTTTAGTATTGAATTCTATAACATGAACCTAATGTGGCAAATTTGATAGTACCTAGAGGACTCTGAAGAAAATCAATAACAGGTTTGAAAATAAATACTGAAAAAATTTGAAATAATGTAAAGGCAAAACTAAAGGATGACTAAATTAATAATATTTTTCTCTTACCACTGAAGGCAAATAGAGAGAAACAGGCTCAATCGTCAAGCAGATTCTGCTTTGTTTCTCAGCTAGAAAATGTGACAGTGGAACGGTTAAGAATTGTCATGGAGAATTTGAAGAGAAATGAACTCTACCCTCCTTATCCGAAACAAAATTAAAATAAAACCCACACACATCTATGTATTAGTTTTGTCTTACCTGGAAATTTCAAATTTTTCAAAACCCATTAGTTTGCATATTTATTTCCAGACTCAGTCTACATTATTACTTCTTCCTCAGCATGCAAATTTAATTTACAGGGAGGGACTTCCACCCTCTACAACATAATCTGTGAAATCTTTGAACTTGTGTCTCTTTGGTGCCTGATTTTTATACCTGTTTCTTTTATAAAACAGGGCATGATGTAACTAATGGCTTTCAAATCTCTGACCTTCAGATTGCAGCGTAATATTCATACCTCAGATTTCCTATAGATGGATTAAGTAAGGTGTGTACCTCTAGTAGGATCTTCGATATCTTTCAAGAGATGAAAGCAGAAGGAGAAACTCAGTATTCCTAGTAGATATATTGACCCATACTCTTCTGGGCGTTGTCCTGGCGTCAGTTACCTGATGGACTGTCTAGCTGTAAATGAATATCATGTCTCAGCTGATCTGAATCATCCTGTTGGGTAGCTTCTGCACTGACTTTTCTTCATTTGCCAGTTGCTCTGGTATTATAGTGGAAAACATACATTGCCTGCCTGCCATTTGTATACAACTTTATAATCTTTTCTACAAGCTATCTTTCCTATGTCTATAGCTTTCCTTTTTGACAAATTTAAGCAATTATCTGCTCATTGATTTTGTTTTATTTTGTTTAAAATAATCTAACTTCTTTTCTCGTATAGACTTTTACAAGCTATCTAAAAACAAAACAGAAAACAAATAACTAACTCCTGCTTGCTAGTGGCTGTACATCCATTTGTCTTTATTGACTAGGAAAGGAAGACAGTTGTCACTCAGAAAGTCCTGTTGCATCTAGTCAGAAATTCTTAACCAACCCTTGTTTAAAATTTCAAGGCAGTAGCTCTGGAGACTTCAAAGGAGATTATGGTTATTAATACTCTTTCTGGTTGTCAAACATGGTAGTCTTTGCCTATATTTAGGATAAATTAAGAAAGAAGTAGACATTGATGAATTAATATGGGCCAATTCAAAATAACAAGTGCCTCAGCTTTCCAGCTGGTGTGTCCAATGGAATGTTAGAGAACCTCTGTGTTACTGAAATCTACTTCTTAGAGGGTCGCACTGAGTTGCTGTTAAAATCATAACTAATGAAGAGTTATGCAGACCCCCAGCAGATGATTATGAAACATCTGAGTATAGATCTTTGTATGGCCTAATGTAGTTACCCTCAATGTTGCCATTTAGTAGCTATAAGATTTTGGAAAAATTGCTTAACTTTTCTGAGCTTCAGTTTTCTTGTCTCTTAAAATGGGACTAATAATACCTACCTTACAGTATTATTGTGAAGGTGAAGTTAATCCAAATGAGATAATATATTTTTGGAGCCTGACATAGTGGCTGGCACAATATGAGTACCTCATAAATAGTGCAATGTTTTTTATGTTTGTATAGCACTGGGTAATTTTCTCACATACCATATCATTTGATCTTTCAAATTAAGAAGTGATCAGGGAATCAATGGCAAGATGGCCGAATAGGAACAGCTCCAGTCTCCAACTCCCAGCGCGAGCGACACAGAAGACCGGTGATTTCTGCATTTTCAACTGAGGTACTGGGGTCATCTCACTAGGGAGTGCCGGACAATCGGTGCTGGTCAGCTGCTGCAGCCTGACCAGCGAGAGCTGAAGCAGGG
>NW_016811928.1:1413528-1465574 GCF_001698545.2 Rhinopithecus bieti
ATTTTCTCTAAAAAAAAAAAAAAAAAAAAAAAAAAAAAGAAGTGATCAGGAAAGATAGTAAGAGCTTGGTAATAGCACCTTTTTTATAGATGCAAAAGCTAAGTTTCAGAGTGGTAAGTCCAGTCTCATATGGCTATTTATGGTTAGGTTTTCTGATTCCTCATCTAGAGTATTAGACTTTTCCCTCCTTTATTTAAACTCTAATTTTTTCATTTACTTATTTAAGCTTCTAACTATATAGGTATATGGAGTTAAGGGAGCCAGTGCTTTAATAGAATTCCTGATGCCCTCATCCCTGTATGCAAATAAAATAAAAGATACTTAAAGGGCTTTGGAAAATAATTTTAAGTTCTAAGGAAACATAAAATTGAATGATTTTTTGGTTAATTTATTATATTTAGTCCCTGAGTAGTCACATTTTCTGTAGTTGGTAGTAAATTAGAAGCATCTAAAAAAATCATTTCCATAAAGGAAAAGAAAAACTTCCTATAGCCATTTTTCCATTCTCATTACTGTATTAACCTTGTTCACATATTCTTTTAATAGCAAATTCCATATTGCTTCTAAGCCGTTTGTTGAAGAATTCCTAAGCATCATAGCTCCTTATTTTTTTGTTGGAGGAACTAATTTTATTAACATGTGTCAATGAAACTGACACTTAAGGAATTATGAGCAAATAATTTAGCATTTGCTAGATTATCTTTGTTTTAAGTTCTCTAAAAGAAAATATTTCTCATAATTGTTAACACTTGTAGAAAATCTGTGAAGAAAATAGGTGGAAAGTATTCCACTATTCTACAATATCTGGCTATTAAAAAAAGAAGGATTGGCCCACTTATATTCAGTATAGTGCATGTTTGACTTGCTCTACCTCCATGTACTTCTTTCAGTGTAAAGAACTTAGGCAGGTGTTATTAATAAAAAATAAAAAAACTCCTATTTTAAATAAGGATGCTATTCTCCCAGCTTTGAAGCTCACACATACTCTCTAACTTATCCCAGCTTTCGCTCATCTGGTCTTTAAATGTCTCCTTTCATGTGGTCAGCCCACGAGCCGTGCGTATTGCCGCTCAATCACGCCACTGTACGTAGCCATCATGAGGGTGGTTTGCATGATTTGCATTTCCTGTACTGTTTGAGCTTCAGTGAGCTCTAAGCGCCACGTATGAAGAAACCACTGCCAAGTAATTCAATGATTTTAGTCAAACCAGATGAGTCTGTGCTAGAGTCAGGCTACCAAGTTGGTTGGGGGTGGGGAGGTGTTGTTAGGATATCCTGTTAAAAAAGGATTCTTCAAGATGTCCGCACATGCAGGATGTGAATTCCTTAACAAATCTGGCCACATAATGTAAGAAAGTTACTTTTGGGAAGATAAGACTAAAAGGCTAGATGAATAACCATATATATGTTGCTCTTAAAAATTCAGCCCTATAGATTTTAGTATTATACTGTAATGTAATTATTTATTGTGACAGTAATAGATTTTGATGACATTAAGTTTTTAGCCATATAGAATGAAATTTAGTCAGAATTAAATTAAATACATTGATTACATGTCCCCTTGTCCTGTAAAAGAAAGCTTATATTTTATTTAAAAATGATTGATGAAAACTGTTGGACAAGTATTACAGAAATGGCATAGTAGTGGGCCAATGAATAGCTACTAAAGTGGGGAGAGAAAAAAACATGTACCAGATACTAGTCTTCATGAAAAACATAGACAGATGGGGAGACAGACCTATATGATGCCACAAATAGATGAATATCTTGTAAGGATTTCAAACAAATGTTGAAAGATCCAGTGAAATTTTAAAAGTTGGTTTAAAAGTATATCTTATTGCTTATAAACATAGTGTATTTATTCTGCTCACCTGAAACCCAACCTCTAAATTGTTAATAAAATATTTTATCAATATTAACCAAAAAGAGTGTAGGCTGAAACTATATGTAAACTCAGAAATATTAAAATGAATCTCACTAATAAGAGGGACTAATTTTTCTTAGGCTTCTTAGACTCAGATATTGCATTATAATGCTTACAAGAAAACCTTCTATAGAAATCTTTTAAAGTATTGCTTAATAATTGTTTCAAATATTTCCTATTCTTGTGTATATATGTGTGTATATATATATACACACACACACACACACTCTTAATAAAAATGTACCTGATAACTTGCTGTGGATGCTACCCAATAGTTTTAGTACTGGTTCACTTGATTACAGCCTGCTAACTAATCAGTGCCTATCAGGCATGCCTTGCAGCACTTTTAAGGTATTCCTTTTTTTTTTTTTTGAAACAAGAGTCTCACTCTGTTGCCCAGGCTGGAGTGCAATGGTGTGATCTTGGCTCACTGCAAGCTCGGCCTCCCTGGTTCAAGCGATTCTCCTGCCTCAGCCTCTCAAGTAACTGGGATTACAGATGTACACCACCACGACTGGCTAATTTCTTTTGTATTTTTAGTAGAGATGGAGTTTCACCATGTTGGCCAGGCTGGTCTCGCACTGTTGACCTCAGGTAATCCACCCACCTTGGCCTCCCAAAGTGCTGGAATTACAGGCTTGAGCCACCATGCCCAGTCACTTTTAAGGTATTCTAAAGAGGAAGCTTTTAAGTCACAGATACTTACTGAGGAAATTGTTGTATAATTATCTATTTTAAGAAAAGATAGACAATTTATATGGATGAAAAAATATGTATTATTATATCTACACTAAAATGGTTTTGCATGTTGCATGTACTATGTAGTCAATTTAAGTCTGAGAACATTTTTCATGTGCTGTGGACTGGAATGTTAAAGGCCAGTTTTTACTTTTTTTTTTTTTAATTCTCTTTTATTTCCTAATTTCCATTTTTAACACTTACTGAATTTTAATGTATGACTTAACCCTTATGTATTGCTAAGTTTGGTACTTTTGGATTGTTACTAGCTTATCTGCCATGGAAGATCTTGGGCCACAGAGCACTTTTTTCAGAGTCTGAATTTGAAGGAGGGCATATTTGACCCACAGAGTTCTTCATGTATTTAACTTGATATGTTCACTAAGGCTATTAGAATGTTGCAGTTTAAGTAATGTAATGTCATAACTGTTACATAAGTTATTTATTTGTTTATTTTTTTATTTTTGAAATAGGGTCTTACTCTGTTGCCCAGGCTAGAGTGCAGTGGCATGATCTAAGCTCACTGCAGCCTCTGTCTCCTGGGCTCAACCGATCCTCCTTCGTCAGCCTCCCAAGTAGCTGAGACTACAGGCTTGCGCCACCACACCCAGCTAATTTTTGTATTTTTAGCAGAGATGAAGTTTCACCATGTTGCCCAGGCTTGTCTCGAACTCCTGGGCTCAAAGTGATTCACCGAACTCAGCATTCCAAAGTACTGAGATTACAGGTGTGAGACACCGTGCCTGGCCAAGTTATTACAATTATTATTTCTTACCAGTTAAATTAGTTTTAAGAACATTGAGCTTATTAGTGATTTTAGTTTTATGTAAATACATTTGAATAATGAATAATATTGTACCAACTTTTCTTTGAACATTCTTCTTGGTTACTTAGTTCCTAAGAAACTATTTTTTGAATCTAAAATAAATTATATTTTAGATGCTTAATCCCGTGGGGGAAAGGAACATATTTTGCATTAGTTGTCTTTAATTTATTAAATAATTCTGTAATGCACTCTGTGCATAGATCATGAAAACCACTGGCACACATTTTTGTGACTTCACAACATAAGCTGCACTCCTGTTGCAATCCCAGCAAATGTGTTTATAAAGATTCCAGCGATAATAGTCTTGTGACTAAATAAGAAACAGAAGCTAAAGCTAAGAGCAAAACAGATACCTATCTGTTTCCTTGAGTTTAATCTGATTAAAACATGGCTCTCAAAAACATTAAATACAATGTCATGTCAGAGGGGTGGTATATGATAAATATAGCTCATGACAGGAAATCATTATTAAATCAGCATTACTAGTGAATCTGTTATGGAAATTTCCCTTTAATTTAGTTAAGGTTACCCCATTTGTCACCTCCAGCACATCACTGTAGTTTTCTGTTTTAATGGTAAATTTGTAATTTTCTGTTGAATGAAAGACAATTTTTCTACTTTATCATATATATTTATTGCTATCACTGATCAAACACTTCATACATGAACTACCTCCTCACTTCAACTAGGAAAACCAATATACAGATTAAAAGAGATTCCATACTAGTCATTGGCCAATCGGACCTAAATACAACAAACTTAAAGGCAGCAGCCACCTGGCCCTTAACAAAGATACAAGCCGTTTTTTAGAAATGTGAAACATGTCAACTTGATCAAACCTAAAATTATTGGATTTAAAATTGTAATTATTTGACACAAAAATTTTGAGAACTTCCTATTTAGCTTCATCAAAAACATACCATCTTTACTGTTTGCTTTGAGGAAATAGGGATAAAATGTTAGTAATAATACATATATTGGTAAATAATAGTAAATAATACATATATTGGTAACTAAACTCTGAATACTCTAATTTTTTAACAGTTCAGAAAGCGTTTTCTAAAGGAGAAATATTTTTACAAAGCAAGAAGATTATTTGGCTGACTTATATTAATGAAACATTTTGGCACATGTGAAAGATTTCATCGAGCTATTACAACCACCCCCAAAAAATCTTGGTTTCCATTTAAAATGTCACCAATGTGGAAAAAATACTATCAATCAAATTGCATATCTTTTAACTGAAGAGGAAAAAAAAGGTAAAGAAAAAATGAAACAAACAGCGAGCTTTCTGTACATTTTTGGCTTCCCTTAAGGAATTCTGACTTGGATATGGTCATTTATCTGTGGCCTTAAGATTACCTGTTTTTTCTCTTTGTTCCACTGTTGTTTTCATATTCATCAGAATGCATCTACTGAGTAATATTCCTAACTTTATGCTCCTCTAGCCAAACACTGGGAATGTTACAGTTCTTATGAATGAGAACAGTAAAATAAATTATTTTCCCAAAGAAACATAGGGATACATCTTCACAACAACAAACTACAAAATTCCATATGACATTATTCTTCTTGGTTTAAAATTATTCTTAAGGACTTGGTAGAAACAAAGACCTTCTTCATGGGAAACTTGAAGTACTAAGTCCATCTTAGGAGTTTTATCCAGGAAACCTGTATGCAAGTTGCAGAAATAGCACTGAGACCCTTATTTTTTGAAATTTAGCCCTTTCAATAAATGTGGAAGACTAAGTAGCTGTGACCTAACTATACTTCTTGAGTTTTGCAAGCAACTCTTGTCTAGTGTATCTTAGGCCTTTCTCTTTGCATCAGGACTACTTCACCTTTGAGGTGAGCCCGGTATCCTAGTCCCAACTCATGAAGATGTTCAGAACCAATTTCCTCTGTGCTCATAAATGCACAGGGTAGAAGGATGGTTCATGTTTCTACTATTAGCTGCTTTTAGGAACATTGGGCTTAATTGTGTCATGCTCTCGGTGTGGAAAAATATATCTAAATCACATTAGAAAATCAAGGTTAAACATGAAAATATTCGGAGGGTTGGCATTCAATGTTCTAGCCTGCATACGGAGTGGCAGTGAATATTGTCAAAACAATTGAGCAAGCAAAGCGTAATTATATTCAATTAACATATGGAAATATACTGAGAGATTAAGTTATTTGTGCAAAGTTTGGCCACTTTTCAGTGTTAGGCAGTAGAAAAACCCAGGTTTGTGCTCCTTCTACTGTACTGTCAGTAAAGGAATATCCTGTTTCATCCTCAGATGAGAGAATTGTTTCACTCAGAAATTACACAGGTACTCTTGCTGTCTAAGTGACCTCAATCAAGGAGGTTTTTATTTTTGCTCAGGGACTCAATTCTAGTTGAGGGTAATCTGAAAGACTTGATTAAATGTAAGTACTCATATTTTTTAACTCACATACTCAAAATGCTAGCTTTAATGATTTAAATAATCAAAGAAGCTTTATGGGAAAGTAATGAGTTTCTCTAACTCTCGTTTTTACCAGACAATCAGAAATTACAAATTAGGAAACAGGAGAGATGAGAGTGGGACTAGGTTAACCTTTTGGTATGAAGGAGGTCAACACTGAAAATGCAACAAGCCTGAATCCAGCTTCCTGAAAAGAAGCTCCTTGTGACTCTTCTTCTGGCTTCAGTTGATTATTTCTGGTATCCATCCCTTTTTACTTTCTCTAAATCTCTCTGAGGAACATCCTGGAGTTGCTTTTCTGGCTGTCATTGTAACTGGTTCCTGGCCTACCTGAGGGGATGAAGAGCATTATCGTATAGGGTAGGTGCTGCAGGCCATATGGAGCCCAGCAGGATACAAGAGTATGAGATGCCTAGGGAAAGCCTCCCTTTGTCAAGTGAAAGGAGAGAGGTCTCCATTGGGAGGCAGCTGAATAGAGAATAAAGTATTGAGCACAAATTTACAAATCAAAATAACAGTCTTCCAGGGATAGAGCGTGGACCAACATGATATAGTGTCAGCCTGCATTTTCATGGGTGAAGGGTGGATGGACTATAGTAATCAAAACAGAAAGATAGCATCCTCTCGAAATAGTGACCACAGAGACAGAGCTCCTTGTTTTAGTAATGATAGGTAACATTTATAAAGTGCCTCACTGATTGCTTATGTGTGTGTCATCTCATTTGATCCTGATAGCAACCCAAAATGGTGGATAGGCATGAAGAATCTCCTTTTACAGATCAGGTTCAGAAAAGTGATTTGCCCAAGTTACCCACTAGGAAATTTTAGAGTCAAGACTTGAACCCTAGGCTTCTAATATAGGAAATGACTTTCTCAAACAGAATCCATTCCTCACTTCTTTCCTCCTCACTGTCATGAAAATATATGTAGGAACTGTGTGAGTGCTGGGTAAACAGTGGTGAACAACATAGCCCTGTTCCCTACGTTTGTGGAGCTTAGTCTGCACTTCTTAGGACTATGCTAATTAGTATGGGGTTATTGGGCACTTGAAATGAGGCTAGTCTGAACTAGATGTATTATAATTGTAAAATAAATCCTAAATTTAAAAGATTTATTTCTAATAAAGACTGTAAAATGTAATTTTATATTATGTTTTAATGTTAAAATTATAATCTTACCTGTTTCAGTTTTATTTTTTAATGACTGCTGGAAAATTTCACTGGCTACTAGAAAATTGAAAATTGCATATATTGTTCACATTTGTGGCTCACTTATTTGCATTGGATAGCAAACTATGACATATATGGAACTGATTTTCTAGGGCACGTTAAACCTTTTAGTACTTCTTTGGTTAAGTTTTTTACATTGAAGCATTTGGATAATTTGAAATTTGCCCTAGTGCATGCCAGCTTAGATCCCAGTTTGTTTTTCCTCCAGATGTCTACCAAGTTGACTCAACAACTCAGTTGAGTTGTTCATCTCTGATTTGAGAAGCTACCTTTACCATATGCCAGCTCCTCGTATGGATTTGTATCTGTTTCTAGACTTTGCCTTCATATAGGCATGTTAATATTTGAACTAGTATTATACTTTATATTTTTGAGATTTTAAAATATTCTTTAATGTCTAGTGGGGTTAGTCTTCATCTGCAATTGACTACCCCCTAACCCCACAGAGTTTACTTGGCTATTGTTTTTCATAGTCTTCGGCTATGAAAATTAGAATCAGTTTGTCTAGTTTACAATAAAAACAACCTATTTATTTATTTATTTATTTTTTATTTATTTTAATTGGGATCAAGATAAAGAGGATTGATGTCTTCACATGTTGTCTCTTCATGTCTGGATATGGTTTGGATTTATGCCTTGCCCCAATCTCATGTGAAATTGTAATCACCAGTGTTGGAGGTGAGGTCTGGTGGGAGGTGATTGGATCATGGAGGTGGATTTTCCCTTTTGGTGCTGTTCTTGTGATAGAATTCTTATGAAATCTGGCTGTTTAAAAGTATCTGGCACCTCCCACCACTCTCTTTGTCCCGCTCTGACCACGTAAGACGTGCCTACTTCCCCTTTACCTTCCGCCATGATTGTAAGTTTCCTGAGGCCTCCCCAGCCATGCTTCCTGTATAGCCTGTGAAACTGTGAGCCAATTAAACCACTTTTCTTTGTAAATTACCCAGTCTTGGGTATTTCTTTATAGCAGTGTGAGAACAGACTAGTATAGTGTCCAAGGAGATGGTACAGCTTTCCATTTAGTCAAGTCATCTTTGTGATTCCTTTAATAGTACTTTAACATTTTCTTCATATAGGCCTTGTCCATTTAAAAAACTTATTTATGTAATCTTTCTTTAAATGCTGACATACATACATATATGCAACGTACTAATTTTGTGCATTATCAGCTTGCCAAATTCTCTAATTGTAATAAATGATTTTTTTGGATGATGGAACTGAGCTTTCTAATATCTAAAAATATTGATAATTTTACGTATTTCTTTCCAGTTTTTATACCTTTGACTTTTTTCACTTGCCTAATTTTGTTGCCTAGTAATTGCAGTACAGTGCTGAATTATAGTGGTGATAAGACTCTTTGTCTTGTTGCTGACTTTAATGTTTCTTCCCAAGTATGATATTGACTTTTGAGTCGAACGGTACATATTTTATTAGAGTAAAAAAAAGTTTATCTTCATATTTTAAGAATAAAAATTTTGTTCACTTAAAAAATCGTGAGTAGTTGTTACATTTGGTTAAATGCCTTCTCATGACCATGTGATTGTTTTCTCTTTAGAGCTATTAAAATGATGAAACTTACAAATTATTTTATTAATAATGAACTGTAATTGTATTTTTGAGAAAAGGATAACTTGTTTATGATGTTTTACTCTGTTTTCATTTCTTGCTAGATTCTGTTTGATAATATTTATTTAAGATTTTGGCATCGAATTATAAGAGATTATCTTGTTGTGTATTGGTCTTGTTATACTTACTTGATAACAATAAAATAATATTGAAGTTCTCATTACCTCATACTTCACTATAGCAGTTTAAGTAGAAATGGACTTACCTAGGCCGGGCATGGTGGCTCACACCTGTAATTTCAGCACTTTCAGAGGCCGAGGCAGGTGGATCACTTGAGGTCAGGAGTTCAAGACCAGCCTGGCCAACATGGTGAAACCCCGTCTCTACTAAAAATGCAAAAACTAGCCGAACATGGTGGTGAGCCTTTGTGATTCCAGCTACTTGGGAGGCTGAGGCGGGAGAATTGCTTGAACCCGAGAGGTGGACGTTGCAGTGAGTCAAGATCACGCCACTGCACTCCAACATGGGTGACAGAGCGAGACTCTGTCTCAATATATATATGTAAATAAATAAATAAATAAATAAATAAGTAAATAAGTAAATAAATAAATAAAAGAGGGAGGGAGGAAGGGACTTATCTGTCCTTTAAACATTTGGTAGAATTCCTTTGTGATACTATGTGAGTTTTGTGCCTTATTTGGAGGGTAGGGATAGTGGTGGTGATGGTGGTTCCCTTTGTGGGTGGAAGCCTTTTCTGTATCTCTTATGGAACTCTGCTGTTTTAGATTCTCTACTTCCTCCGAGATAGGCAGGTAAAAAAAAAATTTTGGCAGACTTTTGTGTGTCTAAGTATAGTTCTTTTGATGTTAGGAAGGTTTACTTTTTCCCCCTATTGATTACTTTTATAGTTATAACCTAGGTTCTCTATTTCTTGAGGTAGTATCTATTAGTTCTACCTAATGAACAGAGTGGTAAGATTAATGTGTTCTCACTTTCTTCTTCTTTCTTCCTTTGCTGCCATCTTATTTTAATCAACATTATCTTTCATATATTTTTTCTTACCTGTTTGCTCTTTAAATATGCATATACTTCTCTTGTTTGATTTGTTCAGTTTTAAATTGTATCCAAAGACTCCCACCTATATTATATGATTAATGCCATAGGTGAGTCTACTGTATCTCCAAAATTTCTTTTACTTTCTGGTCCCCTACCCAGTTGAATTATATCTACATGGTCACAGCAAATACCTTTTATGTTGTGTTTTATTATCCTGATTCCCTCACTGGTTTTGGTTTTACTGCTGTGGTTGTATTAGTCCATTTTCATACTGCTGTGAAGAAATACCCGAGACTGGGTAATTTATAAAGAAAAAGAGGTTTAATGAACTCACAGTTCCATATGGTTGGGGAGGCCACATAATCATGACAGAAGGCGAAGAAGGAGGAGTAAAGGCACGCCTTACATAGCACCAGGCAAGAGAGTGTGTGTAGGGGAACTGCTCTTTATAAAACCATCAGATCTCATGAGACTTATTCACTGTCATGAGAATAGCATGGGAAAATCCTGCCCCAGTGATTCAGTTACCTCCCACTGGGTCCCTCCCACAACACGTGGGGATTATAGGAGCTACAATTCAAGATGAGATTTGGGTAGGGATACAGCCAAAGCATATCAGTGGTTAAATGTATTTGTTGGAAGACTTCTGGTTCCAACCAATATAAAGTAACAGGAAGTGAATTTACATTTTCATCTGCAACAAGCAAATGGGCAAAATCTGTGAAAATATGATTTTCAAGACACTGGACATTTAGCAATGAGGGACATTGATTCCTGACAGAAGGGAACCAAATGAAGGGGTGGGGGGGGGGGTGCTATGACATCCCCAGCTTAAATCCTTGAAATAGTTTCTAGACCTTGGTGTAAGGAGGAGGAATCCAGAGTGGTCTGGCGGACCTCTTGATTTGAGGAGATGGAGGTAAGCTTCTGGGTAAATAAAGGACAGAATACTGAAATGAAGAAAGCTTCTCCAAGAGAGAATTTTAGATGTCTGTAGAGGGTTTCAATTGATTATTCAGATTAACACATACGTGCTGGAGAAAGAACCATCTGAGAAGGTTTGAAGATATTTTTGTTAGTGTTGCTATTAAGGTATACCTGAGGCTGGGTAATTTCTATATAAAAGGGTTTTATTTGGGTCATGGTTCTGAAGGCAGTGTAAGAAGTATTCCCCCAACATCTGCTTCTGCTGAGGGACTTGGGTTCCTTCCACTTGTGGTGAAAAGTGAAGTGACCTGGACTGTGGAGATCGTGTGTTGAGAGAAGAGCAAGAGAAGGAGGGGAGGAAGGTGACAGGCTCTTTCAATAACCAGTTCTTGTGAGAACTAAGAGTGAAAACTCCTTCACTCCCATGTGAGTGGCTTGGTGCCATTCATGAAGGATTTGCCACACAATCCAAACACCTCTCACCAGAACCCCCATCCAACATTGGGGATCAGATTTCAATGTGAGACTTAGTGCAGTCAAATAAACCATATCCAAATTGTAACAAAGGAAATCATGCTCATTGCTCACAAAAGGCCAGAAATAGTACCTGTTCCAACCAGCCTACTGGAGAAACATCATGATTATGTCAGGGCTGTGATCTTAACTGAGGGTCAGTTGGGGAGGAATCTGCTCCCAAGCTCACATGGTTGTTTGTAGCATATAGTTCTTTATGGGCTGTTGGGCTAAAGGCTTTAGTTTCTGGCTTGGTGTTGCCCAGAGGCCACCCTCATTTCATTGCCACATGAACCTTTCCAATATGTCTCCGTGCATCCTTAAAGCCAGCAAAGGGAATCTCCTTGCATGGCAAGGTGATACAATCTTATGTAATGCAATCACATACATTTTGTCACCTTTTCTGTATTCTACATTTTAGAAGCAAGGAGCTGTTCTTGTCGACATTCAGAGGGAGGGATTACACAGGGCATGAATACAAGGAGATGGAACCATGGGGCCATCTTAGGGTTTCTTTTTTACACCAGAGATGAGAAGAGTATCTTAAAATCAGGTGGATTTTTTCAAAAAAGAAAAGAACATTCACCAAAAAAACAGAGTTAAGTACAGCAACCGATTTCTTTTAGTAAACATTTTAAGGGGTAGTGAAGAAACGTCTTCAAAACACTGAAAGGAAAAAACTATCCACCTAGAATTCTGTGCCTAGCAAAATACTACTCAAAACAAGAGTAAAATGGGGCTTTTGGCTGAAAGAAGAAAGGAAACAAACAAACAAACAAAAACCAAGAAGATAGAGTTGAGAAGAAGCAAGAAACCTGATTTGTCTTCATTTGGAGCATTGGGTTACCCCCCCCCACCCCCAACCCCACTACCTTCATGAATTCTGTGATTCTTCTTTGGTCATAATCTTCGATGAGGCATGTATATCTGTCTATTCGGTCAAAACCTGGGTAGCTGGGCTGATGCATGCATATATTTGTGCATCCCTCTAGTAGGTGGCAGCAATTAGAATCAAGTGAAAATATTTATCTTAATATTTTTGAATAATTTTATCTACTGTGTTTTCTCTGTAAAATAATTTTCTAAACGGGCAGTGGGCTTCCTAAGTTAAGCTTCTTAAGAAGTCTTTTTTTTTTTGTCTTCAAGACAGAGTCTTGTTCTGTCACCCAGGCTGGAGTGCAGTGGCACAGTCTTGCCTCACTGCCACCTACGGCTCCCAGGTTAAAGTGATTCTCTTGCCTCAGCCACCTGGGTAGCTGGGATAACAGGTGTGTGCCACTATGCCCTGCTAATTTTTTTGTATTTTTAGTAGATAGGGGGTTTCACCATGTTGGCCGGGCTGGTCTCAAACTCCTGGGCTCAAGTGATCTGCCCACCTCAGCCTCCCAAAGTGTTGAGATTACAG
The DNA here is from genome assembly GCF_001698545.2 of Rhinopithecus bieti. Classification (NCBI taxonomy): domain Eukaryota; kingdom Metazoa; phylum Chordata; class Mammalia; order Primates; family Cercopithecidae; genus Rhinopithecus; species Rhinopithecus bieti. The sequence goes on from NW_016811928.1 coordinate 1,426,166, forward strand.
GTGTGAACCACCATGCCTGACCCTTAAGAGATCTTTTATCCAGATAGTTATTTGAGGTTTCATATTTAATTGAGAGTTGTATGTTAAAATATTTAAGTCGTTTAAATCTTAATAATTCAAACAAATTATTTAAATTCAATTTAAACTATTTAAATTATTTAAAATAATATTTAGCATGCTTTTAAAAAATCTAAATAATGCTATGTTTTAGCAACAAAATATTTTATTTTCTATGGTAGATCTCAACTCCAATATTCTTACCTGCAAGTGGAGCAAAAAAACTCTATACTTTTACATCATAAAATTTTATAATATTTAATTTCACATTATGTCATGAAAATACTTTGAAAACTCTGAGGACACATAAAATTGTGAAGTGTATTTTTTAGAATTACAACATCATTTTCGTTTTGTGTCAAAAATAACTATGCCTCTGATTTTCAAAATGCCCACTACAATTAAGATATTTTTTTGAAGTACATGTGTGTATTTTAGGAAATTCCAAGTTTTCTGTATTTGTAACCTGGTTATTATTCCAGTCTAATGGCTTTGTTCCATAAATTATTTGGGCTTCTATTTTATTAATTTTAGTCCTGGATCAGTTTGGTGCCACCTTTATCATGGTGAATTCCATTATTGCTCTAGAGGTTTGAGAGTCTATGGTTTATGTTCTTTTGGTATATAATTTTACAGTAAACATTTTGTTAAAAAAATTTCATCCAAATATTGAAATTTCCAGTAGTGTATTATTGACAGCTTATCAACCCACAGAAAGTTATTGATTTACTTCTTAAAAAATCACTTCAGTTTTTCACACAATTAAAATATAAAGATTTTCATTTACAGTAGTTTGAATTTAGGCAGCATTATTTTGACACCAGTAGGATCAAGGAAATTAAAAATTTTTGTAAATGCTAGAAAGGCTTTTAGTACCGTCACTGAGGTGGAAGTTGTGAAGCATTAGAAACAAAAGACACATGGTCCATTCAGACCTCTTTACACAGTATGTAATGAAAAGGTCCAGAGACAATTGGGATTTCAGAGCAGGAGAAGTTTGTCTTCATTGAAATTGTGGTATCTGACTTAGCTTTGAAGTATGGGTAGGATTGGGATGGACATAGAGGAGAAGCCAGACGTGATAATAATAGCATATAGCTACATAGCATTTACTATTTGCCAGACACTGTTCTAAGCTCTCTTCATATATCAGCACATTTCATTATTAATTAATAAGGTGATTATCTTCACTTTCAAGATGAAGAAACTGGGATAGAAATTTGTTGAGTGACTGCCTCCAGGTCTCACAGCTAGTGAACAGTGTTACTGCTATTTAATTCAGCCCTTTCAGCCTCAGTCTCTATCACTGTTGTTCTTCCTCTAGTTATTGTGCTATATTTTGGGAGGACAGTGGGACAGATGAAGTTAAGGAAAGTTGAAATCATGGAAACTTTTGAAAGGGAGACAGAAGCATTCATATATTATCAATGTGAATATAAAGTAGTTCAGTCTTTCTAGGGAATAATTTGGTACCATATTGTATCAAGAATCTCAGTAATCACACTGTATGTATTTGTTCTAAAGAATGTAGGGAGATAGTTATCCATAGGTCTCTTGAATCTGTATGTCTTGCAAGCAGAGAGACATAAAATGCCTTTTTGTTCTGGACTACTTAAGGAGGTTTGTGTAACAAACAGCGTTGGAATATAGAGAGTATCTCGCTTCCAGTCAGATAGCCCATTTATTTGCTATCTAGTAAACTAAAGATAATATCTCCCTTTGGAATAAAGGTTTGGCAAGTTTGCTTGCAGCTACTTATAAAAGATCAGAGTTTCTTAGAGCTTATGGTTCCTCAGCTATGATGCAAACCCACTCCCTTTGAATCATCCATCTGGGCCTCTCCACATCACCTCTGTGGGCCTTGGAGACCAAGGGGAACTAACATGAAAATGATGCTCTTGCTGCTTACTGTGTTCTGAGTAATAAGTCCTTTGTCTTTGACCTTGAAATGTTATGTCTGCTGCCAGCATCCAGGACACTGTGGCAGGCTAACTTGCTTGTAAGTAGGGCAGAGTCTCAGACTTCACAGTTATTGACAAAGGAATGATTAGAATTATTAATAAAGCATTATGTATGGTAATTGGAAAGTAACACCACTGGCCAATAATAAGGTACCAGTTTTGTAAATGATAGTATATTCGTATAGTGGAATATTAATTCTACAGCCCTTAAATATTATGTCTGTAAAAATTTAAAGACTTGGAAATTTATTTACAAGAATGTTAAGTAAAAATTATATTATGAAAATAATGTGTGTAGTACAATCTCAGTTGTATAAAATATGTTTGCATGTATAGGAAAAAAACTGGGGTAAGAGATATTCAAAATGAACAAATTGTTACATATCATTTGTAGAATTATAAGTGATGTTTTTCTTTTCTATTTCTGTATTTCTGAATTATCCTATAATGAAAATACATTACTTTTATAAGAAGGAAAAATACACATTATTAATGAAGTCGAGCTGAGGGATTTTATATAGTGTAATGGGCAGAGTAGATATTGTATATGATCTTGAGAGGACAGTAATATAAGGATACATCTAAAACCCATGCAATCAAAGATCTGTTTTTCATTATAATGTACATACACAATATAACTGAAGACCATTGAAGCAAAAACAAAATAAGAAATCCAAGTTATAACAGAGGTATAAGAACACAGATATTTTAGAAATTGTAATTTAAGGAAACTTAATCCATTTGAGCAGCAACAACAACAAAAAACTAAGCAAAGCCTCTCATTGTCTAATAAAAATGAGTTAAATCTGTGATCCATAAGAAATAATATTTAGATACTGAAGTACTGAAAGATGAAATGATCTGATATCTGGAATTTGCTTTAAAATATTACAGCAAAAAAATTTTTTAAAAAATTAAGTGGGAGAGATAGGTGAACCAACTTTGGCAAAACTACTGATAGATGCTGAAGTTGTGTATATTATGCTGTCAGTTTTTGTGTATACTTGAACATTTCCATAGTAGAAAATAAACAAATTGTCACTAATTTATATAGTTCTAAGACAATGCCTCTCAACCATGGCTGCACATAGATATCCTTGGGAGCTTTAAAAACTACTGATGCTTGGACCATTAAATGGTCTTGGGTATGCCTTAGGCATTAGGATTTTCTAAACCTCTCAGGTGATTCTGATGTGTAGCTCACATTGACAACTAAAGTTCTAAGAGGAAACTGCTAGGTATATCTTTATTGTAAGGGACATTGAACCTAATGGATTTTTATAGCATTTATTAAAAAAAAAATAAGTTTTACATTGTGTTGGCTCATGGATCATCCCTCAGTAAAAAGTGAGACTAGCCTAATTTTTTTTTAATAAAAATAATTCTACTGAGAACGATAATAAAATAGTATTAGGTACATAGCTTAATGGTTTTTTTCACTTAACGATGAAGTTTCAGTGATTCTAAGGAATGAATAACTAAGATGTTCCTTTCATGTATGAGTTAGCAAGAAGCCTAAGATGTATCAGACAGGATAGTTTTTAAAAATAAATTTAACATTTTATAACTTTCTTAAAGTAATTCTTGCTCATTTTCAACAACTAAAAAGGATATGTAGAGAAAAAAACGAAAATAATCAGCCAGGCTCCATTATTCATGGTAAAATACTAAATAAACCTTTTATAGTACTTGATTTCAAATTTATTTAAACTTTTTATTGTAAAAATTTCAAACATAAATATATAGAAGTATCATAATCTCTATGTACTGATTATCTTCAATAATTATCAACCTATGACCAATCTTATTTCTTCTGTATCCTTGTCCCATTTTATTCCCCCTCCAAATTACTTTGAAGCAAATCTTCTATCATTTCATCTATAAATATTTTAGTACATATTAGAGAAAATAATCTTCAGGTCATTAACACTTATCTGAAGTCTCAGTATTCTATGTTGACTGAAAGGAGATCCATATGCTATAGCTCCCAATTCTCTGGTTGCCAAAGATGGTGTTGGTTTATAAAAGTAAAGAGTCTGGCTTACATCCTTGAGCTGCAGAAGGATCTGCTGGCAGGGCCAAGACATTTCTCAGAAAGTAACTCCATCAGTTTAGATGATGAAATAAGCAGTTGACTGAAGTCTAAGAAACCCAGAGTTCTACCCATTAAACAGGCCTTAATTTGGAAGATATGGAGGATTAGAATTACCTAATGTTTTGCTTGATTAACCTACATTACTCTCCATTGTCATTTTGTTTAGAGCCAGGTAGTTTCCCTAAGGATTTGGCAGATTGAGTTAGTTGTGGCGAGTTTTGGTAAAATTATCATGAAGGGAATATGTTAGAAAGGAGTTGAAGACAGGAAAGTTTTTTAAGAAGATACTCAATCTTTGTGGCCTGAGCTGATAAAAATCCAGGGTTGGAGGGTAGGAGAAAAGACAAACTGTAGCATCTTTATTATAGTAAAAATTTGCATGACTTATCCCTAACATATGGTAGAGGGTGAAGTTGAAAAGGGAAGAAAATGAATTTGTCCAATATTAGTGTATTAGTCTTTTCTCACACTGCTATGAAGAAATCCCCAAGGCTGGGTAATTAAGAAGGGAAAGTGATTTAATTGACTCACAGTTCCACATTGCTAGGGAGACCTCAGGAAACTTATAGTTATGGCAGAAGGCAAAGGAGAAACAGTCACCTTCTTCACAGGGCGGCAGGAAGGAGTAAGTGCAAGCAGAGGAAATGCCAGATACTCATAAAACCATCAGATCTCCTTGGACTCACTCATTACCACGAGAACAGCATGAGGGAATCATCCCCATGATTCAGTTAGCTCCACCTGGTCCCACCCTTGACGCGTGGGGATTATGAGGATTACAATTCAAGGTGAGATTTGGATGGGGACATGGAGCCAAACCATATCAATTAGTATACTGGATTTAAAGTAATAACACGGCATCCAAGTAGTTACTTCTGGTTGGCCACTGGAAATAGAAGACTAGTATTCGGGTGATGTGTAAAAGCTGGAGATCTACATTTGAAGTTTTTTCATGAAGCTAAGCGGATGATTGAGTTTTCATAAGGAATATTTGTTTAAGGAGAAGAGTGTGTGGCTAAAGATAAACCCTTCTAATAGTTCCATTGGATGGGGATAGGAATATAAAGGCATCAATCTATAATAAATTAATACTTATCAAACATCTGTGTCACAGGCATTTTGCACGGAAAAGGGAATGAGAGCATACTGAATTGAATGGGAGAACTACTTTAACACAAAAGGAATGCTAAGCAGAGATAATATACAAAGATTCATGGAAGTAGAAACTTGAAAAAATGAATCATGGTACCCAGGGCAGGAGGCCTGAAGTTTTTTGGTACTATGTGTTTCCCCAGAGAATAGGATGGAGTGGTATTTCATGCAGAGGAAGAGACACAGACACATGTGCTTGGGGCAGTGGTGAGAGTCTGGTGTGGCTGAAACAAAGGTTATAGAGTGAAGAGAATGACGGGATTTGGTTCTGATATGCAGGATCTAGGAACTCATTTGTTGAGTCTGAAGAATGTTAGAATCATTATTGAAATAGAAGACAAAATCAACAGTTTGAGTTTAACGTGAATAAATAGAACAGGAAATAATGGCAAATTCGTGGATTTTCGATTCTGTCAAGCAAATACTATCACAATAATGTGAGGTATATTTTACTGGTATTTATATTCATTTGGATTTTGAAATTTGATAAAATGACAATGTGACCAAACTTAAGTTGCCAGAGATTGTATGTGTATATGTGTATGTGTGTGTGCATGCTTTCATTTGCTCAACATATTAATTGTTAAGAGCCAGGTATTGAGGTTACAAAGATGAGTGAGTAAGATAATGCTCTACCTTCAGTACCTTTGTCGATTAATTGAAAATGGATAATAAGTGTTTATGTATACTAGTTGGGTAAGTACAAAGATATGGGAACACACAAGAGAATACGTAATCCAACTTGGATGTCAGTGGAGGGACCTGGAAAGCCTTCTTGCAGGGGTGATGACAACCAATTCTTAAATGATGCAGACGAATTGGTGGTTGGGTTGATTTGAGGGAAGCGTGCATGGAATAGTGGCATACTATTCAAATTAGATAGCAGTAGCATGGAGATAAAAGCCAACCTGGTGTGTATACCATATGGGAACAATAGTCATAGACATTTCATTATACCTGAAGCTCCAGTTGTGAAATAGATGAGGCAGGAGATAAGCTTGTAGAGCTAGGTAGAGGCCAGCACAGGTTGACATTTCACAAACTTAACTTAAGGGACTAGGTTTTATACAGAAGAGTGACCTGGCCAGATCTGCATGCTAGATGCATGGTTCTGTAGCAAGATGTGGGATAAACTTGTTGGGAAGATAGACTTCGAAATAAGATTAGTTAGGTGTTTTTTGCAGCAGTCCAGGCTTCATTGTATAAAAGGTTATGAATAAGGGTGAAGTTGAAGGGACATATTTGAGAAATATTTAGGAAGTAAAGTACATAGGATTCATTAATAGGTTCTTAATGGAAATTTAGGGAGAGTGAGTCAAAGGAGATGACTCTCAGGTTTCTGGTTTGGTAGATGGTTGTGCCTGCAGCTGCAACAATAAATTCAGCAGAAGAGCATATTTATTGAATTAGATGAATAATTCTGTTTTGGGCCTTTTGTATTTAAGCTGCCAGTAGGCTATCCAAGTGAAGGTTTCCAACAGTTGAATATCTGAAGATTGGGTGAGAAGTCTAGGTTTGAAATCCAGATGTGGGAGCCATGAGCATGTAAATAATAATGAAAGCCTAAGAGTGAGCATTCTCTTTAGTGTCAGAATTATGTTCATAATGGTAATGAATATGCCAAGTATGTACTGAGAAAACTTTACCCAAGAATCAAAATTTGAAATGAACTCTACTTAGCCTTGCCTAACTTTTTATTTATTTTTGAGACAATCTCCCTCTGTCACCCAGAGCGTGAGTGCAGTGGCGCGATCTTGGCTCACTGCAACCTCTGCCTCCTGGGTTCAAGTGGTTCTCCAGCCTCAGCCTCTTGAGTAGCTGGGACTACAGGCATGTGTCACCATGCCTGGCTAATGTTTGTATTTTTTAGTAGAGATAGTGTTTCATCATGTTGGCCTGTATGGTCTCGATCTCTTGACCTCGTGATCCACCCGCCTCGGCCTACCAAAGTGCTGGGATTGCAGGCGTGAGCCACCGCACCTGGCCAGCCTTGCCTAACTTGCTTAATTTTGAACAGAAACCGTTAACAAAGTGAACTATGAACCCAATCAAAGTCTTTTTAAAACATCATATATTTTTCCAAAAAATTTAATTGTAGCACCAAAGCAGCATATCAAAATATCATTCGAACTGAATCAATAGATCATCTATTAGAATTATTAGAATTGGGTGACTAGTGTATACAGGGCACTGTAGTCAGTTCAGGACTTCAAAGGCAGTCTGTATAATTTTGGCAATAATAATAATTTCATTTTTTCTTTTCTCAAGTCAAGCACAAGTGATCTAGGGAGAAAAATTACTTCCAAATGAGCTTACAATTGCCAGCAATCCAAAATTTAACCAAATTGGATCATTGCACACTGCACTGTGTTTGGAAAAAAGACTGACAGAATGTTCTTTCAGTAGATTCTAAGGTATAGGAATTACTTAACTGCAGTGGCTCTGGAAAATGGTTATTGCGTAAAGATCTGGAATAATTAAGTCAAATGCTGTTCATGTGTAGAAGAGTTTTCTAATAATGATTTTGGTAAGTAACATTTTGTATGATGAAAACAAAAATAGTAAAAGTAGAAACTATAGAATGGCAAATAAAACAATTCTCAGGTATTGCAACATTTTGAAATTTGATTCATCATTTAATTTGGATTTCATTGCCAAAACAATTGAATAATAATGGTAAATAGTCTCAAAATGCTTATATCATGCCTACAAGGTACCAAGCAGTGGTCTAAGCACCTTACACATCTCACACCACCCTAAGAGGAGTACTCTTATAGGCCCATTTATCATATGAGGAAATAGAGACAAACAGAAGGCCAAAAACAAAAACAAAAAACAAATCTTGGCTAGATGCAGTGGCTCACACCTGTAATCCCAGCACTTTGGGAGGCTGAGGCGGGCAGATCACCTGAGGTCAGGAGTTCGAGACCAGCCTGGCCAATATGGTAAAACCCCATCTCTAATAAAAATACAAAAATTAGCCAGGCATGGTGGTGCACACCTGTGGTCCTAGCTACTTGGGAGACTGAGGCAGGAGAATTGCTTGAACTCAGGAGGCGGAGGTGCAGTGAGCCCAGATTGTGTCACTGCACTCCAGCCTGATGACAGAACAATACTCTGTCTCAAACAAACGAACAAACTTTCCCTAAATTGCATAGCTAGTAGTTGGCAAAGCAGGCAATCTTCCCTTAGAATCTGTGGTAGACCTGGGTAGTCTGCCTTCATAGTCCATAGTACACCCAGGTGGCCCGCCTTTGGAGTACATGACCTTAACCACAATTCTAGTTTAAACATTAATGAATGCAGTTGTTAAATAGTATATCTGTGCATTATGGGGTTTTAAACAAATATGGAGATGACATGATTTTTGCCCTTTAAAACCAGTCTCTGGCACTGTTTCCTAGATAATTTGCATTGTATGCACACCACCATGATTCCTTTGATTTAACTTTTTCCTACTACTGTGAAAAGGCAGTGTTAGCATATATTCCTTATGTGTTTAAAATAAAGGGATTTTATAAAAGAAAACTTGAGATGATCTCCTTAGTTTATGGATAAATTAGATGTAGGGATTACAAACTTTAGGAGATTTTACAAGGACTTCAGTATGTAAAAACCTATGTGCATACCTTGCTCTTTACCAAAGAAATATCTTGTAAGTAGAAATTACTTTAAATCAAATAATTCAAAAGGTAATAGGCATGCTTACTATTACAGGTTTTATTGTCAATACTTTTTATTTTTTAAATTTAAAAGTAATATATAATTATACAATAGAACTTTGGAGATAAAATATCAAAATTCATAAACCCAGAAGCTGCACTAACCTGTTTTACTTTCTTATGGTCTTTTCCTATGTATCTAGTCTTATATTGCTTTAATAATAGTATATTTATAATTTTGTACTTTAAGCAGTTTTAAATTTATTGTTAATATTATTTGAGATCTTTTTTGGGTAAAAATAAATACAATAAAATTTTGTCTTTTGGATAAATCCACATTTTCATATTCCGGGTTTGTTTTGTAGTCTATACCAAGTACACAAATTGTAATTCAGTAACAGTTTTGTATTATTCTATTTACTGCTGTCTCTTCACCCTCTTTTTGTTTCTGTGCCTTTGGCTTTCCCTAACTGGGCACAATCAGGTCCACTGATGCCCCCTACCTGCAAGCTTAGTCTTGCACAGTACCTGAGCCATTCTTACCTGAGTCAGCTGATAGACACATCCTTAGCTTCAAACCCACACCTGCTCATTCATGTGACTTATAGTTTTATCCATCCAAGACCTGGGATTCATCCGCACAGCTCTTTGGGCTCCTGCATTCTTCCAGCTGACCGTTCACCCCCAGATCTCTGTTGTTGCCAGTTGCCATGAGATCAGCCCTAGGCCTTTACTTTGCTGCTCTTTCCTTTATCTCTCCTCACCTTTCAACTGCCACCTTTAGCTGACTTGGCCAGGTTTTTTTCTCTTTGTTATTTCCCCCTGATTATTCTGCTTTATTCTATAGGCACCTTCTGGGGCTTTGATACCTCTTCCTTAGTTTCTGCCAATTGTATCCACTGCATAATCCCAGTCAAGCTTGACATCTGTACAAGATTTTCCAGAGTCACCTCCTAAATTCTGAATGAGACTTCTTGAAATCTTTACTCTTCTGCTTTATTCATTGAATTTAACCAGCATCTTGCCCAAGTTATGCTCTTTTGACCTAGGTTTTTCAATTGGCCCCCTGTCTTTTTTGATGGCAGGTGTTGTAGGTGGTACTGTTTCCTTTGAAGTATACTTGATTCTGGAACCAGGTCTCAGCCTCATTTGCAAAGGCCTGAAAACACCAAGGACAGTATCAGCATAGTTTCTCCTGAAGGCACATTACTGTATAAGAATCAGGAGAGTAAAATAAAAATTTTAATGCATGTAGTTTCTCTTCTAAATTCACTCACCAATTTTTGTTAGATCTATTCAGATCCTTTTACAGCTAAACCATTTATCACTTGAAGCAAAAGGAGCAACTGTCTGTGCCACGTCCAAATGTCTTTGTACTATGAAAACTCGAGATGCAATGCATGTTGTGTCTAGGCTTAACATGACTGTAACACATGAAATAAGAGTCCATCAATACAAACTAAATTAAAACTGGAGTTGCATAAATAGAATCTATGATAAGCTGTCTTTGCCTTACCCCATTTATTCTTATTGATGAATTTTCATAACTTACTCCTTGAATAAATTATCCAAGAATTAGCCTGTGATTTTCTTTACATATTCTTATTTGTACACAGGTATTGCCATAATAAAATCTTATAGTTATTGCTGTTTTTGACTACTTACTTGGCCTGGATTTTAAAATAATGATTATGTTTTTACTCTCCATTTGGACTGGATTTTCATATACAATTAATATTAAAATGGAACAACATTGCCAAGTCTACTGTTAAAAAGGACTCAATCATTCTTTCATTTTTCTTCAGCTGTAGGGACATTCATATCCTTTCCTCCCTAGTCATACATGTAATTGGTCCTATCAGTAACATGATTAGATCACAAAACTTCTTTCTGCTAAGATATCAAATTTGGGCATTCACATTTAATTTTAACCTTCTGACATTATGCAGTTCTTTTTCTCTCTGGCTTCTCTGTGGAATAATGTGGCATGGCCAGTTTCTTACAAGATGCAGGTGGCTGGGGAGGTTCTGCAACAGGGACTGGAACAAGACAGCCACAGGGAATTGACTCTAGTAAATATACCATTTCCATTGTATACAATTGTGATGTCCAAGTGATCTGATTATATGAGTCATAATCATAGGAAGCTTTTGGTCATAAATAAATCCAAGAAAGAAGTAATGAAAGATCCCAACTAGTAGAACATGACAATGGAGTGTCTGTTTAATCATTAAGTGTAGATAGGCTGGTACTTGATTTCAGTATGATCCCTTCAGACCAAATGTTACCTGTTCTTTCGTGCTATACTCAGATGTCCCAAATTATTATCACTCTTATGACTGACTAACATAGAGGATTTCCAGCATTTTCTTGGGTTGCATGGAGTTGTCTCAGGGATTTCTACATATTAATATATACAAAGGGCATGTTGTCAATGGAAGTGAAAAGAGGTTAAGTTAGGTGAACATCCAGACCATCTATTCCTGCTTTACTCAAGGACATTTTTGTGTATTTTACATATCAGTAATGTGTAAGAATTCATTCTGAGAAATGTAGCTGCCTTAAAAAAGTCCGAGAGTTATTTCATCTGTCCGTCACAGATAGACACAATTGGGTGCTGTCTCCCTTCTAGCTGTTGATATGACAGCTATTCATTGAATACCTGTTGACTGCCAGGCCCTGTAATGCTTTGCTAGGCATCTTGGTCATCTACTGAGGTATTGAATAATCACTGCTTTACTAAAGTCTTAGGTTTTCCCCCTGGTTCTGTCCACAATTTACTTATGTTTTCTTTCCACATTTTCTTGATAATCTTATAACTTCAAAGTGACTTCTATACCAAAAGTTCCAAAATCTGTCTCCAGTCTCACTCTGCCACGTAATACTCATATGAGGTTTGATAAGTCATCCTTTCTGAGCCTCAGTTTTCTTGCTTGTACAACTGATGTAATTACCAACACTAGAAGGATAAGAAGAGAGTGAAAGGTACAAGCTTATATAAGTATAAAGGATAATATTATTTTTATTGCTGTAATCAGTAACTTTAGGACCATATTTCAACATTTTTGTAGGAAATGCTTGTTTGTACAGACCCTGATACCTTAAACTTAATATTTACTAAATAGTGTTCAGTCATTCTTTTTTCTTGTGTGAGACACTGTCCTTGATTTTATATTTTAATTAATGGCATGATCTTTCCAATAGTCATTACATTTTAAAATCTTGAAGGCTCTTTTTTAGTCCCTTCTCCTCCTCTAGAGGAGAAATGTTACCACATTTCTTCAGGCTTTCTTTGCAACTTGTCTGTATTGCTCTAATCATCTCATAACTGGTCCCTTTGTCTTTAGTCTTTACTTCTGCTGTTATGAGTTTTTGGTTTTGTTTTTGTTATTTTTGCCTTTTGTTTCTCTACTTCTAAAAACATATAGCCTGAAACTTCAGCATCCCCACACTGTGTACGCACTGGCCCACTTGTCAGACCTGCATTCAAGGTCCTATACTTAATCTGCCTTTGCAGCTTTTCTTATAACAACTTTTCATTACAACTTTTTCATGAGCCTACCCTTCAGCCAACGTTTTTGTTTTCAAACTGAATATTGACCACTTTTATTTCTGGATCTTTCTATAGTCTCTCTATCTGGAATGTCTTCTCTGTTGAAAAACTACAGATCCAGTCCGGCCTATTGAAAGTACCACCTCCATGAAAGTATTTGTAATATTCCCCAAACACTTGTGACTATGACTCTTCTATTCTGAACTATCTCACTATTTTTTACTTTATCTCAGCTATTCCATGCTTGTATAATACCTTAGTAATTGCATAAAATACACTTAACTGTTTCTTTAGTTGAACTTGATTGTTGTGTATCTGTTTCTTTGCATTTGTGAGCCATATTTGAATCAGTCTCAGCCCCATGAAGAGAAAGTGGTTGGTGACAGTAATGTAATTTCATCTTACAGTTTATGTCCTACCATGTTGCAAGTACAAGAAGGAAAAGTGGCTCCCAACCAGCTTTACACTATTGAAAATATGGGGGACCGTTTTAACACTGCTTTTTTCCTTGATAACATGCAGGAATATGTGTTGAAAGAATTATTTCAGGCATTTTTATTTATATCCATGTTAAAATATAGTTAAATGAAAGTACTTTCCAATCAGAAACTAAAATTTTATAGAACAAGTAAATTTACTTACTCCTAGGAAGATGTCTCACCTGTTCTTGTCTTGATTAATCTTCAAAGGGATTTTTTATTATTTGTTGTTTGTGCATCACTATTTTAAGGCAAGCTCTGTATCAAATCCGTTTTGTATTACTGCAAATCAACCAATCTTTTGCTACTTTAATATTGTCAGCTATTCACTCTTTATTGTTATTTTAAATGCCAGAAAGTAAAATGCAAAAACCCCACCCTATATTAATGTAATTTTATGGTTAAGATTTTACATTCAAAGAAGTCCAGAAATTCAAAGTTATAGTTCCCAGAAGAATCCTAATTCAGTCATATTGCATAAACTGATATTGAGGCTGAAATGTATTATCATTACAGTAATGCAAAATACCTATATATGCATAAGGGCACAGTTATAGTTGCTGAGGGAATCATAATTTTGGATTTTCTGACTTTTTTTGCACATACAATTTCAACCATAATGTTGTTAATGCAGGTTTTTTTCATTGACTCTGAAGTAATATATCTGTTGCAATGTTTATCTTAAAAATAAGTTTTCATTGACTCCATTTTTTTCCTTCTGTATGTCAATAAACCTATGCTTATAAAGATCTGATGTCCCTACAAAGACAACTACCTAAGGAATATTTCTGTATAAAAATAGTTTTTAGCCTCATGTATGCTGATATTCTCTCTGCCTTTCTCTCTCACACACACATCCACACACAGCCTCACACACTTATGTTACATTCTGGCACATTATAGAAGCAGGTAGCATATCCACTACCTGCTGTTGAAAGTGTTGACGATACTGAATTATTTATTCTATCTTCTACACTATCCAAAATCGTTTTGGGTTCGTTGACACATTTTGGTCTCTTCCATATGGATACTTCATGGTGGCAGAGTTGCCAGATGCTCAGGTTTTGTGACAGTCTTAGTTTTTCAAGGACTGTTGGAATATTCTTGGGAGAATCTCGCCTTGTTACTGATTCCTATGGAGTGGGAAAATACTAACATTTCTTTGTAAGTGTTTTTCAAGACAAGGAGGTATTATAAAAAAGTTACTGGAATGTCCCATCTGAGTGTATTTAACTTTGGGAACCTAGTAAGGGAGGAATTTATCATGAAATTCATTTACAATGAGTTGGCATCATCTTAACAAGGAGTAATAATAGCAGCATATATAAATGTGGAGATTAAACAAACATGGTGATATTTCAACATTTGAAATATCAGATATTTGACTCTCACAGAACGTCAGCCATTTATCTATATTTCAGCTGCCAAAATGCAAAGATAAAGAGCAGGATGCCATCTAGTTTATTTTTTTACTCCTTATCAACTAGACAGAATCTTGCGTGTAATATATAGATACCATATAGCTACCATATATATACCATTCATGTATATTGTTATATATGTGTTATACGTATGTGTTTATATGTTAAGTATTTGCTTAATTGAATAGAATGTGGATATTTGTGATCTCAAGTATTTGCCTTTTGTGTTCAGTATGAATAGAAACTCCATAATCTCTTCCCTTTCCAATCCCTGCCTTTAACACAAAAATAATTGGACATTCTGCTCATCTTTTAATAGCCATCGCAAGTGTTTTCTCCTTTTCTAAAGCCTTATCTGGCTTTCCTGGGCCATATCTGAGGCCCCCTTCTCACTTCACTCATGGCGTTCTATGTATTTCTTGGCATTTCTTGACCATTGTTATGTACAAGTAGAGAAAAAGGAAGGAAGGGACAGCTGTGAGTCAGAAGGGAAGACTCCATTCCATGGCCTATGTGTAAATGTCTGTTATGGCTGACAGAGGCTTTTGATCGCCATTATGTGATCTGTGACATGTGATCTTCAGATATGTGACCCTCAGACACGTGACCCTCAAATATAGGCAATAGAAAATTCAGATATCATTAAGAGTCAGGTGGATATCTGTATTAGTCTCTACTGCATATTCATACCAAAAGTTTAAGTACTTTGTCTACGTTGTGTGGAGAGAAGGGATGAAACAGAAAATAAACACTGTAAATACAGTTTTTCAAACTTCTTTCTTGGTGAGTAGACTTTCCCCCATTTAACTAGAGAGTGTTTTCATTGAAACGTTTAACTTTAAGAAGTTGCTTTTACTATTGGAATTATGAGGCCAGGCTCACAAGCAGCAACTGTGACTTTCTTTTTATTACTGATTTCACACTGGTTCTATTTTTGACTCTTACTGGCTAACCTAGGGCAGATGACCTGATTTTCTGTTCTTCAGTCACCTGGTAAAGAAGTGTGGCCTAGGAAATTTTAAGTTTCTTCTTGCTATAGTGTTTGATGAGTCCCACATATCATGTTTTAATGCTAGGTGAGATCAAGAGAAGTGTGTCTCAGAAAGTTACCATGTGATATAGGTTGTGTTGAATGACTCCATACTTCATTTCAGATAATCTAATATAATTAGATAAGTTTTATATATACATATATGTAATATACATATAGATGTACATACACACACATATATAAAAAACTTAAAGAGGGCAGTTGTGATCAAGGGAAGCACTTTTGTGTGAAAACAGTGTTTTGTGAAATTTATGTACATAATTTTTTTAATTTTCATTTTACTCTATTTGATCTTTGAAAAGTAGCTTTCAAATGTTTCCCCGCTGTGATATATGGGGTAATTAATATTAAAATGAGAATTTTACACACAGGACTTAGCAAATCAGTGTTTATGAAAAGTTTTACCTTTAAAATGAGTGTATAAAGGACCAGGACTCAGTCCTCAGACTCACCTTTGAATTCTTTTTCTGTTGCAGATGTAGAACATTATTAAACATTCCACTCTCTCAAACATTTCTTGAATGCCTACTGTGCGTAGTACATTTTGTTGGTTTTGACGTTTATAGTTAATTATTCAGTGGTACTCTTGTAATTAAATAGCAAAACATTGGAGATACTAAGTTATTTGTGGGGAGGTATTTCTCCAAATGGTATATTAAGCACCATATTTAAGGAGGATTTCAAAGAACCGTCTTGGACTTGCCAAAACAAACATTGGAGGAATAATCAAAACCCAGAGGTAATTTATATGAGAAGCATAACAAATCAAATGATAAAACAACTCAATAGAGTAAAGCAAACTGGGAAGCAAACTTGAAGCAAATACTTGTAAGCGCCGAAAAATTTAGATGTTATTACTGATTACTGAACGAGTGAATATTTAGGATATATTTTATTTTGATAGTTTTGTCAGTAGATAGGACTCAGTAAAAATAGCAAGTCCCTGTATTTTTCCTGGTTAGCTTGTTATTTGGGCACAAAATACTTTTTTTTTTTTTTTTTTTGATGATTGTCAGGAACAGCTTAGTTGTCAAGAAGCAGATAATATTATTGTTATTGTTATAATTACTTTGATTATTACAGTTTCATAATACTCAAGCCTAAATCATGATACTCTCCAAAAGCCACTCTGTACTTGCCTGTGGTTTGTTTCTCAGGCTTTTGCCTCAAGTGAGTTTTCTGTATCTACTTGTGGGATAGTGCTCTGGCGTGACTGGTCAGTATGTCCTTAAATGTATATAATTTTAGACTACACTGATAGGGTCGGATTGCAGTGATGATAGGACTTACATCCATTACCTTGGGTCTCCAGTCTTCAAACTTTATAGTATTTAGAAAGGAACTCCAGAGACTCATGAGTGGCATGAAATAAAGGGCAAAGAACATTCCAATATAAAATGATATGCTGCTTTTAAGGAATAGTCTTGTACGATAGATTAATCATAAGATGAATTATAAATATTTCACATACTAATTATATTAGTTTATGGTGATAAAACACCATATGAAGTGTTCCCAGCACACTCAGCAAGTTAGATGCTCTTTGCATGTTAATTGACTTACTTCTTCAAGGCTAATGATCATGAATCCCTGAAGATGACAAAAATTATTACCATGATATTGTACATTCCTGATCTTTGTACCAGGTTGACATCTACCTTTCCTCTTGAGTTCCTTTTCTTTGGATCCTGTCTTGAATATTTTACGATGGTAAAGCAGAGACCAGTGCCTGAAATATTATTAGGGACTCCAGGAAAAACTAATGAGCTCAATAAAAAAATGACATCAAATAACACATCTTAGAATTGTGTTGGTGCTCACATCCATGGGGCATGGGGAATGTAAGCACCCATGGGCATGGATGCTTCCCAGCTTGTTGTAGTGGTAGGAGTGAATATCATAATGAATACTTCCATATAAACGGAAAGATAACCAGTTTTATTTTCTCACAGTGATTGAGGGAATGAATGATCCATTCATTCCATTTACTCATTCACTTATTTAAAAATATTTAAGCACGTGGGTAGGATGGGGAACAAGGAAGATGTAGGACCTGTCCTGATGAAACTTTAAAATCCAGATTGATAGCTGCCAAGTTAGGGAACCTATAGTACACTAAAGAAAAGAAGAGCAGATCTAATTTATCTTATCAAGGAATATATACTTTAGTGGGAAGAAACAGGATAATATATTAAATATTGGAGAACCACATAGAAGAGTTATATAAAATTATATAACAGACCAGATTTTTAACAAACATATTTGGTGACCAGGCAGGTTCTTTATTTAAATCAACTCTCCAATGTATTTCCTGTCATTAGCCTATTGTCTATAATCTTTGGTTACCTACTGGGCACTCTACTTATATTCAGTGTTTGTAAAACACGTCTCTTTATTTCCCCCTACTCCAAACCATGATTTTTTTTTTTTCTCTTGTGTTAAGGAGTATTACACCATCACTATCTGATTATGTAAGCTAGAAACCTTTAGCTTCTTCCTTTTAATAACCAAGCCAGACATTTCTTTCATCACACTTAATGTTAGCCACTCTCTCTATTCCAGTGCCCTGACCTCCTCCTTGTTATTCCAGGAGCTCGTGTTATTTAGGATGCTTCCTAGAGTGCCTCTCCCTAGGAAAGCCTTCACTGATGGTCATTACCTCTCCACAGTTTGTATAGAGCAGTCTGGCCACTCAGTAAATATGTGATGGATAAAGGGATAAAATAGAACTATTCACTTTAGTATAGTTGTCCTTCATACCATTTATATTCTTTTATATTTCCAGCACAGATTCTAATAAGTACAATTAACACAAAAACACTGAATCACACTCTAATCTTAAGATGATTCAAAATCAGTGTGGAATAAGTGAAAAAGTAGAGGCTTTAGGCTGAGATCAACTGGAATTTGAAACTCATCTTTACCTCTTAGTAACTGCTGTTGTCTCAGCATTTAACCAAACCTCTTGTGCTTTAATTTCTTAACCAGTAAAATGAGGATAATAAGACATATCTCTTAGGGTGGTGGTAGTGATGTGTGTAGAGAACCTTGCATTATACATGGTTCTCTATCTTCCTTTAAAATATTACCATCAACATTACAATATTATAGTGATTTAAGGATTCCATTATCAAAAAGTGATCATGGAAAGCCATGGATTTAAATCAACTGTTTTTTGTTTCTTTGTTTTGAGACAGAGTCTCACTCTGTCACCCAGGTTGGAGTACAGTGGCGCGATCTCAGCTCACTGCAAGCTCTGCCTCCCAGGTTCATGCCATTCTCCTGCCTCAGCCTCCCGAGTAGCTGGGACTACAGGCACCCACCACCACACCCGGCTAATTTTTCATATTTTTAGTAGAGACGGGGTTTCACCGTGTTAGCCAGGATGTTCTCAATCTCCTGACCTCATGACCCACCCGCCTTGGCCTCCCAAAGTGGTGGGATTACAGGTGTGAGCCAACACGACTGGCCTAAAGGAACTGGTTTTATATCTTCTGTATTTGGTTATATTTAGAGTAATCTTCCTTATTTTGAGAGTAATAGTGATTGATAGTGGTACTTTATTTGTTTCTTTATCTTCTCATTTTACAACCATCTTTTTCTTGTCCAGTAAACATTAAAAACTGAGTTAATTAAGAATAAGAAAAAAATAAATGATTGTTAGTATAATGATGAACATGCAATGAGTCACCAAATTGCTGACAGATAAAAGTACAAATTTCTTATCCTGCATCTGGATACTTTTGGGTCTGCGGAAGACCACTGTTCCAGTTTTATTTGATTATTCATTTTTTTCCAAACACTAACTGTTAGCCCTCTCTAATTCAAATAGCACTGATCCCTTTAGTCCCAAGAACTCAGGACCCAGGCCTCTTCTGCCACTCCTGATAATTCTGAGACTTCATGGTTTTTCACTGCTCTTAGTTATCTTTTCTTCCTCTGAATGGCCATAGCACTTAGTGCCTCTACCTTCATTCATAATCAATCTCACATTGCTTTGTGACATTTCTTGTGCAGGAGAGAGCAATTACTTATCTTTTTTATTGTTATTTAATATTTCCTGTATTTATGGCTTATTTCACCAATTATATTGTCCGTTCTTTTAGAACGGGGTGATATCTTGTACTTCTTAAATTGCCAAGTCAGAAGATTTACAGTGTTCTGATTTGTTGACTTATTGATAGAATGTCTAAAAACAGATGTATCTACAAATGTTGTGGTTCATATTACCTTGGACCTTTTAAGAATACTCTTAATAATGGACTCCAGTCCCAAAATAAATAAACAGGTACATGAAAAAATATTTAAATGTATGCAATAAAAATTTCAATGTATCTATAGATTTTTAAAAATAGTAGGCTCACCCTCTCTTCTTGTCTCTTCCTTTCTTGTTAGAAACGTAATTACAAAGTGTCTTTTATGAATTAGCCACTGTGCCAGATACTAAGAGTTAAAAGACTCAGTGTTTGCAGAAATAATTTAAGAGACACCTGAATTTAAGTGACACCTTTAGCTAAAGAAGCCCAATAGGCATTATGGAATTTGTTTCCTTAAACATCCATAAGACAGTTCAGAGTGCTGATGATTGATTGCAGCAAGGATAGATGTTAAGAAAACAGCCTTATGTTGGAGATACTGCTCAGTGGCAGGTTGTGCCTACAGTCTTTGATTCCCTACCTTCTTGACAAGTGTTCTGTATACAGTGCTTTTTTGCATACAGTGCTCTCCTGGTCATCGTGATAAGCACAAGAAAGGAAAATTACATGGTGGAAAAAAGTAAAACTGCCCGATTGATGCCACACGATGAGACAGCTTTTCGAAAACTGGATATTCTATTTATAAACAGCCTGTAAATTGCCACCACAAGAACCTGGGAGATTAAATGACTGTGTTTCCTTTTCCTTTAGATAAGACTTCCATCTTGTATTTTTAATTGTTTCAGCAAAGGGAAACATTTTGTTAGGCAGTGTTCTTGAAAGTTTTTGAATATCCATAGCATTTCAACATACAGTAGAAATGGTCCAATTAAGATTAAGTAGCTGACAACTAAAGCAAATTATGTTAAAATGAATTTTGTATATTGATGGTCAATGAATATTAGAACTCAGTTATCTCTCTACACAAGTTTTATGAATTAAAAAATATGTTGAAACCAAAGACTTTTGAAATGCTTGGGAGTAATTTTCATTTATGTGTGTATGTATCATTGAGCTTCTGTTGTAATTAAAACTCTGTCAAGGTGCTTTGGAAGTGATAAAGGGAAGAAAGCAATAGCAGTCCTCTCTTTCACTTCTCATATCCAATTTTATCAGCAAACCCTGACAATTATCAGTACACCCAGTCAGGCCACTTGGTAACACCCTCACAATATTAGCATCTTAGCCCAAGACAGGGTCATTTTTTTTCTCTTCTTGCTGTCTTCTTCCACTCATGACTCCTTGCAGTCTGCTTTCCATATGGTAGTCAGTAAAGTTTTCTGGTATTAAAACCTAATTTTAAAATGCATGAATTATATAAACAAAACTAATATAAGAGATTAATACAAAGAAGATTTCAAAACTTTATGGACGTAAGTATAAAAATCATGCCCTAGGCCGGGCGCAGTGGCTCAAGCCTATAATCCCAGCACTTTGGGAGGCTGAGGCGGGTGGATCATGAGGTCAGGAGATCGAGACCATCCTGGTTAACACGGTGAAACCCCGTCTCTACTAAAAATACAAAAAATTAGCCAGGAGTGGTGGTGGGTGCCTGTTGTCCCAGCTACTCAGGAGGCTGAGGCAGGAGAATGGCATGAACCCGGGAGGCGGAGCTTGCAGTGAGTGGAGATCACGCCACTGCGCTCCAGTCTGGGTCACAGAGCGAGACTCTGTCTCTAAAACAAAACAAAACAAAACAAAAAAAAGCATGCCCTAGTTGGAGATATTATGACATACCATATCATGAAATGTAATAAAAAATCATATCTTTTAGAAATAATTTTTAACATGGTAAAACAACATGGTGTTGAAACCAAGAAACGAAACTACAATAATGTATTTCTGTTACAACATGGAAAGAATAAAAGAAAATATACCTAATGTACATATAAGATTTTGTCACTTCCCTACTTAAAATCCTTCTCTCTCTTCCTATCTTACCACAAAACCAAAATTATTTTCATGTCTTACTTTTGAATCTTCATTCTTATTGTTGGCCACTCTCCCATTGGCTCCAGCCTCCTTGGTCTTCATTCACTTCCTCAACCTGTCATTTTTCTTCTTGCCTTAGCTACTTTGTTTTCCATTTTATGTCTGTAATTGAGCATAGTGCCTTGCGAATAATAGGTGCTCAGCACATGCTTAGAGCACCAAAATGCAAATAGTAGCTGTCTCTCTTTGGAATAGTTATGGGTGATATTCACTTTATTTTTTTATTTTGCTTAAAACATTTTCTGTAGTGAACGTGTACTTTCTAGTTCTCAGAAGGAAAAGAAAAAGTAATGCCATTCCGGAATTGGAGAGCCAAGTAGGTGAAATTCTTCTAGGCAGGAGCAACATAGAAATTAGGTTATCGGCCGGGCGCGGTAGCTCAAGCCTGTAATTCCAGCACTTTGGGAGGCCGAGACGGGCGGATCACGATGTCAGGAGATCGAGACCATCCTAGCTAACCTGATGAAACCCTGTCTCTACTAAAAAATACAAAAAACTAGCCGGGCGAGGTGGCGGGCGCCTGTAGTCCCAGCTACTCGGGAGGCTGAGGCAGGAGAATGGCGTAAACCCGGGAGGAGGAGCTTGCAGTGAGCCGCGATTGCGCCACTGCACTGCAGCCTGGGCGACAGAGCGAAGACTCCGTCTCAAAAAAAAAAAAAAAAAAAAAAAAGAAAAGAAATTAGGTTATCATAAGCAGGTCAAGGATCTGTTCAGGAAAATCAGTTAAGCAGGTAATTATATTCAGGTAACATGGGTGTCAGGTTAGGGAAGGCTGGTTCATCCAGAGCTGTGCTTTCCAATACAGTAGCCACTAACCACATATGGCTAGTGGATTTAAATTTAAATTTAATCAAATTAAATTTAAAAGTTAGTTCCTCAGGAGTACTAGCTACATTTCAAGTGCTCGATAGCCATATGTAGCTAGTCATATGTGGACAGTACAGATATAGAACATTTTCATCATCATAGAAAATACTGCATCACAGAAAATACAGGATCTAGGATCCTAGAGAGTAGGTATCAAGGAGCAAGAACCCACGAGAAACAATGAAAGAACCGAGGCTTAGGTAATGAGTCTTAGCAACATGAATCTAGACCAGGAGTTTAGGTATTGAGCAAAGTGACAAAGCTGGAAGAATTTACTCTTTTGTCAAAGGCCTCCTGAAGCCATGCAAGAAACTGTGTATGAGTGGTAACACAGCCCAAACTGGCATCTGTGTTAAATTGTATACTCTATCTCATTATGTCATAAATAGTTTCGGGGGGGGGGCCTATTGAAAAGATTTCATGAGGCAAGAGTGAGATGACCTAGCCCATGAAGAATCGTTACTAAAATGTATGGGCAGTGGCTGGAATATTGAATGCTTGCCCTCTGTTAACTCATTTCACTTCCCTTCTGTACCATTCAAGATATAAAAGTGTGTATCTTGATGGTGATGGTCACACTATTACTGTCCTTAGGTATATTTCAGCTTTTCTTTTTACATATTAAGTAAATAGGGTAAAAGGCAAACAACTGATTTATTCAAACTGAGCAGAAAAGAATAAAATCTTTAATCTCGAATTTCATTGTGTTTCACTGTTTTGGATTCCTTAAAGGTATATGACTTGAAATGTAGATACAATGTATATTGAAAGCAATCGAAACATGTGTACAGGTCCTATTCCCAAATACATGGAATGGTGTTAATGTGCTTGCAGCAGAGAGCCATTTTGGTTAGACGATTATAGTAGCAGCTTACTTGTACTTTTGGTGAAATGGTAAGCTAATGATGTAGCCGTTAATTTGAATTTAGCAGACATTTTAAATATAGGTTTCTCTTACAGAGACAAAAGTTGCAATTTAAAGCTCTTTGGTGGTCTAAAAACAGCTTAATTCTGTAGTAGCATGGTAATAAGTACTAATCCAGCTTATACAGTGATTGTAGTATGTCATGTTTGTGAAAGATTGCTCAACTGCTTTCTCTGGGTTTTATGTTAATTTAAAAATATTAAACATAAAACCTTATAACATCTTCATGCTGAGATAAACTGTTCAATTTAACTTGTGCTGAAGCAGCAGCTGTCAGGAATTACCTTGTTTCTCGTGGTTTTTGCTATCACCTTGTGTCCTTTCCTGCTGGAGACACACTGTGGGATGATAAAGTACACCTTGTTAGGATTTATTGCTTAAATAATACCTGAGGCAAGATGAGCATTGGTAGCCCAGGGATTAGCTGCTGATCAAGTGATGTCGTTCACTGTATTATAATCAACTTTTAAAAATTGATAGTAGTAAATTTTGATTTATTAAATTTTGTATTGCCTGTGGATCGCCTACATTCCCTTTGTGGGCATATTCATTACTTCTTTTTGGGTGTTGTTGAGCTAAATATTTGAGAAATTGCTTATTGACCACCTTACCATTTTACAAGCAAGAAAAGCAAAGAGAAATGATGGAGATAATTTCCACTATTTAAAACTAGTGAGGGATATTTCAAGATTAGTTATACAAATACAATGAATTTTCTTTTAATGATTAAACAAACTGAAAGGAGTGTTGGCATGGGCAGTCTCAAATGGTGAATATTATGAAAATTATTGTTGGCCAGGTGCGATGGCTCACGCCTGTAATCCCGGCACTTTTGGAGGCCGAGGCGGGCGGATCACGAGGTCAGGAGATCGAGACCATCCTGGCTAACATTGTGAAACCCTGTCTCTACTAAAAATACAAAAAATTAGCTGGGCGTGGTGGCAGGCGCCTGTAGTACCAGCTACTTGGGAGGCTGAGGCAGGAGAATGGCGTGAACCCAGGAGGTGGAGCTTGCAGGGAGCCGAGATGGTGTCACTGCACTCCAGCCTGGGCAACTAGCGAGACTCTGTCTCAAAAAAAAAAAAAAAAAAAAAAATTATTGTTATTTCTCATATGAATATATTGCCTTCTTTTATTTGGAAGGTTTTCTTTGGAAGGCTGGTTGGATTCTTTGGTTATGGATAAGCTGGTGGGTAGGGGGACATGTGGTAGAAATAGAGTGAAGGGCTCCTCTTGGTTAAACATTAGCTATAGATGATCCACCCTGAGGGTAATCCTCATGTAGAAATTAACAGTTGGAATATGGCTAGAAATACAGATATGATGGGTTTATTGTTTATGGAATACAGAATTTTTTTCTTCTACTTACTGCCATTTAATGCCTATTACTTCAAATGTGTAATTTTATAAATGTATAACTTACCCAAAATTTGCAGTAGAACAATGTCTCGCTCCATGAAATCTTTTTATTAGACTCTCCCCCTCCCCTGAAGCTATGAATTACCACACACCTATTCACATAGATTAATCAATTGTTAATATGTTTGTACATTTTTTATTTTTCTCTCTCTGTAAATATATACATATTAATATTTATTATTAGCAGTAGCATTTTGGCTGAACTATTTAATAATTAATTGCAGACATCATGGCATTTCACATCTAAATAATTTGACATGAATCTCCTAAGAATAAGATTATTCTCCTACATAACTGCAATAAAATTATTGTATTTAATAAATTAAAGATTGACAAAAACTTGCAGTCTTATATTCAGCCCATATTCACATTTTTCTTATTGTCCTAATAATGTCCTTACTAGGTGTTCTTTCCCCTTCCAGTATCCAGTGAAGGATCACTTACTGGATTTTGTTTTGGGTGTCTTTATTATTTTTTTCTTTTATGACATGGCATTTTTAGAGATCCAGTGAATTATTTTGCAGAATATTTGTCTGGTTATTCCTTACCAAATTCAGATTAGGCATTTTTGGCAGGAATACTACACTGATGATTTGTATCTTTCTCAATGTATCACATTTAGAAATACAGGATATCACTTTGTCCCATTATTGGTCATAGAAAGTTTGATCACTTGGTTGTATTGATTTCTACCAGATTTCCCCATCATAAAAGGTATATTTTTGTAATTAATAACTCATACGAAGGCTACTTTTAATGCATTTTTCTGCCTTGTGTGTGAAAAAAAATTGTGCTTGCCCAGGTGATAATGATTAAGAATGGGCTTCATTGCTTCCAGTAGTATGTATGGTCAGGGATGGGGATAGTAACAAAGAATAGAAGGATAGGAGGAAAGATTACTCCGTAACTAGACCTACAAGTTGCCATGTATTCCCTTTTAAGGAAAATATTGTTTGAAATTAATATTTTGTTGTTTTGTCTGCTGAAGATGAGATTTGTAGGTAAGCAAATATCTTCATGTTTCAGAATTTTCAGTATAAGTTTTAGAGAGGCTTATATGTGATAGTGGTAGGGGGAATATGTTTGGACAAAATAGGACATTGTTTGGCTATAATTTTTTTTTTATTTGGGTATAGATAAACAAGTTTAAAAAAATAAATGCATCTCCTTGGTAAGATTTTTTTTCCCTTAAAGAGATAAATTATAACATTAATACAGCTATGTAGGTTTGAAGAGGGATTGCTGGCTTTTGGTCTTACGTGCCTCTTTTAGCCCATGAAGAAGACACTTGAATTCCTACTTGTGATATATGTACTTATTATGTAATCATTCTTCTTATGTGAAAGGCTAGTGCAGCAGATCGTATAAACACCTGAAGTTAGCCATTTGGCCTGTCAGCAAGGGAGGATTTATAGTAGTTGTAATCATGGTAATAACAAGGATGATATTTTGTATTTATTAAGTACAGAAAAAAGCACTTGCAATGTAAGTGGTCCGCAACCAATTCATATCTGTGGTGTAATGAAAAGCAGTTTGAGCTCTTAGAAGACCAGCAGTCTCTCTGCTTTGCCACTTTCTACCAGTGTGATCCTAGAAAAAACTCTTAACCTTCTTGAACCTGATTTTTTAGAATGGGAATTAAAGCTATAAAGGTCAAATTATGTTACATTATGTTATAAAGGTGGCATTCTATCAAAATTGTGCCATCTAAATGTCCTCAGCTGCTCAAGACCTGTACTTTGTCCCTCTTTTGTGTCCATATGCAATAGGCACCTCATTAGGGAAACATTTCCAGGTTGTCCCAGACAATTAGAATTGCTTTCTGTTTGTTTCTCTAATGTTTTGTGTATGTCTCTATTACAGGCAGCATTTATCCTGCTGAGCTGTCTTGTTCATCTTTTCTGTTCTTCCTCGTTAGACCCTGGCGCATAGTAGGCATTTAGTAAATATATGTGGAATGAGAGAGTAAATTGACACTTTTTTTCATTTATAAACATGGATAGGCAAGCTTTCAGTTTCCCTTTTTCCCTAAAGATAAGGAATCAGCCTTTCATCAAATTTTTATATTTGTGCTTTATTAAGGGATTTTACAGATCGTGCATCTGGTACCATTAGCAGTCCAGTAATGGAGAAGAAAAGAAGTTTTTTAAAATACAAGTATTGTAAGATACTTTACAAGTGAGGGGAGGGTAAGAAAACATGCCAAGAGAAAAAGACCATACTAGATAAGCCTATTGCATAAATCAAAAGGGTTTATGTCATAACATGAACATGTGCCATTCCTGCTCATACATTGAATTTCAGTAGTTGGTTGCATAAAGAAGGAAAGTGTAATGAAACTGGCAAGCAAAGTATTCCCCAGTCAGCCTTATCTTTGTTCCATTTGTCCTTCAGATAGAGCTTTTCTTGCCTTTTTCAATAAAATCCATCCAGCTTTTTTTTTTTTTTAAACATTTCTCAGTAACTGCACTGAGAAGACCAGTGAGATTCGGGGACTTTATAGTTCTAAGCAGCTGCTTTTTAAGAGATCAAAACTTAGAATGCTGCTACATGGTATTAAGGCTCAACTATTGATGTGTCACTATAGGGGATGTGTTTTTCTTGGGGTGGGAAGAGGAAAGAGGAGAGAAGAGCAAAGCATGACCCCTTCAAACATACCTGGGACAGTAAACCCCAATTTTCTTGTTTCCTAGGACCCTCTTTGCAAGTTCAGTGCTTAACCTGACCGAACTGGCTGCCCTTCGGCCTGACCTTGGGAAACTGAAAACGATTCTGTATTTTCACGAGAACCAGTTGATATATCCTGTCAAGAAATGTCAGGAGAGGGATTTTCAGTATGGATACAACCAAATTCTTTCATGGTAGGTATGCATTGTATCATTGTATTTGGCCCTTTGCTACCTTTTTCTTTGTAGGTGGTTACATTTTAAATCTGGAGACCTACTACTGTACACCTTTTTAAAAAACACCATAAGGTAGGTACAGATATTTAAACAATTCTTCCTTCTGCAGTATATGTAAGTTCACCACTAATCATTTTATAAAAATACATATATGTAACAATCTAATTATATGTTGAGCTAATTACCTGTTTTTCACAACATTCAAAATAGAATTAAAAGGTTGGCAGGGACCTTCACCCCTTGATTTCATGATCTATTGCTTAAGGCATTTAGAAAGTGCAGTTAGTCAACTCTTACTTACTAATCATGATCACTGTATTCAGCTAAAATCAAAATAGAGTTTTACAGAAAAATAAAAATTAAAGCATAATGGAGCAACTTGGGGTTTTGCCTCCCTCGCCTTTTTTTTTTATTGTAAGACAGAGACGACTATGGAAAATGAATCTTTAGGTAGTGCTTTCTTTTTTCCCTCATTGAGTCTTCTGAAATGGCACAGCCTTAAAATACCATGACATTTTAAAGGTGATGGTCCTTCTCTGTTGTTACTTCGACAAAGTGTATCTCCTGAAGCTTAGTTAATGAAAGAAGTTAATAACAATTCTGAAATGGCTTTGCTATTGGATCCTATTCACATAACTGCAACAGTCAAACGGAATCTGTTTGTCAGTGATTTTGTACATTTTATTCATCTTTATTAACAGCTGTTAGCAGCTGGGTTTGATGATGTGTTTATACAGACCCCCAACTCTTGCAAGAATGTTTCATAGTTTAGTTGACATAGAAAAACGCTATATAGTAATAATTCTGTGTTGTGTGCATTTTGTGAATGTTTTCCTACAATCATTTTTACAAGCTGCTTCAATTGTGAAGTAGCAGTGCTATCAAAATAGAGTGGAACTGCTTCATGTCAAATGTCTCATAAAAAAAAGCAGCCGTTTTAAAATTTCGTAATAAAATTAAAATACTTTATATTGAAGCAGAGAAGGAAAATATGTTTTAAAATGAAAATAAAATCATTTTGTGCTTTATCAATATGGAAAACATTTGTAATATTCTTTTGATTTCTTGAATTAGCATCATTCTTTTCCTCAGATAGTGTGTTTTATTACCCCTGAGAAATCACTGGGAAAAAAACTAAGTCTATTTTTCCCTTTATGGGTGGCTTTAAAGTTAATGGAAGTTACATCCACTCGTATCAGGGAGGAAATGTACCAAAAAGGATATTTCTGTAAACTATCTTGGATCTTTAATTTAGCATAGACTGGATTTTTAAGAATGTAAGTTGTTGGGTCACATGCCCTTTGACGGAAGCTGTCTAAAACAATTCAGCTCTCGATTCCCCCTCACTTTCACAAAACATCGTTTTGCTCATAGGGAATGAGACTATAAAAGTTTTGTACATGATTTTTCAGCATTGCTTTTCTCAAGAGGGTAAACTTATAGACAAGCTTGGAGAAAGAAAGAGAAGTGGACTTCATCATCAGTTGGCTTCTTAATGGGAAAAAAATGGTTCACAGTTGTCCAGAGGAAAAATAAGAGTGTCAAAAGGCAGTCCTGTTCAGATTCTCTTTGAAAAGTATGACTCCTGCTTCCTCACATGTTTCTTTAGTTTTCTTGCTGACTTCTGCTTTTTTGGCACTGTCAGACTTGTTTCTTGACTGTGTGGCAGTTAAGGACTTCAAAGATGACTGACATAAGCACTCACCTTAAACAGTGGTTTCGCTAACCCTCTGACTTATGAACACATGTCACAACTATATATTATGACCTGTAGGTCGCTATTACAGTATGTGACATATGGTGAAAACAGACTAGCTATAAAACATTCTTCAACTTTTGGTATATTATTATCTTGGCTTCCTTATTGCTTAGTGTTGTGTCAGCACTTCTGTGACATTCCTTTGTATTATTCATGTTGTAATCACCCGCACCCCCCAAATTTGCACTAGGTAGCAACTGATAAACAATACTTGTATGGAAAATCAGTTTTTTTTCGGTGGGGGGGGTGGGCATGGGAGTAGCAGGCCAACACTCTTTTTGTTCATTTTTTATTCTGCTATATATTAACGTTGTAATAGTATATTTGGCTGTCTCAGCAAATATGACTTAAACGAAACTGACGATTGGCTATGGCATTCCTATTCTATAAGCTCTACTTATTCTGTGGTGTTCTGCAGTCCTGTGGACATAACATGTATTCTTTCCAGTAGTGTTGATCTATCATTTTTAGGGTGGAATAAAACCAATTGCTTTGTCCCTTTAATCTTGTATACAGATGCTCCTCATCTTAGGATAGGATTACAGCCTGGTAAATCCATTGTTGTGAATTGAGAATATTGTAAGTTGAAATGCATTTAATACAACTAACCTATCGAACATCATAGCTTAGCCTAACTTACCTTCAACATATTCAGAATACTTATATTAGCCTACAATTGGGCAAAATCATCTGGCAGCACAGGCCACTGTAGAGTATTGGTTGTTTACCCTTGTGATCATGTGGCTGACTGAGATTTGTACCTCACTGCTGCTGCCCAGCATCGTGAGAGAATATTGTGCACATACCATTAGCCCAGGACAAGATAAAAATTCAGTATTCGAAGTATGGTTTTAATTGAATGTATATTACATTTTCACCATTGTGAAGTTAAAAAAATCTTAAGTTTGAACCATTGTTGTTGCAGACTAGTATTATTACATTTATTTTGTTGAATTCGAAGGTCCATGGTGTTGCGGTGCTTTATAATTTATATGTACCTTTATGTAATCAGTTAGGACTTAGTGATCTGGATTTCTGGATCCATTTCTACCAATTTCTTCTATTTCTCTAGCTAGCCCAATATAATATAATATGATAGTGAAACAAATTATTTTGGGATACCATAATCCTTTCTGTGTAGTCCCACAAATTTCAAAAACTTAACACAGTTTCTTGAAGTAAAGGCTAAAGCAAGAAGTAGACTTTAACCAAATAGTGCTGAAGGTATCATGCCCTAGTATGAAAATAGTTTTGTCTGAATTAGTCTCCTTGAAGTTAGTGAGAAGTGTGACACATGTTCTGTCTTGGTAGTATGGTATAAAACGATGCACATCACTGACATAGAAATTCAACATGGGTAGTTGGGCCATGAAGAAAAAGGAATTGCTGTACTTAATGTTGTTGATAATATAGCTAGTTCCTGGCTTTGTGGAAAAATATGCTTTGGTTTGGAGTCTCATGCAGTCCCATTAAATCATTCCATTTCCCTATTGCCTTTCCAGTCTGATGCCACCAATCAACTCCCTGTGATATAACAGTAATGAAACTAACTTAGCTCTTAGAGATATTTTGGTAGATACTGATGTGAAATGAAGAGTTCTTTGCAAACCTAAGGTGCAGTAAAAACTCTGATTAATCCATAGAGGTCTTAGGTTGATAAAAATTACTCTGAATGAGTCTGGGCTCATCATTTGCATTTGTCTTTTACCTTAACAGCCTGGTGGCTGATGTGGTTGTATTCAACTCAGTTTTTAATATGGAATCATTTCTCACTTCCATTGGAAAATTTATGAAGCTGATTCCTGATCACAGACCCAAGGATCTGGAAAGCATCATCAGACCCAAGTGCCAAGTTATTTACTTTCCCATCAGGTTTCCTGATGTGAGCAGGTCAGTATGTTCGACTCTGTTCTCAATATTGTGTCATAAATTATTCCTTAAATGTATAGAAATTGATGTTCTTCATGCCAAGTATGGTTAATTAGAGAATTTAGTTCTATCTTACCATGCTGTGATTTACAAACATTTTAAATCATCGTGTGTCTAACCCATCACTAAATAGTTAGTTCAAATATTGAGTCCTTCCTTTCTTTCCTTTTATTTGTTTGTCAAAACAGCCTGGTGTTTTGTTTCTTTATTTTTTTTTGTTACAGAAGTCATTGTCAAGCATATTTCTCAACCTTTGCATTCAGCTTATGTCCATTGATTTATATATATAATAACTGGTCTAGATAAGTCTATGTTAAATCTCACTGCTTAGATTAATTCATTTCCCATACTATTTCCTTTTATTTTTTTCTTTATTTTTAATTATTTATATTATCTTAATAAAGAGTTAAGTCTTCTGTATTGGTTTATAAATGTACGTAATTGCCATTTCTCTTTCTTAGTTACTAAGGACATTTTTTTTATTACCCTTGTTGCTGGGCCCACCTTGAATTAGCAGTGGATGATGTGGCTCAAAGGGAACATTCTGGAATTCCTTTTCACTTTTGATTAAACCTAGCAAAACTGTTTTTACTACCACTAGGAATATTTCTCCCTTGTGAACAGAAAGTTTACTTCAGCAGGACTCACGCTAGCGGGAGATGCTGCTGTTTTTTACTGACTGCTTTCTTAAAAGAGTTCAGGAACAGCTGTTTCATCCTCATCCCTGAAATGAAGGCAGGAAATGATTTAATATCCAAACATGCTATGCAAGAGGTCAGCATTAACTTCTATGTTCTACACTTACTGACTTCACCCATATTTTGCTGTAGAAATGGTAGTCCTCATCTGCACCCCTATTGCTGATTTATTTGAGTGTCTTATTTGTTAATATTTCACTGAAGAAAAATCTGCCCCATAGAAAATCAAGTTAGTGAGTCATAAAATTTAAGTTAGACCATCTTGCCCAATCTTTGTAGAGTACAGAAAACAGAGGCCCAGAGAAGTAGAGATTGGCTTGTATTCACCTTGTCATTGTCACAGACTGGATTAACATCTAGGCTTTATGACTTCTGATTCCAATTTCTACTTACCATTCAAGCATCCTGTCATTAGAGGTCATTTGTCAAAAACAGTTTATGATTTATTTGCTGTTTTGAAAACTATAAAGCTAAGTGGAGCCGTGGTCATAAGCAATTTTCAGAATATATATGTAATTATGTATATTATCGGTATGTATTTGTAGACATACAGTTTTCTTATGTGTGATGAGAGAACTTCAACTTTTGAAAACTGTAATAGTTATACTTTGCCTGTGATTAACTAGAGCAGTTGTATATCTGAATTTTAAAAAATATGAACCTTATATTTTGACATGTTTTAAGGTTTTTTAACATCACATATAGGCAAAATGTATAAGTGTGTAGGTGGTTATAGCTCCTCTTATTACTGCTATAGAATTCTAAGTAAATGTTTTAAAATTCATTTACATCTGATATGTTTCTGCAACATCTTATGTTTAATATACCTGTGGCAATTGAATAGTTTATTAATTTGGATGATATTACCATAAAGGAATCTAGCTAAATAGAAAAAGGTTAAAAAATATTGTGGCCGAGATAACATTCATAAGTAAGGTCTTAGCCTAGAGTGTTATTTGAATTATTTTCAAATGGTAATTTGTTTTATGCAACCCAAACTCATATAGTGTAAGTAAGTGATTATTTGCATGAATGACAATCATTCTAAAGCCTGCAGTTTCAAAACCGTATTATTTTGTTGAGATGTTGAAAAGTATTTAGTAATTCCAAAGGCAAAATAACCAAGGTGATTAAAAAATATTTTTGAAGGCTTGTATCTTTCTCCCAATCCAAATATTATTTGGTCATGGGAAAAAAATGAATTTAACTAAAAACAAAGCAGAAGATACAGTTAAATTATTAATCATTGTGCTATATAATATAATGGATGTTAATTAGAGAGGGGAGAAAAGCCATATTTCCAACAAAATAAATGAAGATTTTTAGAGTTTCTGTCTGTTAAAACTCAGAGCATGTCTGTCACTTCGGCGGTTTCGCTAATACTGGATTCATGGCACCTCCTGCTACCTCTTGCCTTCCTCACTCATCTCCTGCGTCACTCCCAAAGACCAGATAAATAGCAAGAGAGTGTATTCCCTTGAAAACATTTCGTTATCTGTATTGAATATTTTGGGATGGGAAAGCTCCTAGATGCCTTAGTCACGTATACATGTATTGAGTTTTGACCACCACTTACTAGCTCTGTGATCTGTACCTGTGGAATGACCTTGCACTTAGCTTCGTTAATGGTTGTGATTAAACCATCTCATAGGGATGATGCAGGGATTAAATGAAATAATGTATACCATGTACCTAGGATAGTGCTTAGCATACAGTAGACCCACAATAAAAGGTTATTTTATCTTATTACCCCCCCCCATTAATTTATAACCTAGCATATTTATTGGCATCTGAATATAGAGGACCATCTTCCCTCCACCCCTCACCATCCTATAATTGACACATGAAAAGAGAACTACTCTCCTAAAAGCTGAATCTAATATAAATAAGGAGATTGGTTTTATTTATTTTCTTTATCACCTTGAATCAAACAATCCTTTGGCCTTACCAGACCCTACCATCCATTGATTGAGCCAACTTAATTTCACTCTTGTCCTATTTTCTCTTTCTTTGTCCAGCTTAACTTTCTTATTCCATCATTATGTTTACTCCCTTGCATATCCTCTCAAATCTTTTACACCTTTTGTTTCATATTTGATTGGCAAAAACCCTCGTCTGTTTAAATCTATTTGTTCATATACTTTCTTCCTATAATCATGGACTAAACATGACTGGAGAAAAGCATGTCATACTTATTAACATGTTCTAAATGTATGACTCCTAAGATTCAGATGGGCCCTTTGAGCTACCTGGCAAGCATTTCCCTTCTTCTAGATAATTAATTATGCCTTTTTCTTTTTAAAGAACACTCCAGTACCAAATCTTCTCTTTTCATTCTCAGCTGATGACTGAGGAAATATGAGCAATCAGAAGACAACTTTTATTTGTTGATACTACCAGGTCCACCCAATTATATTCTTCTTCTGGGTGCATATTCTCCATCTTCTCACCTGTTACTGGAGATGAACTGACCTCGCTTCTGTGTAAGGCCCATCTCTACTTCTTTTCCAGAACTCATCCATCCCACATACTCAAGGCCTATTGTCCTGGCAGTTTTTCCTCGTCTATTCTGCAATATCAGTTTTCCTTTCTTCTGAATTATTCCTATTTTTCTTTTGTCTGAATTATTTCTATTAGCATACAAAACTATTACTATTTCTTACATCTTAAACTTTTTTCTCCTTATTCCACTTCCCCCCTTCTACTACCTAATTTCTCTCCTTCTCTTAGTAGCAAAACCTCTTAAAAGAGTTGTTTATACTTGTTCCTTCTAAGTTCCTTCCTCCTGTTCTGAGTGAAAAGTATTCCACTGAAATTGTTTTAGTCAGGGTCACCACTGTCTCTAAATCCTGTGGTCAGTTTGTAGTCCGCATCTTACTTATCACAGCAGCAGCATTTGACACACCATGACACATTCTTCACTTGTCTTAGCACACATAGTCCCCTGATTTTCACAGAGACTGCTGCTTCTCAGGCTCCTTTGCTGGGTTCCTCATCATCGTCCTGACCTTTTTACATTGGAGCCACTTTGGCATTCTTGACACTTAAGGGGTTGGTGGAGGAAGAGCCCAAGATTGAAGTGAGAAGAATAAGTAAGAGTCAGGAGGTCAACACTGAAATAATTATCCTGTGGAACAAAGGGGAGAGAGTTCTAAGGAGATAATCATTAGTGAATTCACAGCAGTGAGGTTAAGTAAAGTGATGACTAAAAAGCGTCCTTGAATTTGATCATTAAAAGGTCAGTGGCATCCACCCTGCATTCTGTTAAGTCACAAAAAAGTTTCATGTGTATTCTCATAGCCAAAGAAACTTAGGATTCAGGTCTGGATGAGATCTCTCTCTGTCTCTGACACACACACACACACACACACACACACACACACATACATACGCACATACACACACACACTCCCCTTCTTATTTTATGGATGAAGGTGCCAAGGCCCAGAGAAGTTATATGTTTTCTGGCAATCACACAGCTAGATATAGGCAGAGCAGGAACTAGAACTTGTATCTCAAAATCTTCCTCCAGTGCTCAGCCCACCACTTACTGTAAATGTAGTTTCGGAGGTCTTGATTATCTGATTTTTCAGCTGACAGCAGATTAGCAGCATCAAATTGGGGGTGTGATAAAGGCAGTCTCACTGACAGCAGTAAAAAGTGACAGCTGACTGACAGCTTGACAACAAGGGAGGAGAGAGATAAACCATTTTGAAAAAAATATATGGGAAGTTAAAAAAAAAAAAAAACATAGCAGCCTGGAGCCATTCTATGGCAGGGCAGGCAACTCTGCACATCAAATAACCCCTGCAGACATTTCTTCGTGATTGTACAGCTTGTACATCAAAAGGATGACTGTGATTTATTAAGAGAGATTAAATGGTAACCAGTATGTTTCGTTTTAAAAAGAATGTAGGAAAATGCATAATTCACTTTTGGCAGAAATTATAAATGACAGCAAATGGAGTTAAACATTATACCTTACTTTAAGATGTACATGAGCTGTGTTCCCCTAAAGGAAGACGGTAAACATCTAAAGCCTTTCTTGTGCAGTTGTAATGTCTTTCAGTTTTCAGTGACCAGGAGACATGTTATTAAGCTATCGTTTTTAGATCTCCCTGATTACAGCTTTACATTGACCAAATTTCCCTTTTCTGTTGGGTTGTAGACACTGGCTCCTTCCATACTGAAGGCTTCCAGGCCCGCAAGATAGGTGGTCAACAAAGCAGATTTTGTAATACTAATACCAGAAGATAAATATGGTCCTGAGACTTGGTGAGATGAAAATTACTACTGGAATATATTGTAAAAGACTATTTTGTGTTAAAGGATATAGATTCGATTGAAAAGTCAAGCAGTTTTGCAGTGTGTTTCAAGAAGACAAATTTCCAGTGGAACTCTATGGTGCCGAGTATGTGATGGAGAGGCAGAGGAAAAAGGGAGTAATCTTGCAACCTACTAAACGAGGTGCTAAAGGAAGCCAATATTTTCCTACTTTAGGTCATGTAATTGTCGTAAAGGCAAGGCTTAGCAGAAGTAGGGAAATTTTAAATATCCAGACTTTTCTGCAAAAGTCTCAGTCTTATGAAATCCAAACATCTGAAGAATTTGCGTCTTCCTTTCCCCTTTCCTTTCCTTTCTCCTTTCTTCTTTCTCTTTTCTCCTTTCTCCTTCCTCCTTTCCTTTTTCCTTCCTCCTTTCCTTTCTCCTTTCTCCTTTCCTTTTCCTTTTCCTTCTCCTTTTCCTTTTCTCTGTTCCCTCCCTTCCCCATTCCTTCCTTCCCCTCCCCTCCCTTCCCCTCTTTCCACAGCTTATCTCTCTGTCGCCCAGGCTAGAGTGCCATGATGTGATCATGACCCATTTCAGGCTTGACCTCCTGGGCTCAAGTGACCCTCCCGTTTTACCCTACTGATAGCTGGGACTGCAGGTGGGTGTCTCAATATCCAGTTAATTTTTTTTTATTTTTTGTAGACACAGCGTTTCACCATGTTGCTCAGACTGGTCTCCAACTCCTGGGCTCAAGCAATCTGCCCACCTTGACCTCCCAAAGTGCTGGGTTTACAACCGTGAGCCACCTTGCCTGGCCTCACATCTTGCTTTCTGACAGTGTCATCTTTAGATGGTAGAAGTAGCCATAACAACTAACCTGTATTGATTCTTACTTTATGCTCTGCATTGTACTAAATGTATTTATCATAAATATCTTAGCATTTAATATATTTTCAATTCTGAAAGACATTTCCTGTTGAAGAAACTTAGGCATAGAAAATGTAAGTAACTTTTTGCCAGTGATCACATATACAGATAGTAAAGGTATACCTAGAAACCAGATATTTTTTAATATTGTTTTAGAACCCAGACTCTTAACAATTTTGCTGTAGTTACCTGTTTCACGAAGAGAAATTCTGGTCTCTAGTACTTGACTTTGACCAGTAAAGAACAAATGATTTATAAAAGTGAAGTGACAGAAAATTTGAATGAAAATGAGTATGTCACGGTAACATTATAAAACAAAGAGCTCAAGGCTTTTGAAAGTGTATTTTCAAAAGGTTGAATTTCTGAAAAGAAGATACATCAACAGGAATGAAAATTTTAAGAAAGAATTTTCATAGAAAAAATGAAAATGATCCTAAAGAAGCAGAATAGGAGGAATACTTAAAAGAAAAAGCTATGGGCTCAGGCTGTGATTTCATGTGTAAGAAAACGTCTATTTATTTTATTTTATTTTTTAAGTTATGTCTCATTTACATGAACTCTCTTGCCTCACAGCTTAGCTTATAATATGAAACATGTCTTATAGGGCAGTGTCCAGCCCATCACATTAGATGTTAAGGATGGAGCAGGCTGCATCTGTACAGCATCCAACTTCTTCCATCTGTCCCTACAATATTCTCCACTGAAGGAGGATCCATGTTTTTCATGCTACTAGACTATCTTCACTTCCAACAAATTGGATCATGTAAGAATGTTTTATAGATTGACAGCAAATTGCAAAGTAGCATTTCTTATCCTTGAAAAAGATAATCTCTTCCCAAGGAATTCCATGAGGGAGTCATAAATAGAGTGTATCAAAGTGAATGTCATCTTCTTCAAGTCATATTCAGCTGGATTAAAGGTGAAGAACAACAAATGCTCAAGCTGTCAGGCTGATACTTGTATATATTTATCAATTGTCTGCCTTCTCTGTCCCATTATGGAAAAGTTAAAATTTGTTTCATTATGGTTGCACATAATTAATGTAAAAAGATCAAATGTTTATGTTTCCTATGGAAACCTTAAAAAACACCCATTTGTTTATTTTTTAATGAGGAGATGAATGGATGCTATATCCTTGGGAGTTTAAGTTTAGGTTTTGAGTAAATTAAAGCAAAAGTACTTTAGATTCAGAAATATATACTTTATCTTGGTTTCAGGTCCAACTTAGTTGTCACAGAATATATCCAGTATCAGCCTTGCTATGATCATTACAATGGAATTTCATATATTTTCATGATCATTTCACTGTCTGTTCCTATTTCCCACCACATTTGATTGTCAGAGTTGCCACAGAGTAAACAAGAGTGGGTTTTTCCTGTGAATTTCCTCAATTTGTAGTAGATTTTACATCCCTGGAGTAGGGATTATATAAAGAACATTTCTGCTTTCCTACCTCCTACACATTTTTGACATTGAAGGAAAGAGGGAAAAAGGATGTTGGTCATTTGGGGTAATCTCATTTATCAAAACCTTACAAATTCCTCTGCACGTTTCTCTTCATCATTTCTATGTAGCTGAAATGAGAAGCCAAAACAGAGGTTTGTGGACTTTGCCTAACTAATTTAGAAACAAAATAGGGAATTTTAAAACAGTGTGAAAACTTTAAATGAAAACTCCCAGGCTGTGCAAACAAAGGCGAGGTGCCTAAGGGCTTTTTGAAGAATTCTTATTAAAGAAAACACTATTTTACATTGCAAAGCAGATGTGTCAGAAAACAACAGCAGATTTGTAATTCGAGAATTTGTGGATTGATAGGACGGAAGGCAGCCACCATGGCTCCCCACTGAAAACTTTTTGTTTTCTGCCATCAAGAGTTCTGCTTTTAGGGAGGGTGCCAGAAAACACCTTAATCTTCTTACCACATGTGGTCATATTTCTGAGATATTTTGAGACAGTATTAATATTGGACATATTAGTAAAACTACTGCCTTTGCTCTATGAAGTAAATGAAATGGGTACTGTCTTCTTGAATATTAATCTAAACCTAAAGTAGAAGCAAAGTTTTGACTTTACAAATTT
This sequence comes from Rhinopithecus bieti, assembly GCF_001698545.2. Classification (NCBI taxonomy): domain Eukaryota; kingdom Metazoa; phylum Chordata; class Mammalia; order Primates; family Cercopithecidae; genus Rhinopithecus; species Rhinopithecus bieti. The sequence continues at coordinate 1,465,560 of NW_016811928.1, forward strand.
TTTTTTTTTTTTTTT
>NW_016811928.1:1466987-1470706 GCF_001698545.2 Rhinopithecus bieti
TATGTAAATATATTCATATATTCATATAAATGTATTCATATATTTATATGTAAATGTAAGTATATACAAATTAAGGAATGTTTATAAACATTTATATATTTATATACTTAATAATATATAAATAAATATAATATAGAATAAACTCTTGTTTATTCCAAACATATTTTTTATTGAAATCATTCATGTTAACGCCTAATTACAGTAGTTAGATTTCTGCTCTCTTGAGTTCAGCAGTTACTCCACCAAAAAGAAGTGCTCTGAATTCAGTAGCAACACCAAAAACTGTGATTTCATTATAGGATGATTTACCCCTGTTCACCTCAAGTATAAAGAACATTTCCTTAATTTTAAATCATAGACTTAATGTCCATTTTTGTCTTAGGTTCTTGTAGTCCTGTCCTAAGAAATCTGAGATGAGAAGCAAAGGTCATAGACAATGCAGATAAATAACTAAAAATTAAAGAACATACTCAGCTAGAGACACCAGCCCAGGGGCATCATGGAACAGGACTATTGCTAAGTACGGATGAATGTCATTCAACAGATTCAAAGAGGGGAATCAACAGAAGGTCCACTTGGTCTCTTTTCTCCTTGTCAGACTCAGAGGGCATCACTAAACTTCCCGTATCACAGTGACGGATCCCCAGTGTAGGCCCAGCAAGGCAAGAACAAAGTATAAGTTATATACTCTATTCATTAAATGAGGGCTATGTACACTGCATGCTGGAAAGATTTCAAGTATATTGTTTTGAAGAATTAAGCTTTGATTATCTTTTAAAAAGCCACTTACTCCCGTCATTCCATTTTTGGTAATGCTGTATTAAAAGATGTAAGTCAGTAGTATGGTATACAAGGGGGATTCCAGTTTGCGATCTACCTCTTACTACCACTCTTCAGCCTAGGGCAAATCACTAAACCTTCCAGAGCCGCAGTTTTCTCATTTGTAAGCTGAAAATTGAAATAGCAGCCCCCCCACCTTAGGTGTGTTATAAGGATTGAGATGATTGTTATAATGTGCTGACTACAACCTACAACTTTTTGGCAGATTTTAGTAGCTTTATTAATACTTTCATTATCACCATTTTGTTATCTTTTTGGCAAGTTTATCCATTCAACATGACTCCAACTTGTAAAGAGGAACAAAATTCTGAAAACTCTAGTAATTCTGTAGGTCTGAAGTTTATCACTAATTCAGATAAATAAAAAGACAGAGACTGTTTTATATTCTACCAACCCATATGAGAGCAGCCAAATGGTATAACTTAGCAATGTGAGTACTGTGTCATGTGGCAGGAAAAGTCACATGTACTGCTGTTCTGTGACATCTGCCCAGCAGTTATGATATTCATACATTCCATATGGGTGATGAATGATGATAAGTGGATTGATCAATACAGAAGTAAGTCTAGTTGTTTAGTATTCTATTTTAGAATGCTGGGAAATGTTCTGTGAAGTTTTCCGTTAAAAAATAAACAATTTGAAAGATACCATTGAAAAGTAAGCTACCAGAATAATCTCTTACCCAGAGTGGTTCATTCCCTAATAAATTCCTGATAAAAGATTTTGTTATGTAGAGAACTCTTTTAAAATATGTCTCAAAAAAATTAGGTGTAATAAAATTTACTTCCCAGTAGTTTAATTCTTTGAGATTTTATATATGCCCTTGTTCATCCAATGTCTATTAAAAGTTTATTATTTATGTGCTAAATACAAGATATTCTGGGATATAAGGATAAATAAGACAGAGTTTTTAATATTAAGGTTAAGATCTTTGTAGAAATAATAGGCATACTCAGGTGACTTTAAGTACAAATAGATAAAAAGATGTGATTTTTATGGCATTTGAGCTGGGCACTAAGACTCACTAAGCTTTGGGCATAGTCATAATGGCTGTCCTTTACCAAGTGCCTTTTCTGGGCACTTACTTTATGTACAGTACTTTTCATGTACTATTAACCTCATTTTGCAAGTGAGGAAACTGAGATTCAGAAGGTTAAGCTTGCCTGAAATTGCATAGCTACCCAAACTGTCTTACTCTAATACTTGCTTCTATTAGTGCCATGTTTGTCTTGCTATTAGGGAATGGAGGTGAGTTAGAGTGCGTGAGAGGGCACATTATGAAGTCAGAGTATAGGTACATAGAATTGTGAAAGTAAATGAGTCATTGTATCTAGAGAAGATTAATTACCTTTGACTTAGTTGTGTGAGGAGGTGGTAAGACTATAGATGGGATTAAGACTAAGGAATTTAGGCTTTTGCCTGTAGTCATTTGGTAGCCATTGTTACACTACAGCATGGATAACTTGGTATTGATGAATAGAATATTGATGGAAAAGGAGATAAGAAGCAGAGAAACAAGTGAAAAAACTACTGGAATAGGTATTGGAGATGAACTGGAGAACTGGCATAACAATGAAAAGGAGGAAGCACACAAATAAGCTGGTTGTACACTTGGCAGGTTGATGTAACAACTTGATGGAGGAGAGTCAGGGCGATTTCAAAGTATTGATTATAGTGACTGGGGGAAGATCTGTGCTATTGGAATTGAGAAACAGATTTGCTGCTATAAAGATGGTGAATTCAAAGTTGTATGTATTGAGTCAGAGATGAGTCAGAGGCTCAATTAAATGGAGCTGACCTGCAGGAAGTGTGATTTGTTATATTGACCTGTGTTTGCAGAAGGTTCGGTTGGATTTGCCCTTTCCTTTGACATACTTGATACTGCTCAAATTATTTTTTCAAATAAATATAATTGTTTCTTATCATTTGTTACTGATTCATAAAAATTGAGTGCAAAATTTGTAACACCATCAGATCTTTTCAACTCTTTATTTCTGGGTAAGCAGGAGTATATTGAATTACTCTTCTCTTTGTCTTCTCAGAGTTCAATAGCATAATTGCTTTTGGTCCCTTTGGATAGGGAATCATCAGATGAAGTACTGTATATTGATAAGACAATATGGTGTAGTGCCTAAGAAAACTGACTTTGATGTCATACAGAGCAGTTTCAATACCATGTCTTCTGCTAACCAGTGGTTGCTGTTGATAAAGTTGCTTGACCTTTGCCACCTCATTTTTTTTCTCTTACTGGTCAAGTAGGGGGAGTAATTTCAGTCATGCTACATTGTTGTGAGAATTAAATGAAGTATTGTGTGTAAGATAGTTGGCAAAATTCTTGAGGTATAGTAAGCACTAAATAAATGATCGTTGTTATTATTTTTAATTTGTGTGTTCTCAAAATGGTATTGTTCTTTCATTAACCTATATGTAATGTCTTTAATTTTCTGTAAAGCCAGAACTCTGCCACAAATTGTAATCCAGTTCTACTTCAGTAATTTTAGGAGTGTCATGTGATGTTTACTTTATGTCAACTTAGTGTTTTGTGTTTTTTGATTAACAGTTGCTTTCTCTAGTACTAACTACCTTACCATGCTAGACTGAGTGCCAAAATTCTACTTAGAAACATTGCTAAGAATATTAAATTCAAGTACTATTTTATGTGTGCACTTCTGTTGCATGTTTTGAGGGTCTTCTGCACTTTTGGCCTAATAGGAGGTGAATTACAGAACTTTCTTACCTCTATAAGGTTTATATCATTACCAGCTATCTATAGAGGTGCTTCTGTGAGTGATTAGAAAAGATAGCCTTTCCCCTGTGGGGTGGCTCGGAAAAGTGTAAATTACTATTATAGGTTTATTCTTTTTTTTTTTTTTTTTTTT
>NW_016811928.1:1470834-1480392 GCF_001698545.2 Rhinopithecus bieti
ATAAATTTTTTTTTTTTTTGAGACGGAGTCTCGCTTTGCCGCCCAGGCTGGAGTGCAGTGGCCCCATCTCAGCTCACTGCAAGCTCCGCCTCCTGGGTTTACGCCATTCTCCTGCCTCAGCCTCCCGAGTAGCTGGGACTACAGGCGCCCGCCACCTCGCCCGGCTAGTTTTTTGTATTTTTTTAGTATAGACGAGGTTTCACCTTGTTAGCCAGGATGGTCTCGATCTCCTGATCTCGTGATCCACCTGCCTCGGCCTCCCAAAGTGCTGGGATTACAGGCTTGAGCCACCGCGCCCAGCCTATAGGTTTATTCTTTATTATTTTTTTTCAGAAACTAGTCAGCCCTGTATCATGAGATTCAAAAAATTAACTTTGAGGATATTGAAAAGACAGCCTTCCTACTATGTTATTTTCAACAAATGATGTCTCAAATCCATTTATAAAAAGAAATGATATGATTTCCTTAAGTTTGGTTGTTTTGTTCATACTATATTTGACTCAATGTTGCCTACAAATTTATTTTTATTAGTAAGTGTTCTCATGAAACTTGTTATCAAATAATTTTCGCTATGTTTGGAAGATTTCAATTTTGTTCATCAGTACTGTTAAATATGGTACTGTAAAACATTTTGTAAAAATAACAGTGAGAACTTCATATAGGATATCTAGTTATAATTTTTCTTCAAATTAAGGTGAGCTCACTAGCGCACAAATGATATTCATACATTCCACATGGGTGATGAATGATGTTAAGTGGATTGATCAGTACAGAAGTAATTCTAATTGTTTAGCGTTGTATTTTAGAATGCTGGGAAATGTTCACATACTTGGCCCTCCTTCAGTAAATTCATATTTACTTGCCTGTTTTTCTAAACTGGAATCTTGATCCTGTTTCTTAAATAGCCATGAAATGAAAATGGTAGAAGTTCTTCCTTATTTCTTCCTTGGTCACACACTAAAATTTACTTATAATTAGTGGGCATCGAGAGAAGAAATAACATTTTAGCACCTCTTCTCTCCTGTATATTTTCATGTATCCATGGAAATGTAGTCCTTATTTGAAATTCAGTCCCTAGTTGGGAATGTGCTTCCTGTTCCTGTCATCAGCTCTTGAGTTCATGAGTCTGGCCTGTACCTCTAAATTTATTTACATGTAGAGAGCTGATTTATCTGTTTTGGACACCCACCTATTTCAAATCCAGTGCAAATCTGCTTTATTAAGTATCTACTGATACCTTGAGCAGACCAAGTCATCTATGAGTAAAAGATGGGTCTATTCAAAGCTACTATATTTCATTTTTATAATATCAAAACTCATTTTATAATACTGAATCCTTAAATGCATGTTATAATTATTTTCCACTAATTGAAGAGGGAGCTTCTGTCTCATGATGTGAGAATGGAGTTAAAAGAGACAGTGGGACAATAGAATACCCAGGATATAGTAATAAATTCTGTTGGAAACAAAAGACAAGGAGAAGACAAGGGGTGGGGGGTGAGTGAACTCAAAACAATTCATAAGTTTTTGAAAATTCTTGTATTATTAACTAAAATAGAAAATCAGACAAAATGTCAACTACGTTTCCACTGTAGACAGATTCATTCTCTTTTCAGTTTTAGACAGTCGATTTTGTTTTAATGAAAGAATAGAATCAGAACTTTTCAGAACTGGAAGGGTATCTATGAAATAAAAACTTTAGAAATCTTCCCATCCAAATCTGTCATCTGATAACTGGGGAAACTGCAGTGGAGAGGTGTGTTTACCTGAGGTCGTTGGAGCACTATGGCAGCAGAATCAGAATTTAGAAGCAAAGAAAAAAACTGCATGAGATTGTTAGTAATGTGGTACTAGAGTCATTCATTGCATTAGTAGTTAGGAGAATAGGATTAGTCAACATTGACAAAATAGATCCATTTGTTCAGGAATAGATGGTATTCAGAAATTTCTTAGAAGAGTCTCAAATATTTCAGTTGCTTTACAACTTGTGGGTGTTTTTCACTGAAAATAATTTTATTTCTCTGATCTGTAACTCATTTTGAGATGAAAATGCATATGACTCAGTGAACTCTGCTTGCTGATAGCATATTTTGTTCTTCCAGTAAATACTGGGCTACTCATATAAAACTTATTCGAAGAGTGAGGAATAAGAGTTTCCAGCATTTGAAACTCAGAATCTGTAAATTATTTTCTTGTCTCTCTTTTCTGGGATTTGATATCACAGATCCTGAGTGAATCAGTATTATGTACAACCATCACATTTTTTAATGCTTTCTCTTTGCAAGTTTTATATAAATTATTTATCTTTTATGATTAAATTTTTTTCCTAAGCTCTCCCTCCAGGTTTGTCTTCAGAGCCTATTTAAATTTTCCATTGCAGGGTGGCTGTAGCAACATTCCTGTTCTGCCTCTTCCTGTGGCTATCAGGTGAATCCCTCTTTTTGTCCCTGAGTCCTGTTGGTTGGAATAACTGGCTGACGTCATAAGGGGTGGGCTGATGTTCTGGTCAGTTCAGAGTATGGGGTAGGGTAAGGGGGAGTTTCATGTGTTATAATGTGGTACAGGGGGAAGAACATAAACTTAGGAGTCAAACTTGGATTCCGGTCTTAGCCACTTTCTAGATGTGTATCTTGGTCAAATTATGTCACCTGTTCATACTCTTAGATTCTCTAACATTAAATCCTAGGGATCAAGTGAGGATCATGTGAGAGAGAACATAGGTAAAGTATTTCACCCAATGTGTGGAATATATTCCCTGCACATCTCTCTGCCCTTGCCGTGTATGAGTCACACCTACTCCTCTGTTACACTTTATCAACTTTAATTGCCACTCACAGGCATCTAAACTGACCTCTTTTTTGTTGCTACCTCAATTTCTGATGCTTTGAGGGATTATTAGAGTAAATGACTCAATTTGCTCTTATATGGATAATCCACATACCACTACCGTGTTTCATCAGTGTATTCTTCCATCTTTTCCCTCATGACTAACTTAATTCACTTCAATAACTCTTTGCAGTGTAAGTCCTATTCATTCCTTTTATAGAACTTGGGATACTCAGGACACTTTCCTGCTGCTCATGGCTAGGTTTCCTCTGCTCTCTTTTGTTTACATTTTATTTTTTGTGTGTTTGTTATGTTTTATTTAGTGGCTGTTTTTCAGCATTAGCACTGTGGAACAGGGCTGTTGTGATCTTCATGCTTGTAAGTATTTCTTTTGTATGTCCTGAATGTGCGGGTTGGGTTGAGGGTGCAGTACTTCTAACTGTAGGTAGATGATTAATATGCAGGTAAGCATTAGTGTGTTAATAGTTTTTTTGTGTGTTCTAAAGAGAGTATGTCTTAGATGTATTTGTCAGAAAAAAAGTTAGTATAAGATTTTATAGTTTAGCACAAATAAAATACCCACAGCTAACTTGTGTCCGGTTCAAAACCCTTCTAGTTATTACCAAAATATTACATTAAAATTTTGACCCTTCAAAAATATAATCCTTAGGTGACAGAGCCTTTTCTCCTCCCAGTTGATGAAGTATCACTCCATGAAACATGCCTTTGGGGTCTAGTTGTGTGGCCTGTATTAATGAAGTACAGTAAACCCCCACTTAACGTTATCAATAGGTTCTTGGAAACTGTGACTTTAAGAGAAACAACATACAGCTGGTCCTCAAATAATGCCATTTTGCTCAATGTTGTTTTTTTATAAAGTTGATGAGGGAAAAAAATGATTTTGTTAATTGTTTCACTTAAAGTTGTACTTTCCGAGAACCTATTGAAGTTGTGAATGAGGACTTAGTGTATGAGCGTATGCATCTCCTCAAATACTGTGATTGGTTTTTCTGCCTTAAGTAAAAGCCAGTCAAACCACAATTATAACCAGGTTGGTAAAACATAGCCCATACCTGTGGTTTTTCTCTGTTAAGTGGACATCATAATCACTTGGAGAGCTTTAAAAAGTCCTGATGTCCGAGTCTGTTAAATCAGAATATCTGGGGTTGGAACTAGGTTGTTTGTTTTTTTGTTGTTTGTTTGTTTTTTTTAAGTTCCACAACTTATTCTACTATGACACCAAGGTTGAGAGCCACTGACTGAAAGCAGCTCTACCAAATTACAAACTGTGGAAGGTCCACATACCTGCAGTAGCCTCTCTTGGTTGCATCATGACACCCTTTTCAGTATTGCCAACATTATATTCCTGTCTGCAAGTGTCCTCAGGCAATCTATAGTAAAAAAAAATTATGTCTCCAAGAAAATGAATTTGTATAATTTTCTGGCTATCCTGATGAAAAATAAGAAAATGTTAAAAATTGTATTTATCCTTGATCTCTTTCTCCATACGTGTTGGCATTCCTCCATTTCCCATTGACTTCACGTTCAATTTTCTCTTCACTGTTTTCTTGGGTGGCATTGGGAATTTTACCATCTGATGAAGGCAGATGTATTTTCAAATAAAAATGTCTTAAGCATTTGTTCTTCCTACTATTCCTTTCTTTGGCAGAATATTCATATAGTTGATAAATAGTTTGCTTTCTTTAAATACCTTTTCATATAATCTTTGTAGCATGTTCCATGGGTATTTTAACCTAGTTTTATGGTTTTTCATGAAATAAGGTGTTTTCTAAATATGTTATGCTGAATTTAACTGAAATAAGCAGTTGTACTGTATGTCTTTAAAATGATGATGATATCTTGCATTTTAGGGTAACACTTTCATCCTGAAAGATTCCAAAGCACACTGAGAATGGTTACAAATTATACAGTGCAGCACAGTCACCATTGTAGAGTGAAGCATGGCAGCTGTTTAACAGCTCATCGCAACACTACACAGCAGGTTAGGGTACGAAGTGAAGAATAATAGTGGATTCACTTGAAAAAATTGCTAAGGGGGTGAGGTAAGCAGAATGTAATTACCTAAGTTGGAATTTATCCAGGACATAAGGCTAACACTTTCAGTCTTAGAAGAGAAGCTCTGATTCTTTAATAACCATGTACTTGCTATGTAACTAAAATGTAAGGGTGCTTCTATCCTCTTCAGATCATAAATGTGTGTTCAGTGTTTCAGTTGAGACTTGAAGAAAAAAAGCCCTCTTTTGAAAAAACTCACATGTTCATAATAACTTGGCGATGATAGATAGGCTTCTATTTGCATGCCATTTTTGGCTCTCAATGGCTGTTTGGAGCTTGTCGAGGATTCTAAGATGTTCAGAATTAAAAATGAATTCTATGATAGATTAGTAATGTCTGCCATGGGCATGGCAAAAGTAGTGCTTACAGCTGTGCTGAATTTTCTAGCTCCAAGAGTTGGCTGCTAGTTTCCTGGGACAATTTAGCAGTACTCTTAATTCTTTTCAAACCTTTGGATTAATTTTAACTACTCTTCCAGACATATTTAAGTTTTCCTAAGAAAAGTTTAGGGGAAAAGAACATTGACAATTTTTTAGTAACTGTCATTGTTGGGGTTAGAGATAAAAAGATATAACTTTACATCAAAATTTCAATGCAAAATGTCTAGCAAAGGAAGCAAATGGTGTCAGATTGGGTTTTCATTTGGGAAAATAAATCAACATCTGAGAGAAGCAAATGGTAATTAAGTTTAGGAACACAAGGTAGCAGAAACCTATTACTAAATCAAGGTGAGAACAGAAACCGGAATTTGGTTTGTTTGAGGAGTAAACTTTGGAACATAGGATAATAGGGCCCTGGCTCTGAAACCAGCACCAGGGATAGCTCCCAGTGATGATGGCTTCTCCGTGGCTCTTCAGTTCTTTCCCATTCAGACTGTCCCTCTATCTAGGACTTCCAGCTCTGTGGCTTAGTAATGCCTATAAAATCAGGAAAATGGATCCTTTCATCCTGCTAATGTTATTATTAGAAATAAGTTTGTAAGCGAGGTACTGTAAAATTCATTTTGCATATCTTATTTAATTCATACAACCTAATATGTTAGGTATTATAACTCACATTTACATATGAGAAGATAAAGTTAAGTAATTTGCCTCTAGTCACATTTCAAGTGAATGATGACACCATAAGTTAAACTTTGATGTGTCTGGCTTCAAAGCATGTGTTCTTAATAACTGTACCACAAAGTTACATGAGAATGAGATCATTGGTATGGCACTTGCTTCTTATAAAGCAAAGTGGCTATAAGAACATTCTGGAGGTTTAAAGCATAGTTGAGGAGGAAATTTAGAATGCTTCTACTAGCAGTCTAGGGTGTGGATAATTTGTATGTTCTTCTATCTTCCAGAATCATTATGGATAGAGTTGTTAGAACTCAGACAGTTTTTTGTAGTCTTTTTGGTAGGATCCAAGTTATTTGACTGGAAAACAATGTTTTAGTTTGTTTAGGGGGAATTCCTGCATTCTTATAAATTTGGTTAATGTAATCTGTAAATTACTTTAAACTTGTGATATTTTGATTCTAGATCCTATATCTTTGTCTTATTCCCTATTTTATTTTCTCTTATTACACACTGGCATCAATGGCTGTAAAAGACCGTCTTGCACTCTGATTTAGAGAAAATGAAACCATGAGCTTCCTTTTAGTTGGATCTATGACTCTAATATTAAAAGACAAGGGCTGAAAATTATGGATCATATTTCAATCTATAGTACTGTGTTCTTACTCTTCTGAGAAGTTGGTTTTCCTTATATTCTTAGATATTTCCAAGGAGGAACTCTAAACCAAAAAAGGTTAGTTGTCCAATTTAAAACAGACTTGGTCTAAGTAATCATCTAAAGTTCTAAATAGGATGATAAACTCATCTTTCATTTGATGATGGGCCACATGGTAAAAACAAACTTTATTTAGTTATTGGTGTTATAAAATAATTTTCATACCTATATATCAGGAGTAGATACTCAAGTTTACACCTGTGGTCTTGTAAGTCAAGTTTATGCCTGAAGCAAGCTCAAATGTTCAGGTTATAAGACTCCTAAAAAGGCCTTAGAGTGGAAGGACTGACAGACTTTTAATCATGGTAATGCTACCATCACTTTTGAAGTCGGTGTAAGTTATCTGTTACTGTACCTTTATGACAGAAAAAATAATATGCTAAGAACAATGTGATAAGATGATTGGGAAAATTTAGGAGGCATATGGTAAGTAGCTGGACACTGTTTTTCCGTGGCTTGTAAAGTGTAATGATAATGTGTCAAATTCTACTTATATGGCTTTTAAATCTTTATAGAAAGGTAATTTAACAATTTTTTAAAAGTAATTGATAAGTAATCTAATAATTTATATGGTGTGTAAAAGGACATATAAATCATTTATTATACAGGTCATATTTGTCTTTCTTTTATAGGATATTATTAAGAGGGGTGTGTGTGTGTGTGTGTGTGTCCATGTGTCTGCATTTGTGTGTACCTTCATTTTGGGTACTTTGAGGCAGTTCTATTGCCTTTCACGTTGGGCTTGCAACCCCAGCTGCATATTAGAATCTTGTGGAACTTTCAAAAACCTTTATGCCCAGGTAGCAATCTAGACAAAATAGATCTGAATTTCCAATAATAGAACTGAGATATCAGTACGTCTTTAAGCTTCCTAGGTTAGGGACCACTGATAAAATACGTGACTACTTAGTATTTTCAGCTTGTACACATGTAGATAATTGCATGGAGAAGATGAAATAAAATTTTCCTTCTAAAACAGAGGATAGTTTTTTGGAGGGTTGTGGTAGGTTGCTTATTGAAATAGGGTGACCAGATAGATCATAATACTACAAAACTTTAGGCTGAAAGAGACTTTCATTTAATATGTTTTCCATTAGCAGTGACTTAAGTAAAACACCTGAAGAAAGATGTAAAACACCCACAGTTCACCTGGCCACTTGTGCAGTGTTTTTTCTTGACTCCAGCTGCTAGCCAACTTATGACCTGAATCTTGATGATAAATAGCGCTTATAATATTTTCTTAGCTAGCGTAACTTCAGTAGCAATACTTTTTCTTCTAATGTCTTACCCTTATAAAATAGCACTGAACTATTTTTCTCAATAAATTCTACTGACACATGGTCCCATAGATTAATTATAAATTGCATAGAAGTACTGCCCTTTGTCAGTTTTAAATTTGTAGCTTTATCTTCTCTTTCTCGTCTTTCCAAGCTAAATGGAATTAGAAGCTGAAAGAAACCTGATTTACATGGAATCTATTTCTGTTCTCTTATTTTAAACAATAGTGCCATTAATTTTAATTCTAGGCTGTTTGGTTCCTCTACTATTTTCATTGTTATTATAATTAAAAAAGAGTCTTCTCTATTTTTACAAACCCCTTTATTTTACAAAACTGTATAAACATATTTTTAGGGAATAATTTTTTCCCCTAATGCTGTTATTTTTTACCTAGTGGGCTCTCTCCATAAATTGAATTAGGAATAGCAAATAACTTTTTGTTTTATTCATCATCATCGTCTTTTTTTTTCAAAGTGAAGGTGAAGGGGGAATGAGTATCAAAAAGGACTTAGACAATTATGGAAATAAATATGGGGCTTCTTTGGCATGGGTACTTGAAAACACCCCAAAGTAGATGGAATGAGTAACTTTAGGGCTTAGATCATTTATCACTGAAGCTATAATGCTGGCACAGCCCTGCAAATATTTCCTTACAGGATTTTATAAACATTTCACAATAAATATATTTTGTTAAAATGGTCTTAGGTCCTATAAAACAGAGTCTGTATTCCAGGAGGAATTCTTTTGGAGTTATTTAATAGTAATCCTTTCACAGTACCTCCCTTCTTCATACCTTTTGTTCGCATTGCAATGCTAGTGTCTTTGACCAGAAGGTAGTGTATGGTAGATGCACCTGACAGCAACAACTTAGCATACCCTGAGAACGACTGTATGGCAGACATACTGAATGTGTGTTCAGCATTCTGAGCTAAGGAGTCTGGGAGTAGCCAACCCAGAGATTCATTCCTTATCAGTGAAGAACATTTGAGCCCCGGTCTGTCCCTAATGTACAGGGGATCAAGGCCCTTTGCCTTGGGTTGAATGAAGGTTGCCAGGTGGAGGTAGTTAGTGGGAAGATGCTAAGTGAAAATGCTATATAAACTGCATACTGTGTGAGGGTAGTGATTCTCCTGACCAGTGTGCCGCCACCAGACCAATGGTTCTCCTGCCCAGTCTGCTACCCCTGGACTCTCTCCTCTGTATGTAAGCCCCCGCTAAAACCCCATTCAATGGCTCTGAGTCTCTTCTTCAACCCTTTGAACATAGTGCCATCCCCGTTGGACTTGATAGGGGTTTGGCACAACAGGTAAAGCCAGGTAACACTGAGTCTTAGTTGTTCTCTTTAAATGATTGAAAGGAGAGAAAATATGGCCATCAAGAGTTATATTTAAGTATGGAAACTATTATTACTGAGATGCTGACCCCGTTACCCTTTGAAACAGGGCAAAGTAGTATCAGAAAATGTGGAGAAAGTGAATTGTTTTGGATGTAAAAAAGACCTTGACTGTAATCCTGATGCAACATTATTATAATCAATAAAAGGCAGAGCCAGTTTTTTTGTTTTGTTTTGTTTTGGTTTTGGTTTAGGCAGCTCTTGAAATGATA
>NW_016811928.1:1481924-1501641 GCF_001698545.2 Rhinopithecus bieti
AACTGTATAAACATATTTTAGGGAATAATTTTTTCCCCTAATGCTGTTATTTTTTACCTAGTGGGCTCTCTCCATAAATTGAATTAGGAATAGCAAATAACTTTTGTTTTATTCATCATCATCGTCTTTTTTTTTCAAAGTGAAGGTGAAGGGGAATGAGTATCAAAAGGACTTAGACAATTATGGAAATAAATATGGGGCTTCTTTGGCATGGGTACTTGAAAACACCCCAAAGTAGATGGAATGAGTAACTTTAGGGCTTAGATCATTTATCACTGAAGCTATAATGCTGGCACAGCCCTGCAAATATTTCCTTACAGGATTTTATAAACATTTCACAATAAATATATTTTGTTAAAATGGTCTTAGGTCCTATAAAACAGAGTCTGTATTCCAGGAGGAATTCTTTTGGAGTTATTTAATAGTAATCCTTTCACAGTACCTCCCTTCTTCATACCTTTTGTTCGCATTGCAATGCTAGTGTCTTTGACCAGAAGGTAGTGTATGGTAGATGCACCTGACAGCAACAACTTAGCATACCCTGAGAACGACTGTATGGCAGACATACTGAATGTGTGTTCAGCATTCTGAGCTAAGGAGTCTGGGAGTAGCCAACCCAGAGATTCATTCCTTATCAGTGAAGAACATTTGAGCCCCGGTCTGTCCCTAATGTACAGGGGATCAAGGCCCTTTGCCTTGGGTTGAATGAAGGTTGCCAGGTGGAGGTAGTTAGTGGGAAGATGCTAAGTGAAAATGCTATATAAACTGCATACTGTGTGAGGGTAGTGATTCTCCTGACCAGTGTGCCGCCACCAGACCAATGGTTCTCCTGCCCAGTCTGCTACCCCTGGACTCTCTCCTCTGTATGTAAGCCCCGCTAAAACCCCATTCAATGGCTCTGAGTCTCTTCTTCAACCCTTTGAACATAGTGCCATCCCCGTTGGACTTGATAGGGGTTTGGCACAACAGGTAAAGCCAGGTAACACTGAGTCTTAGTTGTTCTCTTTAAATGATTGAAAGGAGAGAAAATATGGCCATCAAGAGTTATATTTAAGTATGGAAACTATTATTACTGAGATGCTGACCCCGTTACCCTTTGAAACAGGGCAAAGTAGTATCAGAAAATGTGGAGAAAGTGAATTGTTTTGGATGTAAAAAAGACCTTGACTGTAATCCTGATGCAACATTATTATAATCAATAAAAGGCAGAGCCAGTTTTTTTGTTTTGTTTTGTTTTGGTTTTGGTTTAGGCAGCTCTTGAAATGATATGATTTAAGGGGTAGCTGAGAAGACTCAAACTGTCCTCCAGGCATCTCCCTAATACTTCCTGAAGTTCTGTCACCATTGTGAGAAGCAATTCTTACTGAAATCCCTTTTTGTAGTTGAAGGTTGCCAGATAACTCCTGAAATGATATATAGAATTTTGTGGGAATGTGTGTACATGTGTGTGCTTTTTGAGAAGATTCATAGCTGTCATCATAGCTTTATGTATCCATAAAAGATATTCTTAAAAGCAAATGTTCATCATATAGTTTTAGTTTATAATTTATTCATAGTTATTTCCGTCTGGTTATCTTACTAAGATGAGGAATTAACCTCTAGATCCAAAACTATAACTTGGATGTTCTGACCCCCAAATCTTTTGTTCTTTCCCAGGAACCCAGAAGGTGAAGGAGTTTAGAGTAAAGGGTAATAGAGATATTGAGGCAGCTGGACTTGAGTGAGGCACTCTGATTTTAAGTACCTACCTAGAGGCTAGCATGATGGTAGTAGGTAGGGAAGGCTTAGCAGGTGAGGTGGGTCAGAAGATAGAAAAGGTGACGTGCATAAGAAGGTCATAAGATATTTTTCACAACTTTTAGATCATCTCATACTAGAGGAAATTGGAACTGCATTCCCAATAGATTTTTATTATGTACCACAAATCTCATATTTTTTCGTTTGCATTCTTTCATAAAATTTCTGAAGATTTATCATGACTTCTTTCTAACCCTTCACTATCTGCTCTCTAATACCCTAATGATACATAATAACAGTAACTTTGTCACATTACTGCCTTTGAAACTATTCAGTACCACTTCAGTTTGTGAATTAGTTTTATATTTTAACACTGTAGTTTCTAGGGCAGGTGTTAGTAACAGGTTTTTTGTTTTTGTTTTAATATGGGCAAACACAGGGTGCTTATATTCTAGAGGCGCAGGATCTAGTGAAGAAGAAGAGTATGAACAGCAAGAGCACTCAGCTTTAGACAGTAGACCCCTTTTATTTGTGATTTTCTTTGTTTCTTGAAACAGCCCTATGAAGCAGGCACTGTGTCTTACTTTACAGTAGAAAATCCAAAGCAAAATCCAAAGTGTAAAAATCCTAAGCACCTTGCCAGAGGTCCTACAGGCAGTCAGATGGCAAGACTGGCCTCTGACCTTGGCCTTTGCATTGGAGAACCTTCACGTTTCACCACTCTTCTGGTATTGCTTCCCTGGTCATTGTACCGTGCAATGTGCACAATCTGTATGAGGTATACCAGAAGTAGAGTTAGGACAGGAATTGCAGAGAAGATGACATTGGAGCTGTGCCTTGGAGGATGGAAAAGAGTTCCTTTGCCTATCTAACAGGAGCAGGAAGGTATTTTCATCTCAGGGAATACTCTAAGACGTGGTATTATCTTTTAGAAAGGCAATAGTTCCTCATAGCAGTAGCTTGGGGTGCGACTATCTCAGGGTTTGTGCACATGGTTAGTGCAAAGTTAGAAATCAAATTCACATAATCTGAATTCCTCGCTGCCTCTCAGTACCTCTAAATTTTAATTCTTTGTAGTTATGTGAACAAATGAACTCTGAGAATTAATCCTGCATTAATTAGGAATTAATTAATTGGGAATTAATTTGCTTCCTGAATCCTGACCCTAACCCACAGTTTCTACTATTCATCTATCTGGTCTTTTGCCCAGACGTTAACAGCCCTGTATTTAAACATTAAGATTTAAACATTAAACATGAAGATTCTTACCTAGTGTATAATTGCAAGGATTAATCTATGAAACCTTTATTTGGGCCAACAAGGCATCCAGACCTTGAGTAAGTTCTGGGTACCCAAAGTTGCTAAGTCCCTGCTACCCAGGAATTTTCATGATCCATATTTTAAAAAAATTTATTTATTTATTTATTTATTTATTTATTTATTTATTTATTTAGAGACTCGTCTATTTGAGACTTGTCTCTAAATAAATAAATAAATAAGTGTACTATAGGTCTTAGATAAGTCTTGAGTACTTTAAAATACTTCACATTATATATGCATTAGCATTTTATGTATATGCATGGAAAATTGACATTTGAAACTCACATTTTACACAAAAATCACTAACTTATCAACCTGTCAAATAAAAAATCAGCTCACACTGACCTATTTAAAAGTCAAAGTCAGTTATTCATCATAAGGCAAACAAGACACTAGCAAAAGAATTACAGTTTTATCACTCAAACTTTAGTATTTTATATTCTTCAATGATGTAATTATTTATTATTCTTAGAAACTTCATGTGCTTAGAAAATTATGCATTGAGTGTAATCCCAGCACTTTGGGAGGCCGAGACAGGCGGATCATGAGGTCAGGAGATCGAGACCATCCTGGCTAACACGGTGAAACCCCATCTCTACTAAAAAAATACAAAACTAGCCAGGCGAGGGGCGGGTGCCTGTAGTCCCAGCTACTCGGGAGGCTGAGGCAGGAGAATGGCGGGAACCCGGGAGGCGGAGCTTGCAGTGAGCTGAGATCCAGCCACTGCACTCCAGTCCCGGTGATAGAGCGAGACTTTATCTCAAAAAAAAAAAAAAAAAAAAAAAAAAAAAAAAAAGAAAATTATGCATTGCCATATTAATTTCAGAGTCTGAAAATTTTTATACCTTATAATTTTTTTCTAGAGGAGGTGTATAGGCTGAGTTATGAAGATTAAAATATAAGAAAAGGGATTCAAGGGTAAGAGAGCTAGGAAATGGCTAGAGTTGACAGATTGAGGAAGTGGAAATGGAAAAATGACGTATGGATGATTTCACTTGGTGCTTCTGTGAGGTTGAATTTGAAAAAAGGAGAGGATGTGAGCTGTGTGGATCAGGTGCTAGCTGATTACATGGAAGTAGAAAATGCTAGTCTACTGTCAGCGTGAAAACAGTGCAGTTTGGAGTGAAGAACATTTGCTGGGGAGTCAGGATAGGTGGGCCCTGCTCGCCTGTTAAATATATGGAAGGAAGGAATGGGCATTTATTGGTGACTGTCAGGTGGTATGCAGGGTGCTATCCATATGAGAACTTCTTTTAAATAGAGACCAGTATTCACCAGGCTTCACTTTTTTGACATTTGCTCACTGACTGCTTCACATGAGATCTTGAAACTATCCTAGGGCTATTCTAGAGTGTGCTAGTAGTCCCCTAGAGTGACAAAACCCCAAAAACCCAAGACCCTCAAGAGCATAGACCATTTGGGAATAAACTTTAAAGGCAGCACTGAATCTCAAGTAAGATCTGGGCTCTTGTTCTGACTCGCTGCTCTAAACTACAGTTGGGCTTCCTTTTCTTATGTGTAGAATGGAAACAATAATGTTTTCCCTATTAGCCTCATGGGATTGTAATTTGTATGAAAGGGCTTTAAAAATTATGAAGCAGTGCAGAATCTACAGTGATATGAAGATACAAAAAAATCAGGAGTAGTTTGCTTGAGTATATTTCTCTCACACATGCTCTCTCTCTCTCTCTCTCAGGTGAGTGGAACAGCAAAAATGGTTCTGTTTTAGCTCATTTGAACCCACTTCATAGACATGGCAGTCCACTGGTCCTTGAAGGCATTGTGTATGGGAGTTCTATTGTTGTAATCTATTGCCTGTGAATAAGCCCAACATTTTAAGATGTGCAGATTATATAAATATACTAATGGAAAAACATGTTTAGAAGGATAGAAACAAACTATTATCTGGAACTACATCTGAATGGTGAAATTAGGATGATTAAAAAATGTGTTTTCTATCACACACACACACACACACACACACACACACACACCCCTTACATAAATGCTACTCCCCCGCCCCCCTGCCACATACACACACATAAAAATCTCATATGGAAACTATTTTAGCATCTCACAGTTTGTCTTACTTGCAAGGTTAAGGTTGACTAATATACAAGCAAATACAGATTTTTAAAAAAATTTACTAGTAGATAAAACACTTGACAGAAGTTGCTGATACCATGGAATGTTATGGCATACATATTTATGTAAATTGCTCTGTTTTCCATGGATATATTTTACTCATTCAACACACTGCTCATATACCTTATTACTCACTCTCCCTGGACAGTTACTCAGGAGATTTCTGCTCTTCCCTGCTTGGTAGTAGCAACTAGAAGAAACAGACCTGCAGGGTAATACATTTTATCTCCCTTCCTGTGAGTTACTGCAGTTCCTGATTTCTTTTGCCCTGCCCTGGAGCAGTTTGCCCTGCCATCTCCAGTGAAAGAATTTCTCTGAATACCATTTGCTTGCATTTATTATTAAACTTTTGCTCAACTTTGACCATGTAGTCTTGTACCACACAAATCCCGGAGAAAGACATGATAGCCGCTCCATTATGACCTGTGTATAATAGAGAAGACAAATAAGACAAAAGTGCTGCAGAAAGGAATGGCACAGGTAAGAAATTGTTGGTCCTGTGTTTCTATTGTTTTCATTATTTTTTTTCCAGTGACGTTGCCACCAAGCATTTTGAATGAACAAAAAAGTGCTTAGAGAAAACAGAAATAGTGATAATGACCAAAACATAGGTGTGTGAAACCACAGAGAGTGATGTCCTGGTGGATCATCACTCTGATCCAATTACCAAACTGACCCTTGCTTACATTTAGTGGTAAGTGTGAAAGAAGTAGAAGCAAATTATGCCACAGTAAATTTTTTGGGAGGCAACCTCACTAGAAAAGAGGAGCCTTGAATGGTTTTAACAGAGAATCAAGACTGGCCAATTTTCATATAAATTTGTATGCAATTTTGGCTGTACAAAGCCTTGCTTAAATTTAGCCAGAGCATTCTCACTTTGAATCACTAAGAAAGAGGCAACCACCATAGAAATTTCAGTTCCTTTTTTGGGGGGGGTCTTGCTCTGTCGCCTAGGCTGGAGTTCAGTGGTGTGATCTCGGCTTACTGCAACCTCTGCCTCCTGGGTTCAAGTAATTCTCGTGCCTCAGCCTCCCGAGTAGCTGGGAGTACAGTGGTGTGCCACCACACCTGGCTAATTTTTTTGTATTTTTAGTAGAGATGGGGTTTCACGATGTTGGCCAGGCTGGTCTCAAACTCCCAACTTCAAGTGATCCACCCACCTTGACCTCCCAAAGTGCTGGGATTACAAGCATGAGCCACCATGCCTGGCCTAAATTTTCAGATTTTTAAAACTGCTGTGAATTCCAGTGATTGGTTCTGCTTTAACATATGTCTGCAGTATGTTCTGGTGTATTTTGATTCAGAGACCTCTGGGATATAAATGCCATTTTATTACCTATCATCTAGTTACTCATCTAAGCTTTGTTCTAATAAGTCCATTATACAATATCTCAGAAGGATAGTTAAGCTGAAATCTAAGTGAAACCTCTTTTTTGTTTTGTTTTGTTTTGTTTTGTTTTGTTTTGTAGTGTGGGCACTACTCATGTGCATACAACACACTCCCATAAACCTCGAATTTTGTATTTATAGGGAAATTTCTCCTGAGAGTTAAGGTCTTGTAAAACACTCTTGTTCTACAGCATGAGTGAATTATTATACTCAAGGGCATTGAAAGTGAAGTGTACTGAAGAAAAGAATTTTTTCATTAAATTGCAGTTTATATTGATAAAACAGATTACTAACATTTGATGAAATGTGAAACTTGGAGCACCTCATATCACTAAATCGCCAGTAGGTTTATTTTGGCAAGTGGAGCCAGCATGTATGTGACATATAAGGGACCAGACAGTATACCTGATAGCATTGCATTAGATTAAATTGTCTTTTGGTAAAGTCGTTTAAAAACAGAAAAAAAGTATGGTGTCTGTGTCTTGACAAGCAGGCTGTAGTAACTAAGATTATTAGAAAATAAAAGCTGTTGTGTTATCAGTTTTGGCACAGTCATTTATCAATCAGTATTTTAAACATTGACGAGTGGTAATTTAATAGGGAATGACCCAGTTGGCAGGAAGTTCTAATGACAGATGATGCAAACTCATTTATCATTAAGGGGCTCTGCTGAGCTTCTTACCTTTCTCTGTATCACAGCTCACATTTTCTAAGTCTGGGATGTGAGAAGCTACAAAGGGCAAATCCTGTGGCACCAAGCCTGAAACCCTCTCCCAAGCAGAGAAGAACATTAACACTTTAGGGGCCCACATCTTTGAAAATACTACTCCACATTGATGTTTTTCAATTTAAAACATAGGTAGAACTATATGTTGTAGTCTACTATTTACCTAGATTTTTATTTAAAGTGTAAGGCAGATAAAATTTTGAGTGAAGTACCAAAAGAGGTGCTTTAGAAATTATTAAATGAAAAAGGCAAACAGATTCTGATGAGAAATCCACTGTTCAAATTGCTTTCCTCTCTGCAGTTAATAAATCTTGTCTCTCTGTCTGTTTTCAATAATTTTTCTGTCTTTAGTTTTCAAGTCTGAATATGATGTGTGTTGGCATGGATTTGGGGGGATTTACCTAGTTTAGAGTTTTCTCAGTTTCTTCAATCTATAGATCTTGGTTTTTGCCAAATTTGGGAAATTTTCAGCCAGCATTTCTTTGAATATTTTTTCATCATCGCCTTCTTTTCTTTTTCTCGGAATGTAATGACACAAATGTTCCAGCTTTTGTTATACTCCCATACGTTTCTGAAACACTGTTCATTTTTTCCCCCAATCTTTTTTTTTTTTTCACTGTTGTTCAAGTTGACTAATTTTCTTATACTCTGTTCAGGGTCACTGATTCTTTTTGTTATCTCCTCTGTTGTACAGTTGAGCTCATTCATTGTGTACATTCTGCTTTTTAGTTCTGAAATTTCTATTTGGTTTGTCTTTACTTATCCTTTCTTATTTTTTTCCTCTTTTTTTCTGAAACTTTCTGTTTCACTTGTTTCAGATGTATTTATTTCTTGAATCCTTTTATGTTGACTGCTTTAATTCCTTATCATAATTCTCACATCTAGGTAATCTATTTTAGTTGGCGTCTGTCGATTGCCCTTTCTAATGCAGTTTGGTATTGTGGTTCTTCGTATGATGAGTGGTTGTCTATTGGAATCTGGACATTTGGGATCTTATGTTATTAGACTCTGGATCCTATTTAAATCTTGGGTTTTGAGGGTTTTTTTTTTAAACAGGCCTCCTTTGATGTATATTGCTCTGATGTGTGAAGGGGGTGCTGCCTTATTATTGTGAGATGGGGGTGGAATTCTGGGTTCTTCTGTAGGCCTTTACTGACCAGAGTTAAGGGGAGGACTCCTTGTGAACTTATTACCACTAAGCTATGGTAAAAGTCTCAACTCTCCATTAAGTCCCCTCTGACATCACCCACTGGTAAAAGGGAGGGATGCCTCATTACTGCCTGGTTGGGATGGAAGTCCCAGTTCCCAGTCTGTGCCTCTTTGACACTGGTGGAGGTGGAGAAAGACCTTGATACAGCACGGCAAAGTTGGAAATCTAGGTTCTCGGCTTAGGCCTTTGCTGGCAGGGTTAGGGCGTGGTTTTCACCATAGTGTTTGGAGGAGTAGAAGAGTTTAGGTAATAACTAAAGCTTTCTGTCTTGCTATACAATCCCTTTGCTTGTCCTTTGGCTAGAGAGATAGGTTTTTCTAGGGGCTGTTCTTTGACTATGCCCATTGATGTTTCTAGGTTGCTGACTTCTTTAATATCCAGCCTGGGCTGTATCAGTCAGAAAGAAAACCAGGGAACTAATTACTATATCATTCCTTAGGTTCCAAGTTCTCTAGCTAATCTGACTTCTTGTCTCCACTTATCAGAATTTTCTCATGTTTGAATTTTATAGATAATGTCCAGTGTTTTTAGTTGTACTTAGTGGGAGAAATAGAGGCAAGTACATCTGTATTATTTCCCTCAGTTAGATTCTGTAGTTGGAGCTCTTGGTACTTGTGTCTCAAAATATAGCAGACTTTCTAGATATTCTGTGTCATTTGTTAAATTTGCTTAATTATTTTGAACTGGAAAGCTTTGTGCAAGAATCCTAGGGATTATTCTTTTCAATCTAGTACAATATTATACCAATGCAATACTTTCTAGGAATAAAGAACCAATTAGGTTATTCTTCATTTAAACATAATTGACAAATAGTAAGCTTTTCATGTGTTGACCTCTTTAAGATGGAAAGTTTATTAACAAACCTGAGTGAAATATTTTCCTCCTTAGTGATGAATATTTGGGTAGTTTAGAAAATATCCATCATGATTGTTTTGGTTATTGATACTTATCATTTTGAAAACCTTTCGTTGTTTTTTAAGCATGCCGAGCATCTGAATTCCAGTAGAATTAGTAGAAACTGTATAAGAGCGATTCCTCTGTCCAGTATTATATAGCAGGGGTCAAACTGTATAACATGCTGAGAACTCTCAATGTTGGAAGAGAGAGAGGAGAGAGAGCAAGAAAGAGATTTAAAGGTAACAAATGATGGCCCACCCAGCGAATGTCTGGCAGTCTGAATCACCAACTTCCGGAGATGTAGGGAACTCACATCTGATCAGGCACTCTGTCTGAGTCTGGACAGATGCAGTTATAAGGCCTCCCAGTGTCAGTGTTCAGACCAGTGGAGTCCAGCAAAGTTCCTGGAGGTCTGTGTCGGAAGCAAATTCAGTCCTAGGAAAGGGATCTCAAAAGATCCTTATGTGAACATCAGTGCTATCACTACCTTACCTATGTTTTAGGGCCCAATTTACTGCTGTAGTTGTATTTGGAAATGAGTTGGAGCCAGAGATCCATGGAAAAGGTCTCTTGGGTGGACTGGCCCCGGGGGTGTGAACCTGGTGAAATAAAGGTACAGGGGAAGAAACAGCGGTTAGGATGGTTATAGCCAGGGCTTCTTATGGACATGCTCTAGATGTGGGAATCAAAGCCTACCTCCTTACCTTAGTCACTTCGTAGATATATCTCACTTGGGCTTTCCATGGGCCAGCCGTGGTTCTGGGTATGACAGGCTCTCAGTACCAGCCTGTAGATGAGCCAGGCCGTAGACGGTGCAAATTTATGCCAAGAATCAATTTGGCACATACACAGTAGGGTGGAGAAACTGCTCTTGACTGATTTTCTTTTGCTTTTTAGCACTTTTCCTATATTAATAGAGTCAAAAGACAACTGGGAATTTTAGGGAATTTTCTTAATGTAGGAAATAGTTCCCCTGGGAATCCAAGCAATGGTATTCACAATAATTTGAGTGCACTGGAAAGGCCCTGATGTGAGAATCAGAGACTTAAGATCAGGTGCCAGAGGGAGACTGCAGACAGGTGTCCCTACTTCATCTAGTAAGATGGGAAAGATGGTATCACTCCTGCTGCCTTACAGGATGATTTTGAATGGAAATAAGTTGCAAAGAGTTTAAAAGTGCTACATAATGTTTGTAATGTAAGATTTCATTATATATTTGCACAAGTTTTGTTTTGGGGGGTCTATTTTTCTCTCCTGTTTTGTGGAGAAAAATAGTTCTTCCTTACTAGGAAACTGAATACAGGAAAACAAGTTCATAGATATTGGGACAGTCCTATTATGTAGTTTTATTTTATTTATTTATTTATTTTTTGAGATGGAGTCTCGCTCTGTTGCCCGCACTGGAGTGCAGTGGCGCTATCTTGGCTCACTGCAACCCCTGCTTTCCAGGTTCAAGTGATTCTCCTGCCTCAGCCTCCCAAGTAGCTGGGATTGCAGGTGTGTACCACCATGCCTGGCTAATTTTTGTGTGTTTAGTAGAGACAGGGTTTTGCCATATTGGCCAGGCTGCTCTTGAATTCCTGACCTAAAGTGATCCGCCCACCTCGACATCCCAAAGTGCTGGGATTACAGGCATGAGCCACCCTGCCTGGCCCTATTATGTAGTTTTAATAAGACCTAATTGTACATTAATAGAATTTTTGGACAGTGACAAAATTTGTATTTTTGATACTTTTCTTCAGATTACCATTTCTAAATTGTTTCTACAAAGTTTGTCTGCGATGCATTTCATTCTCCTATTCCTCTCGCTGCACCTCAAATGTTCTGCTGGAACGTAAACTCTATGCACGGCACCTAGAAGGCACTCCAGAATTATTTGTTGCGTGAATGCACGAACAGATGAACAGATACTTGCTATCCTTTGAGTCAGTTTCACATGACGATCCTCCCTCTTGCACTCCAGTGGCCTCTGGCCTTCAGTTTTACACTGCATTGTATTCCCTGCATCTCCATCTATTAACAAAATGGCAGCCAGTTACCTAATACACCAGTTTGTGTAAACCTGTTATGTCTGATGGGGAACCTATCAAAAATGTGTTGCTAAGGAGTTTCATAATGCTTACCTTATGGTAAGCATTCGGTAAATGCTAGTTGTTATTATTGTCATCATCATCATCATCATCATCATCATCATTACCACCATCCAGTATATTCCTCTATAGTGACTGGTTTTCAAATTTTCTTCCAAAGGATCATTAGGACTCTAATAATTTTCTCAGGTGATAGTGAAAGTTTGGTGGGGTTTGGGGAAAGTGGTGGGAGAGAGGGACAGATATGGAGAGAGAATGAAGCTGCACTCCCCTTATGGTTTTCCTTGCCTCTTTCGCCAAATAAGCTGTGCCTTACTTGTTTTATATATTTGTATTCTGGGTAAATTTTATTTTCAAAAGGATTCTACTGCTTAATTTTGTTTTTCAAAAGAAACACTGCAAGCAATGTGCTGGATGCTAGAGAGTACAAGATGAATATAGTTCTTTTCTTGTAAATGCACAGATGACAGTGACAAAGAAAAGAAGAGAAAAATCACTGACCACATTTCAGAGTGTATTCTTAAGCAGATAATTTGTACAGTCCTTAAAATGAATGTGCTGCTCTCTGGAAGCCAGCATATCCAACAGTGCACATGTCATGACATGTCAGAGCAACCTCAGCATGCTTTGTAACAGGGCTGGTAGGTTAGTGGATAGGGTGGGGCTGAATCACTTACCAGCTATTTGACCTGGAATAGTCACTTGAGTGCTGTGGACCTCAGTGTCCTCAGCTGTAAAATGTCAAAAGTAAAACCACCTCATAGAGTTACTTAAATAAAACTTTTTTAAAACACAAAATGCCTGGTATACCTGTAGGCCTCAAACATGCATATACACTGTATCTATTTACTTTATAGAAAGTATTTGATGACATCGGCAGGGCATTTCACCAACCAGCTTCGTAATAGTCTTAAAACGAAGATGGGTAGGTAGATTTATAATTAGCTAACCATCTTTCCTGGACTGATAGGTACTCAGGAATTCCTTTTATCCTAAAGGGAGATCCCATATTGTAATGGAAAAAACACAGATCTGGATTCAGATAAACTTTATTTAAAGACCAAGGTCTGTCATTTACCAGACCCTGGAGCCAGTCACTCAGTTGTTTAAGTCTGACTTATTATTGTTTGTTTCCTCAGTTATAAACTAGGTGATCACAAGGGGTTTTGTGAGAATTAAATTATGGGAAACAGGAAGTGTCAGGTACTAATCAAGGTGCTTCACATGTGGGAGATGCTCAAGAAGCTTTCCTTCTTTCAGTCTGGTGGGGTACCATAAACAAAAACTCAAAGCAAGTGTCCTAGAATTTTGAATGACACAGAACAAAAGATGATTGAAAGAATAATGGGTGATAAGCATGACATTTCAAAACCAAGATGTTTATTTTGACAGACCAAGATAGTGGCTGAAATGTGTAAAATGATATGTGACAGAATATTGATAATTTTCACATTCAAAAAGGGAACATATATATAACATTTATTGATATTATATATATATTTATATATGTAAAACAAAACTTCTAAACATACTTGAAGAGTCTTGAGGTACTTCACCTGGAGAACTCTGTGGGGAGGCAGAATAGCTGATTCACATTATAGAATCATGGAACCTTGGAGTTTGAAAGATTGTTATGTGCCAGTGTGAGTATAAATGTATTGTCTTGTTCCCAAGTAAATAATTCTAACATGAACATGAGATGCATGGGGTAAACATATCATTTCCCTATAAGGCTATCTTTTTAACAGTTAGATACATTTCACAGTAAAGTAGTATCTGTGTGTGTGTGTGAGATATGATTTGAATAAATGTGTTGGATATTACTGATCAAGTTGTAGAGATTCTTGTGTCAGAGGTGGTTAAGGTACAAAGGTCCACAGGATTTAGAGGTGAGGGAGATGTCACATTTCACCTGATTTGGCAACTCGTGTATAAAACTTTGGAAAATATCTTGAACTCCCCTGTTGTAAATATTTTTTGCACTCTTTCATAGAAAAGAAGACTAAATGGGCCGGATGTGGTGGCTCAAGCCTGTAATCCCAGCATTTTGGGAGGCCGAGGCGGGCGGACCACGAGGTCAGGAGATCAAGACCATCTTGGCTAACACGGTGAAACCCTGTCTCTACTAAAAATACAAAAAATTAGCCAGGCGTGGTGGTGGGCGCCTGTGGTCCCAGCTACTCGAGAGGCTGAGGTAGGAGAATGGCGTGAACCTGGGAGGTGGAGCTTTCAGTGAGCCGCGATTATGCCACTGCACTCCACCCTGGGCGACAGAGCAAGACCCCGTCTCAAAAAAAAGAAAAAAAAAAAAGAAGACTAAATGGAAGTGAATTCAACAATCAGTATGTGAAATATAGCCAAGTCTTTTCAAGGAATTCCTGAATAGATGAAACATTAAGCAAGTTAATTTCTAAGTTCATGTCTAATTAATTCTCTGATAGCCTACCTGTATAAGTAAGTCAACATCATGTGCATATGGAAATCAGTAAGATTAATACTGGATGTCTTCAAGTATAAATTCAGAATATATTGATAACATTGAATAAAACATGTATTTTAGAGGAGGAGAAATTTCAGGAGCTTCCTGTATAAGGAAGAAAATTTAAGTCCCAATGGTTATTTTAGCCCCAATTCAATTCAATTATTAGTTTAATAACAGGCAAAGTGATTTTGTGATGTGTATGATGACTTAAAAGAATCAAGAATAAATCATTTTTCTATGCTTATTCTAGTGTTACTTAGGAATTTACTGTGAACAGGGCTGTATTTAATCTTTCTTATTTGAATGGCATACACAAGCAAGAAAACTTGGTGAGTCATTTGAATAATCTGGCTGGTGTAACTGTGAATATTCTTGGGAATGATGGAAAGGTTAAATGCTTTGAAACATGTGTATTCTGGGGGGAGCACTGAGCTGCTGCTCTCTAGTTTCACTGAGAGCAGAACTTGGGCCAGAAGTACTAGCTGTGTTTTATAGGGCTTAATACACTCCCATTTCAAGGTGATTGCCAGTTATTATGTGATCATGAGAAGACAGACTTTCATTTCAGGGAGCATTAGCATCATCAGCAACAAGCCTTTTTGCATGTGGTGTGCCAGGTGCTGCATAAAATATGTTAAACTAGCATTCCACTTGCTCTCTACACACGATGTTAAGAGTGAGACAGACTATTTTAGATATAAGCAAATCTGAAGGGTAAAGTGACTAATAACAGCAGCTGAGTCATGGCTTACACTTGTATACCACGTTCTAGTTTACAAAGCTCTTAAGAGAGCAGAACATTCCTACCTGGTAAGTGATAGATTCTGTGAGGCAGAAATGTTTCTGGTACCAGTTTCCTTGAAGGGAATTGAGTCTATTTTTATTGAAGAATCATAAGATGCAGCTTAAAAGATGTGATCACAGCAGTGTACCCCAACCAGAGAGAAAATTCCAACTGGAAATAAGGAGCGAGACCATTTTGCCGAGTTTTGATGTCGAAAGGGCTTGAGGAAGATCAAGGTACAGGATACCTGGAAGATTTAATGAAGCATACAATGTGGAAAGGAGACATACACAATTAACGGCCTGAAATGGAGTCTGCCAGGTTTATTCAGGTGTCCAGTGCATTATCAATGGTGAAAAAAACAACCCACATTTCCTTACCTGAATACTTGTTTTTCCCTCATACCATAGTCCTCATGTTACTCTGGACAGAGAGTACATGGCTCTCTTTTCTAATTATAAGACTTTGCATCTTTTATCCCTGTTGTTTTCCAACTCTCTTCCTACTTAAATCTGGAATAACATTCTGTCTTCTATTTACTACATCTGCATCTTTAAGAAAACAGTACTTAACTGGTTTTGGAAAAGTACGGTACTCTTCAAAAAGTGTTTTGAATAATATCACTTGTATTAGACCTCTGAGTCATTTATTTTATATAATACATTGTGGTGAGATACTTTGTTTTATACCTCCATTGCTTACTTCACTGCTGACCCAGACAGATGTATAGGGGAAGCTTTTAAATTAAATATAGAATTATAAATGCAGATGCACATGTCATGTATATGCATGCCTATTGTCAGTTGACTTATGTATATTGAGCCATTTGATTATAAGGTGCTTAAATAGGGAGATTCTGTCTTTGATGCCTTTTTAACACTCTATAGCATCAACATCACTCCTTTCTTGGTTTTCAATAAATATTATTAGGGAGCAAGCAAAGCAATGTGTAAAACACTGGAAAGGGAAATCAGTGTGGAGCTGTAGCACCACCGCTAAGCTTGGCTTAGCACTCAGCTTGGGTCATTTTTTTTTTTTTTTTTTTCCTAAGAGAAATAGGTTGTAATTTTTGTCCTCATCATCTGTCTTGTTTATGTTAAGTGCTGTTTACCTGAGGGAATAATTTCTATAAAGTGAGGAAGTCAGAGTTACATTTTGACTCTTTTCTTTTCTTTTCTTTTCTTTTCTTTTTTTTTTTTTTTTTTTTTTTTTGAGACAGAGTCTCACTCTGTCACCCAGGCTGGAGTGCAGTGGCGTGATCTCGGTTCACTGCAACCTCCGCCTCCCGGGTTCAAGCGATTCTCCTGCCTCAGCCTCCCGAGTAGCTGGGGCTACAGGTGCATGCCACCACACCTGGCTAATTTTTTGTATTTTAGTAGAGATGGGGTTTCACCATGTTGCCCAGGCTGGTCTCGAATTCCTGAGCTCAGACAATCTGCCCGCCTCGGCCTCCCAAAATGCTAGGATTACAGGCATGAGCCACTGCACCCGGCCTTTACTCCTTACTTTTAAAGGAACTTTAAAAAACAGTTGGTAAATGTATGGTTAGATTGAACCTGGATAGAATCTGCGTCTTTATATGTACTGCATTCACGTTGTTGAGCTACGTTAGCACATTAACAAATGCAGTTTATCACTTTGAAAGGTGATGTGGAAATATTGAGTGTGGCTTATATAATTACTCTCCAAACTTTTGAAAACCTAGCTTGTACCCTTAACTGAAAATTTTGACATATTGGTTGTGAGCCTTGCTTGTAGAATGCCTCAGAATAAACTTGGAACTTGAAGGTCAGTGTAGAAACTCATTGTCAATTCAGTGTGGAGAAGCTTACATAGCACCTCCGCAGCCAGGTCTGGCTTGTGTTAGTGCTACTAGAGCCTCACGCTCGTGAGTGCTCCAGCTTCTCATCAGAGAGGAAGGAAACTGAGGTGCAGACAGACAGAGTATACAGATGACAAGTCAAGCTTTCAGACCGCATGGAGGACTTAGAGATACTTGAGAGAAAACTAGAGAGTCTTGAAATATAAGCTTCAGTGTAAACATCCCCAAAGACCAAGTGGATGAAATTGAAGGAAAAGATGAGGAACTTGGAAGAGGTAGACAGACAGATTTGAAACAAGTGTTTCTGTGACTGGAGGAGCAAGCATAAAGTGGTTTAAAAGCATTGCTGAGGAAGCCAGATATGTCAAAATCAGAGTTTCTTGACAGAGGACTTAAAGCTGGGGGCAGTGGGGAGAGTACTTTTAAAGCCAGACACTGGAAAAAAGAAGGAAGTTGCACTCATCACCATATTGAGAGTATTCAGCACCTATATTATTGCAGTGGTTGCACATGTGTATGACACCAAGATCGTGCCCTCCCCTTCCCACACTCCAGCACTCAGTGATGGGAGGAATTCTGAATAGGTTTGAAAACAAGTGCATGAGTTGGAACTTCAAACTCAGACAGACACACTGGGGGTAAGAAACCACAGAGACAGTTGAGCAGAAAGAGAGTGATGAAGTGAAAACCCCCACTGAGCGGGCAGTCACTGCAGTAGCTGAACCTGTCAACTCCTCATGGAATAGGAGTCAAGTGTGTCTATAGTTAAAGAAGACCAGAGGTCAAGTGAAGAGAATCTGTAGAAGAACAAGGGTGGATGAATTAGAATAAATATTTTTGAAATGCTTTAAGTAGTAAGTAATTTGAGTATTGGAATTCAAAGTAAATGTGTTAGCAGATAGAACATAATAGTGTGAAAGGAGAAAGGAAAATCCTGTGAGCATAGAATTAGGAATCATTGCATTAGAAATCCTAAGTTATGTGTAGATTGTGTGTGTGTATAAGGCTAAAATAAGAATATGTGGCATATTTCCTTATCAATTCACACTTAAAAGCATGTAAAAGGTAATTCATATTCCTAGGATAAAATAATATAACTTTAGGTGTTGGCTTTATTGGAAATCATGTAGATGATTATCTTTATGTATCTGTATGAACAAAACTGATTTTGAATTCATTTATTCCCTCTAAAGAAACTTATTATTCTCTGCACATCACTTCATTTTGGCCGACAATAAGTCCAACTCAGTCAGTGCGCTGCTGTGGAATGTTTTAAGCTGAAATGTGCATTGGAATCTGTTTGTTTGCAGCAGATGATTTGACTAAGCTTTGATGCGCATTCACTCTCTGACATTTGTGTATTTCAGCAGTGAACAATGTAAACTCATTTTCTGAGCACTTTGATTACTTGCACATAGCAGTGCCCATGGCATGTGACAGAGAAGAGCACTCTATCCACTAATCAGATAGATATGCTTCAAGCATATTTACACAAAATAATGAAAACAGCTGTTAGATACCTTTAAACTTGAGTGTGTTTTGTTATTAATCTACTAGCCTGTACACATGACACTATAATTCTTCACTCATTCAAGTTGCCTTTAATGACACAGTAATAAAACTGAGAGGGATGAAAGTAATGGAATTGTAGAACGTAATGCCTCAATTGTTCTACAGTGTCTTCCTTTTTGCCAAAATAAACCACAATTAGGTCCATATGGTGTTTTGAAGTTTTCAAGCAATGACCCTAATAAAAAGTAATGAATTTTGACAAAAGAAAGCATGGCTCTCTTTTAAGCAGGTATCTTCACTATTGATCGAGATATGATTGTAGACCAATATGCTGATAGAAGAAAGAAAAAGGGTTCAGTGTGCTTAGTATAAGTACTTTCGTTTGTGGTTTGTTTTACTCATAAGAAATTCAGATTTTAAAGGTAGAAATATTATCATCCATTAGTTATTACTTCCCTGTTCAAAAGATATTTAAAGCAAAGATTTAAAGATATTTTTAAAAATATTTAAATTTGTTGTTATTTAAAGCAAAGAAATATTCTTCAAGAATGGGAAATGTCACAGACATCAGTAATAATGGAGTTTGTCACAAACAAAGGGCTGAGATAGTTTGTTTTAGAGAGTATCTTGTTCATGTATAGATTGAGCTTTTGAGGTTCTGGTTTTGCTTGTATAAGATTTTTATGTATTTCAGACTGCTTCAAGGGAGAGTGACATTTTATTCCAAGTACACCTACCACATTCTGAAACTATGTATCTAACGGTGACACAAGTTATTTGGTTGGAGATTGGTTTTAAAATATCAGAGTAGGCAAAATCCTTAGAATATCTTTAATATTAATAAAGCATTATAGGTAGCCTAGAATTTTGAAAATAGATTAAATTAGAAAAACCATAAAACTGAGCAACAGATTGATTTCATAATTGCAATGCCAGTGGAAGTGGGAGGGAAAGAAATTAAAAGGAAAATATACAAGGAATCAGATTTAAGATCTCTTTAACCAGGAGTACCTGGATTTGAATCTATGCTCAACAACATACCAGCATTTTCCCTTTGGGTAGTATACTTAATTTTTCTGAGTCTTGATTTCCTCATTTTCAAGAGATAGGAGTTACGATAAGGATTAAAATGATATCATGATGCATCTAACAGATTCCATGGCAGATACTAGGCACTCGATGAATATGGTTTAATGTTATTATTGTTTATTATTATTGAGACCAACCTCCCAAAGTAGCTCATTAGAATGACTTAGAGTGTGCTGTGTGTGAGAATATGTGTGTGCATATGTGTGTGTGTTGAATTCAGTTAGACAATTCAGTACATATTTACAGAGTTCCTACTATGTGCCAAGAATGTTCATGGTACTATGAAAAATGCAATACTAAATAAAATTATCTTTTAAGAATTTGTAATGCAATGGACATATAAAAGTGAGACTGGGCAAGATAAATATAGAGAAACAAACAAGTTGCATTGAAAGTATAGGAGAAAGTGAAAATAATTCATCCTGAGTGGGACATGGGAAAGCTAGATAGAGAAGGATACGGGAGGATGACAGGCATCTGAAGTAAAGGGGTTGGGGCTTTTTTTTTTTTTTT
>NW_016811928.1:1502001-1524501 GCF_001698545.2 Rhinopithecus bieti
GTGTTAGCTAGGATGGTCTCGATCTCCTGACCTCGTGATCCGCCCGTCTCAGCCTCCCAAAGTGCTGGGATTACAGGCTTGAGCCACCACGCCCGGCAGGGGTTGGGGCTTTTAAAAAGGAGTTTGACTTTTGGGAGCATGGAAGGTAGTGCTGTGGGAGAGTGGGGAAAGCCATGTGCACAGCATCATTGGATGACTATTGGGCTATGTCATACTAGGTGCTAGGTTTACAAAGTGAGTAAGATGTGATCCTGTCCTGAAGGGTCAAAAATTTCCACCATAATATTATGAGAATGAGACCAACTGCCTCATTGTCTCATGCACCCAGTTCATCTCGCCAAGTGGCAACTTTAACTCTTAAAATTGTAAATAATTCATTGACATACTGTTTGCTGTTTATTTGTTTACATATATACTTTGGGATAATATGGTGAATGATCTGTATCCCCACCCAAATCTCACCTTGAGTTGTAATCTCCATAATCTTCACATATCAAGGGCAGGACCAGGTGGAGATCATTGAATCATGGGGGCCATTTCATCCATGCTGTTCTCTTGATAATGAGTGAGTCACATGAGATGTGATGGTTATATAAGTGTCTGGTATTTCCCCTGCTTGCACTTACTCTCCCTCCTGCTGCGCTGTGAAGAAGTGCCTTCTGCCATGATTATAAGTTTCCTGAGGCCTCCCCAGTTAAGTGGAACTATGAATCAGTTAAACCTCTTCTGAATGATACTTCTTCATAGCAGTATGAGAACGGACTAATACCACTGAGTGAATGAATGACAAATCTATTTGCATAGAATTTTCCCATTTTAATGTAAAGACCGAGAAGATACATTTCAACCAACTATCAGGCTACATTATCTCAAATTCCAAATTAGTTAACTGAATTCGTAATGTTTAATTGTTTGTTTATTGATCGAAAGGATTTCCTTACTTGCAAAGCTCTTCTCATTTCTCTAATATTTTCTTAATCTGTTTTTTAAAAAACTAAACCAAAATCACATCTTGACTTTTAGTGCGCAGTTTATTGTATAATTGATCAAAAGTTACCATTGTACAGTCCTGATGTGTCTTAACTCATTGAGATATGGATTACAAGCTAGATCATCACCATTTCTTACTCACATTTTAGGATATTTTGAGAGATTGTGACTCCACACTTGAAATGGGAAACAACCTTTAAACCTTGTTTGGAGGTTGGTCATGCCTTTTCAAATAAGAGAATTACATTGCATTCCAAAATAATATCCTGCTTATAAATGTGTATATATATTCACCATTTCAAAGATTAGTAGAGTGTAGATTGTGTACCAAGCACTGAGTAGGGTACTGGATATAAAGGATGGACAGTAACACATACCAAACATATCCACATAAATATTGCTTCCCTTGGAGCAACCCGCTGACTTTCTCCATCTGTGATAACTCCCCTGACCCTTCTGCAGCTCTTGTTTACTAACTGCTTTCAAGTCCATGTAACTTATTTTAATGTCAGTGGTTATGAGCAGAACTTTATTCTTTTAAAAGTATATTTAATTTTGAGAGTTAGCCAAATATACCGTGTGTAGCCAAGTTTTGAATTCTGAAGGACAGGATACTCTACAATTATAATACAGTCGTATGCTTTTTTTTTTTTTAACTTTGGTTATTTACTTGGTTACACTTAACTTGGTAGTGAAGCACGTTTTGGAAACAATAAGAACACCATTTCCCAAGATGATTGATTGCTTTGCAAATGTCAGCCCTTCATGGGGCATATACCTTCAAGTTTGTTACCCTTTTTAAAAAGTTCATTTGTTTTTAAAAATTTGCTACTCTTTTATGTCACATCAGGTGCATTCATGTCAAGAGTATTTGTGGGCATCTCGGCTTTAGCCAGGCCGTTCCCTTTGTTGCTGTTGATTGTATGCATTATTCCTTCATCTTAGAACTTCAGAAAAAGTTGTTTCCCATATCAAGAACTCTTTCTAAAGTAATTGTGTAGATAAAAATCATGTCTGAAAACACAGGATTTCAGAGTCCTGTAAATCTATGATGACCAGTATGCTTTCTCATCAGTCTCTTCATGTTGTCTAGTGTTGAATGTGTTAAAGAAAAATGCAGTGTAATTTTTTCCCACCATATAAATAACTTGATTTTTTTCCTTGCTGTCCCAAGTAATTTTTCTTCACTTTATGTCCAGTAGCTACTAGAATAGGACTTTCATATATTGTTTATTCCTGATGGTTTTCCCCAGATAGTCGGTATTTCCTATACATACACACACACACATACACACCCCCCAAAAGTTTATTTATTCAACTTGTCTTTTATTTATAGTTAGTGTTCTTTAAGTACCATAAAGTCCTATGATATATAATATGTTTGTGATAAGAATTTGTATGACCTACGAGGGGCTAAAATTAGGATCTTGTGGCAGATATGAGTTTTGGTTAGGAAACTACTACCTCAAGATCACTTAGACTCCCTTCTCCTTCCCCAGTATATGGTCAGTTGTGTGAAAAATAACTTGCACTCTCAGCTTTTCTGTTTTTCCACCAGTTCAGAATGACTAAAACTATTGCTTTTGTTAACCTCATACAATGCAAACCTGCATTCTTTTGTTAGATTGTGTTTTTAACAGCTTTATTGAGGTAAATTTGTAGACAGTAAACTATATATAAGATGGACAATTTTGGCCAGGCACGGTGGCTCACGCCTGTAATCCCAGCACTTTGGGAAGCCGAGGCAGGCGGATCACAAGATCAGGAGATCGAGACCATCCTAGTTAACACAGTGAAACCCCATCTCTATTAAAAATACAAAAAATTAGCCGGGTGTGGTGGGTGCCTGTAGTCCCAGAGGCTGAGGCAGGAGAATGGCATGAACCCGGGAGGTGGAGCTTGCAGTGAGCCGAGATCATGCCACCGCACTCCAGCTTGGGTGACAGAGCGAGACTCCGTCTCAAAAAACAAAACAAAAGATGTTCAATTTTATAAATTTTGACATACGTATACACCTGTGTAACCATCACCACAGACAAGTTAATGAACATATCCATCACTCCAAAAGCTTCCTTATGATTCCTGTAATCGTTCTCCGTCCATCCTCACTTCCCAACTCTATCCCAATTCACATTCTCTGGCACTGCTGTTATGCTTTCTATCACTATCAGTTAGATTTTTTTTTTTTTATAACTTCATCTAAACAAAAACATATAGTATGCACTTCTTTTTATCTGACTTCTTTCACTCAGTATAATTATTTGAGATTCAGTCTTGTTTGGTGTCTAATAGTCCATTCTTTTTTTATTGCTGATTAGTATGTCATTGTATGGATATGCCACAATTTCTTTATCCACGTGTTGATGAGCATTTGATTCATTTTTAGTTTTTAAATATTACCAATTAAGTTACTATGAACATTTATGTGCAAGTCTTTGTATGGTCATAATGCCTTCATTCCTCTTTGGTAAATACCTATGATGGAATAGTGGGATCATATGGTAGATTTATGTATTTATTTTTTAAATAAATCACCAAACTCTTCCAAAGCAGTTGTATTACTTTGCATTCCCACCTGCAGTGCATGAGACTTCTGGTTTCTCCACATCCTCATCAGCGCTTGATAAGGTCAGTCTTTTCTAGTTTTCGATAGATATGTATAACATTTTCCTCTATTCTTTGCCTTGTCTTTAATAGTACTTTTTGAAGAAAAGTTCTTAATTCTGATGAAGTTCAATTCATTCATTTATTTTATTTTATACATCACATTTTTATTGTATCTAAGTAACCTTTATATACCCAAGGCCATACACATTTTCTCTGAGGTTTTTCCTAGATGTTTTACATTTAGATTTTCACAATTCAGATTTAGGTTTTACATTTAGATTTTACATTTAGGATTTACATTTAGATTTAGGTTTTACAGTTTAGAATTAGGTTTTACATTTAGATTTATGATCCATTTTGAATTCATTTTTATATATGGTGGGACGTATGAATCCGAGTTTTTTTTTTTAACATATAGATATTCAATTGTTCCAGCACCATATGTAGGAACAAAACTGTATTTTATCAACCTAGTCGCCTCTACCTAATTACCTTTAGAACTTTGTTGAAAATCAATTGAATGTGTGTGTGTGTGTGTGTGTGTGTGTGTGTGTGTGTGTCTATTTCTCAGCTCTTTATTCTGTTCCATTTATCTATTTGTCTTTTTTGATGTCAGTACTACACTGATGATGATTATTCTGTTTATAATAAATCTTGAAGGCAGGTAGTGTGACTCCTCCAAATTTTTTCTTTTTTAAATTTGTTTTGGCTATTCTAAGTTCTTTGCATTTCCAGGTGAATTTTAGAATAAGGTTGTCAGTTTCTTAGGGAAAAAAAAAGCCCTCTGAGATTTCGAATGGGATTGGTTTGAAACTGTAACTCAATTTAAGAGACATGACATATTAACAGTATTGAATCTTCTGATCCATGAATATAGTATATATTTCCATTAACATATACAGCAATATATACAAAAGATGTATGATATATTTAATACATCTTTTGTTTGATGTATACTTCAATATTTACCTTTTTTTGATGTTGTTATGGTTTCTTTTGATACTTTCAGTTTCTGACTGTTCCTTGCCCGGACAGGGAATTACAATTAACTTTTATATTTTTATCTTATATCCATCAGTTTTGCATTTTTAAAGTAACAAAAAATAACTTTTTTTGTAGATTTTATCAGATTTTCTACATAGTTAATAATGGCATGCCCAAATAGAAATAGTTTTACTTCTTCCTTTCCAGTATCAATGCCTTTTATTTATTTTAATTTTCTTTTTTTTTTCTTTTTTTTTTTTTTTTTTGTTGAGATGGAGTCTCGCTCTGTTGCCCAAGCTAGAGTGCAGTGACGCTATCTCGGCTCACTGCAAGCTCCGCCTCCCGAGTTCACACCATTCTCCTGCCTCAGCCTCCTGAGTAGCCGGGACTACAGGCACCCACCACCATGCCCGGCTAATTTTTTGTATTTTTAGTAGAGACGGGGTTTCACCATGTTAGCCAGGATGGTCTCAATCTCCTGACCTTGTGATCCGCCTGCCTCGGCCTCCCAAGGTGTTGGGATTACAGGCGTGAGCCACTGCGCCCAGTCTAATTTTCTTATTACATGGGATAATTCCTCTAGTATCATGTTGAACATAAATGGTAAGAGCAGATGTTTTTGCCTTTTCCTGATTTTAGAGGGAAAGTATTTGGTCTTTCACCATTAAGTATGACATTAGGTCTTAGATTTTTCTTATATGTCCCTTACCAGATTGAGGAAATTCCCATTTATGCCTAGTGCACTGAGAGTTTTATCAGCAGTGGATATTGGATGTCATAAAATCCTTTTTTATTTTTATTTATTTATTTATTCATTTTTTCATCTAGAGATAATCTTACCTTTGCTTGTTTCTCTATTAGATGATGATGATGGTGAATTACATTGATTCCTTTTTTAATATTAACCATCCTTTCATTCCTGAAATAAGTCACACTTGGACATATTCTTTTTAAAAACTTTATTTGGACAAATTTATGGGGTACCTGTGAAATTTTGTTACATGTATATACTGTGTACTGAGCAAGTCAGTGTATTTAGTGTGTCCATCAACTGACTACAGTATATTCTTGTTAAGTATATGACCCTACTCTGGTTTCAAGTATTGAATTTATTCCTTCTGTCTTACTATATGTTTGTTCCCTGTAACCCACTTCTCTTTATCCTCCCCTTTCCTCCACTTTCCCTTCCCAGTCTTTGTTATCTGTCTTTCAACTGTCCACCTCCATGTGATCAAACTTTTTACTTCCCACATATAAGTAAAAACATGCAATATTTGTCTTTTTGTGCCTGGAGAGAGACCTTCAGTTCCATGTATGTTGCTGCAAATGACATATTATTATTTTCTATGGCCAAATAGTATTTCACTGTGAATATACACGTTTTCTTTACACTTCAAGTTGACTCCATATCTTTGCCGTGGTGAATTAGTGCTGCAGTAAACCTGCAGGTACAGGTATTGCTTTGATATTCAATTTTTACTCAAGGTAGATACCTAGTAGTGGGAATGCTCAATTAAGTGGTAATTCTATATTTAGTTTTTTTGAGAAATCTCCATAGGGCTATCTTTAGTGGCTGTACTAGTTTATGTTCCTACCAATAGTGTATAGGAGTTCCCTTTTCTCTGTTTTCTTGCCAACTTCACTTATTTTTTTCTTTTTTTTTCTTTATTTTTTTTTTTATTATACTTTAAGTTCTAGGGTACATGTGCATAACGTGGCAGGTTTTGTTACATATGTATACTTATGCGCATGTTGGTGTGGCTGGGCACCCATCAACTTGTCAGCACCCTCACTTCCATGCATTTATATCATGATTACAGACTCCCCAATGCAATCCCTACTCCTGCCCCCTCACCCCCTCCCATGATAAAAGGCCGCGCAGTGTGTGATGATCCCCTTCCGCGGAGTCTTTTGCGCACCTTAAAGAGTTAAATGAGGGTCTCAAAATAGGTTGGTTTATTAGAACAAATAGAAGTGAAAGTGATCTGGTGCTTCCTGGAGATCACAGACACAGGAAGATTCTGGGAATCAGGGAATTGTCCCATAGATAATAGCTTCTGGATAGATAAAAGGACTCCAGAAAGGAGAAGAGGAACAAATGAGGAACCAAGAAGCATTCTTTCTATTCCACTATTTGAATGACTCTTCCCACAGTGTTTGAATCCAGCCTTATCTTGATGTTTGATAATCTAATCTGAACAACAAATTATTTCAGTAAAGAAAATATATTAATAAATTTCAAATCCTATTTTATCCAGCTGATTTCTTTACTCAAAATAAGCCTCATATAGTTTGGAAACTTTGAGTTTTCCTTGGAAGTCAGTATGGTAAGGTAAAATTGGGCCTTTGAAATGAGAGGGTTCTTAATTTAAACCCAAGATTTAATGGCTGTCAGGCAACTTACTCAGCTTCACTGAATCAAGGTCCTTACCTGTAAAATGGAAATAGCAATACTCATACCATATTGTGAAAGATTGAATGAAGTAGCATATGTAAAAGTAGTGAGACTGGGCATGGTGTCTCACACTTGTAATCCCAACACTTTGGGAAGCCAAGGTGGGAAGATCACTTGAGCCCCAGAGTTCAAGACCAGCCTGAGAAACATAGCAAGACCCTATCTCAAAAAATAAAATAAAACATTAAAAAATTATTGGTACATACTAGGATCTCATCCAATTCCAGCTACATCTCCATTACCACTCATCCTGTCATTCCTACTCCCTGGCTGCCCTCTACTCAAAATGCGAAGAGCAAAATGTTAGCTAGTGGCAGGAGAAGGAAAGAGAACTAGGAGCTCTTTAACCTCAGCTCTCCTATAGTTCTTTTTTTAACAGCAGGAAAACCAATAAACTTGCATGCCTGTTGAGGTGATTTTTTGCAAAGAGAGTTATGGGGCCTTTGTAAATGTATGTGATGCTCAGTCAATAAATAATGTACAGCAGAGCCACAAATTATGTGGGAAATTAGTTTCTCAAGTCAATGAATTTGAGTTGGAAATCTCATGCTATTAAATTACTTGTGAAAACCCCCTTTGGAAAGTACTGAAATGGAGACTTCTTTAGGTCCTTTTATCTAATCTCAAAAAACTAGTTGTTTTGAAATTATTTTTCAGTTTTGAAATTCTTTTCTCTGAGCACCTGAAGATGTAGCTGTCTTGAGTTAAAACTGGTGTCATACAAAATTTATGAGTGTGTCTTTAAGTGCTGGGGCTCCGATTCAAAGCCTCACTGAATAAGAAACACCTGAAAACTGAGCCATTCTGGAGCAGCACCCCATTCACATCCCCTCATCTCTTGGGTGTATTGGATGAAATGGTTGGTGGAAGTGTTCTCACTGCCTGGATTCTTAATTTCCCCTCTAGTAGGGCATGTATAGTTGAATTACATCACTTAAGATTATAAGCTACTCCACTTTTGGATTCTCTGAAGAGAAGTGCTGCTTCTTCATTTTCTTACCCTCTAAGCTAAGCCTTGAGGGTCAAAATAAAAGCTCATATCTACCACTCTCCCATTTAGCACTCTTGTTGATGTGACTGACTAGTAAAAGCGCACTATTCCAAAGAGCCTGGTTGTGACTTCAGTCTACTTGTCATCCCATTTGACAAGGCATCCAGTACCAATGAATCTGATTATACTGCTTACGTAATAAAACTGATTTTCAGTGCGTATCCTAGGACAGAGTTTGGAAAACTATGGCCAGGGGCTGGCCACTTGTTTTTTGTAAATAATGTTTTATTGAAACACAGCCATACCCATTTATTTTCTGTAAATGCTTTCACACTACAAGGACAGAGCTGAGTAGTTACAATAGAGAACCTTTGACTCACAAGCCTAAAATATTTATAATACAGTTCTTTACAGAAAAAGTTTGCTGACCCCTGTTCTCAGCCTT
Source organism: Rhinopithecus bieti (assembly GCF_001698545.2). Classification (NCBI taxonomy): domain Eukaryota; kingdom Metazoa; phylum Chordata; class Mammalia; order Primates; family Cercopithecidae; genus Rhinopithecus; species Rhinopithecus bieti. The sequence goes on from NW_016811928.1 coordinate 1,510,474, forward strand.
TTTATGCTTTAGAACAGAAACGTAAAGAGTGGTCAAATGTTTATACAAATCAAAATTCACTAAGGAGATTGTTTAAAAATGTATATTCCTGGAGGCAACCAGGGACCTACTGAGTCAAAATCTCTTGGGATGGAACCTGAGAATCTGAATGTTTAACACATGTTTTAGGTGATGTTTAATGCACACTAAAGTTTTGCTTCCATTGGCTTAGTGAAAAGAAAAATTGACACGAAAGCAATACTATGTATAAATGTCATGTCTACCAGAAATAAACTAGCCTTATGTCCCATCTAGAAAATAGAATGCCAAGAGAAGAAACTATGTGTTTGCTTTTCTTGTTTAATGCTTCAAATTTCTTGAAAGACAATATGTTACTGTCATATAGGAAGTTACCATTTAGTTGGGGAAGACATGGGATGTTTGAAGAACAATTAAAAAGATGAATTCCAGAGAAATAGTTGTAAATTCTGAGAAGGAGATGACTCTTGCACACAAGCATCATGGGTTCTGATTCATTCCTGAGTCTTGAACTGTATTTGGTGAGTCACAACCAACATTTAGGAGGAATAAAAACAAACTTAAAAAAAAAATTTTATAAAATAATACATAAATGTCATACTTGAAAAGTGCCTGTTTTCCAAATCCACTGTGAGGAATTAAAGGAATTCCATAACTCTGTATTGGAAGAGCCTTCAAAACTATTGCTTTTACCTCCCAATTTTACAAGAAGGGAAACTCAGATGAAAAATAGTTGAACAATTTGCTTAAGGTCACATGGCTAACCAAAGCAAAAGAAAGATAGCTTAAGAGAGCTAGCTTCTGGATGATATCCTGGATATGCCAGCTGGTTGCCCATGGGGTGAACCTTTCTGGATTCTCAGGAATGTTAGAAGATCAAAGAATACTGGTCCTTGTGGCACATGGTGTAAACTGGCTTAAAGGTCAGTGTTGTTTGGCCCCTTGGCTGGAATAAGTTCTCTCTAGTTCACACAATTCCCCACTGCTCTATTCTGACCCTTGAATTGTTTTACTTATAGTAGAGAGATTCTCTTATAGTTGAGAAATATTTCTCTTCACATGCATTATTATCAGAAGTAAAAAATAAAAGCATAACAAGCAGACCACATGTTTAATCAAAGGTAGAAATTATATTTCTACGTGAAATTGAAAAATATCCTTATGAGTTTTGTTCTGTGTTTTGAAATTGTTTGAAATACCATATAAGCTTCTCTCTTACTTCAGTCTTTTCACTCATTTTGCCTTTTGTGCCTATATAGAAACAGGCTGGGTGAGGTGAGGTTCCTTGATTTATTCAGAGTACACCGCTCACCAATGGCAGAACCATAGCTTCCATCATCTGATGTCAATCTGGGATGGGCACAACGTCTTCAATGTTGGAACAAGATTTCAGGATCATCAATATTATATTGTTGGTAGCTCTCCTTTATGGATCACTGCATACATTTTCATTTAATCCTCCCTATCCTCCTCCAGTAACATTTCTTCAGTTTTACAGCTGAAAAAATTAAGGTTTTGTTCTATTGTATAACAAACTACTCCAAAATTGAGCGTTTTTAAACAATTATATTTTTATACTTCAGGAATTCTGTGAGTCAAGAATTTGGCAAGTGACTCTTCACTGTGGCATTGGCGGTGGTGACTCAGTGCTCCTCAGTTGGTGGATGAGGAGGTCTGGAGAGTCCCAGAGTCTCTTCTTACATGGCTGGTCCATCAGCAGGAATGGCTAAAGTCTAGGCTCAGCTGGGACTGTTAGCCAGAACACTTTTTTGCATGATGGCTTAAGACCCCAAAGAAGGTATTTCAAGAGAGGCAGATGGAAGCTGCGTGGCCTTTTCTAACCAAGCCAGTAGGCAACCAGTCTTTGGGTCCATGTCTGCAGACCACATTCTTAGTTGGGTCTGTGGGCATAGGTCTTGCCATTCTTGTCATTTAGTCAGGTTCTGTGTGTAGATCCAAGCCTATGGCATTATTCTACACTTCTTTTTACCTAGAGTTTACTTTGTAAGGTAACTGTCAGCCTCTAGAGAGGGAGAGTGAGAATTTCCCATCTTCTTTGCCAATCCATATTTAGAAACTCCATAAAAACCAAAGGCAAACATAGCCATCTCCAATCTGAGGAGTGTGATCATGTGCCTGTGCATGTGTCTGTGTGTGCTCGTGTGTGTGTGTGTGTGTGTGTGTGTGTTTTAATTCCTTTTATATAACCCCTCAAGGATGACGAATGTCATAGAAAATTCTGATAAAAATATTTTATGACTAAAGGTTAGATGGCACAGTCTACAAAGCCTGAGACTGAGAGCCAGAAACCTGGGTTCAGTTCCCTGCTCTGCCACTTCCTTGCTATGTGGCATCATTGGCAGGTCAATTTATTTGAGCCTTAATTTCTTCATCTGTAACATAAGAGGGTTATACAAAATCACTGCTAAGGTCTATGGTATATGTGCCTATAATCATCATATTTTTAAATTATGTGGGTATGTTCAACCTTTTTATACTTCTGCTTTACTTTCTACCACCTTGAAACCAAGAAAATGGTAGAGATGGAGGAAAGATTCAGCGTGGTTAGAAATCTTAACAAAATGGTAAATACCCCAGTGCTTTCATTTTAATACAGTTCTTCAGAGCAAATATTTGCTGATTTACTTAATGACAGTGTTAGTATTGCTTTTTATTTGCCACCTTTCTTTGAATGACATCAGGCTTTTGGTAGCCAAATGTGCAGGGCTAAGAATGCATCCACATGAGTACTGAGCTCCCTTATATGTTTGCTCTTTTTTCTTTGGTTAAATCTTCTTCCATAAAGAAATATAATATCAGCAGAAGGGGCTTTTTGTTGTGTCTTAAAAATCCATCTTTGGCTGAGTGCAGTCACTCATGCCTGTAATCCTAGCATTTTGGGAGGCCATCGCAGGGATGGGAGGGATCCTAAGCCCGGGATTTCAAGACCAGCCCAGGCAACATGGCAAAACCCTGTCCTTGCAAAAAATTTTCTGAAAAGTTAGTGAGGTGTGGTGGTGTGAGCCTCTAGGTCCAGGTACTTGGGATGCTGAGGTGGGAGAATCACCAGAGCCTGGGAAGTCAAGGCTGCAGTGAGCCCTGATTGTGCCACTGCATTACAGCCTGGGTTACAGGAGTGAGACTCTGTCTTAAAAAAAATTCCGTCTTTGAATAACCCCTAAAGTATATTAATATATACCCATAAATGATAGTGACAGGCTCTCTGTGGACCTCTTACCTAGGTCAAGAATAATGTTGCCACAATGACCCATGATGCTTTCAGAGAAATTGTTTTGCGAGAGTATGGAGTTGTGTGACAAGAACAGATTGCCATCAGTAGCTGTCTACCTCCTGTGCCCTGCAGGTCTTCCCTCTCTTCCCTTTCCCTCCTCTCTCCTCCTCACTTTCCCTTTTCCTTTCCCCACTTCCTCCTTCCCTTTTCCTTCAAGGTTTATTAGGGGAAGAAGAAAGGTAGAGGCTGAGTGTTTCCATAGTGCACGAGCCCTGTGAACTGTGTTTTTCCCTGAAGGTTTTCTCCAGCATTCCTGTCAGATTTCCCTAGTGTCAACTTAACCCAACAAAATGGAACTGTACTCAAGTCAGCTACTGCCTTTTCCAGAACTTTTTTGGACCTTTTTGATGCCCTGCCAAATTATACAGTTAACTTTGGAATCTCGTGGAAGAAGGAGAAAAAGTTAAGCAATTGCCCCTGCACTAGGTGTTGGAAAAGCTTTGTTTCCCCACCTATATTTCTGATTGTTGTTCCTTTCCCCTCCCCGCCCCCTTACCTTATCTTAACCCTCAAGACACCCTCTCTAGAAAGCTCAAGTTTGCCTTCAGTGCCCACCTGAGAGATGGAAGAAATGGGAAGAAATGAAACTCACAAATACTCCCCTCTGCAGATTTTACAACAGCCTGATTTAGATAGAGAAGGAGACTAAATGAATATTAAACATAATTGGCAATAGTAAGCAGTTAAAGGTTTTTCAATAGAGGTATTTTTTCTTTTAAAGCAAAATATTTAGTAATTTCAGTAACTTGAGGCTGCAAAATTTGCTAACGACAGGCAATCCCCTGATAAATATGAGGTTGTAAAATTAGAGTAAATTTGTTTATATGTGGGACAAAAATATTTTCAGTTGTAACAGAAAATTATTTTGAAAAGAGGTGATACTGCTTAGTGTTTGATCCAACATGACAATTTTCCTTCAAGATTCTTATGAAAGTTTCTGTGCCAGAATTTCACACATATATATTCGGAGATAAATGTTTTTAAAATGACGAGCTTCCTTTAACAGAATCATAGCATCACTTTACTCAAATTAAGTACTGATGATGTGCAAAAAAGTAGTTTTTAGTCTGTGTTCACCCACAAATCTGAAATCAATATGCATTTTTGTATATTTTTTCTCCAAATAGATTTCTTTATTTCAGTGAGCAACATTTTAATCTGTGTGAGGCTTTGATTGTTCTATTTTGAAACCTTACAGAGACATAATAACAATGCTGATAAATTATACATATGGTTTAGTTAACATTGTTATGGTATTACTTTAAAAATGAATATGATGTTACATAACTTGAAAAATGAATATGCTGTTATATATTGCTCATGCTCCAGGTAATAGACAGCTATGGTATATAGCTAATCTGAGAGATTTCTCAGGTTCTCAGAGGACAGAATTAATGGATCTCCTTTGGAGTTATGCCTCCTAAAATACACTTTTAAACTGTGCTTAAACTCATTCATGTGAATACCCCTTTCTTAAAATGTTAAGGATGTCATTCTTTCCAGAAATGTGTATTTAATTGTACACTCTAAAAATATAGAGACATTTTGTTTATGTTTTTTCAGTAGAGGAGGTTGTTTGGTAATTAGAGATTATTGTTAAAGAGGCAAATTATTTTGAAAATATACATTTATTGAGAGGAGATCTGGGAATGTAAACTAGACAGAGAGGTTACATCTACAATTGTGTATTACCAGTACAGCAGCAGTTTAGTAAATTGGTATATAAACAAGCATCTGTTGCAGGAATGTAAGAATGACATCAAAAAGGATGTATGGAAAATTTTAATTGAAAAAGAGTGATGCACAATTGCAGCATGACTTTAAGTCTAAATGGATTTTGCCAACAGAGTAAAAGTGGAATTCTTTTAAAACATTCCAATAATGTAAAGTATTTAAAATGTAATGTCCTGTTAATGTACCTAAAAATTAGACTCTAGGTCATCCAATAAGAGTACTGCTTACAGTAATACAGCCTATGTAATATGCAATTATCTTGACAATAGTTTTATTTTTCAACAATTTTGTCATAAAACAGCAGTAAGATACAATGAACTTGATTCATTTTTTTGTGTGAATCATTTAATAGGCCATTACATCTACTATATTAGACTCCATTCTCCTTTCAGAGCTTTTCATTATAAGGCTGTCTTTAATGGAAAGAAGTTTAACCTTTCCTCCCAGATAGAGTGAACCCCATAACAGTGTAAACATTCTCATTATAAAATAAAATCCCCTTCCCCAAGGGCAGTGCTATAATTATGTTGCAGAGCATTGTAGGAATGTTTCTTTTCAGAAATGCTGTCTCATTCTTGGTCTCAAGTTTTTATCATTTTCAAACAATCAATAATATTTTAAAATTATAGTTTAATAAAATGCATATGATCTAGCTTAAAATATTTTGAAGTTATTTTAATCAACTTTGCAAAGAAGTCATCAGTAAAATTGCTGTTGATTTATAAATAGGATAATTAGAGGCTTTCTTCCTAAGTACTGTTCACTGGCATTGTGGCTGTTTTTATTGCCTAGTCAAACCTCTTCATTCAATTTTAAAATTGCCTTTTGAATGAACTGCACTAGGCGCTTGCCAAATAATGTCACCGTTAATACTTTGCCTCCTCTGTTTCATTGTCCAGTCTGCAAATGCACAATAAATTGTTTGATAAGGGGTCAATGAGGTTTGCTAGTTTTAAGTGAATTATAACCAAACAGTTCAGATTATGTCACACTCTTGTTCTTATGGTAGAGCTGTGTTGAAGAGATAGCAGTACAGCACTTTGGTTCACTTTGCACTGTTACATCGAGAATATGTCCTGTACAAATCAGGATACTGTGGTTCTTCAAAAAATTGCCAAGGTTTATGTCAAGAAAAAAGAAACATGCCACTTTGAAATGTATAGACTTCACCGCTTGGGAAGGGGGGTTGCTGAAATTGATAGGTTCTTGGTTTGCAAAGAGATAGCCTGGTTTCTATGTAAATGTGTTAGAACAAAGATATAATAGGATTATTTCAAGATAATATTTTTATGAAGATGCCAAAGGAAGCATTCATCGGAAGGCCTAAGGACCATATGTTGTTAGTATGAAAATGCTCAGCTGGTCAATACTATGTATTCCATAGATAGCAATTATATTTCCATAGGTGTGTGGACTCATTGGCTCTTCACTATGAATTGTAAGAGGTGGTTTTTCTACCCTTTGACTTGCAGATACAAAATCATAATATCTTTTTGGGTTTACTTTCATGAGAAGGAAGTTGAGATTTTCTTAAATGCATATCTTTCTGCTTATGCAGAATCGCTGAGTGTTTTTGAGAAATTTAAAAGGCAAAAGTAAGAAACTTTGTGCTTGTTGCATCTAAAAGCAAGTCTGTTTGTGTGTGTCTCTCCCTTTGTAACAGAAGGAATGTTTCTTATGTTTCTGTCTTCAGACAGTTGGCACACATTTCATCTCAGCAGCTGCTTTCTCTTAAAGTGCAGTAGAGTGTAGGACTGTAGTGACACCAGCATTAATACTTCACATTCTGCTATCATATGCTGTCACTGGGAAATATGGATCTAGGTTACATGTGTTTGCAGACTTTGTACTGCTGAATTATGAAAGCTGACTCTGTTGGTGGATTGTGTTGTATTCAGAGACTGTGAACTGAACAATAAATGAATGCAGTAGGCTGTTTAGAGTGCTATAGCATGCTTTTCTTTCAGGGCCTAATTGAGCCTGAGCTTTAAAATTTAAAGCGCCAAATTGTGCTGGAAAATACCTTAAAATAAACATCTAAATAATTTTGTCAAATGGCATTTTTATATGCTATCTTTGACTTTTAAAATTTTTAGATCCTCATTTTTTCTACTGTTGCATAAATCCTTGCACTTCAGATACGTAAAACAATAAGCATATTGCAGACGATCAAAGAAAACTTTTTTCCCATTCAGATAAAAATTTGCAAAGAAAATCATTGTTAAAATTGCTTACTATGGTTGTAAAAACTAAAATAATGTTTCAGATTTTGTGTCTGCTTATAAACAGTTTAAAATACAACAGCCGGGACAGAACTAGTAAGATAACAATCATTCTTTTGCCTTTGTGTCTGAGCTATGCCTACACACACAACACACAGGCACATACATATTTATTTGTGTAGATAGACACAACCATACATATATATTAATTTTTTAGTTAATACAATTTCTGAAAAAGCAATTGCTGGTGTATAAACAGAATGAGGATAGCACATAGGATAATATAATACCAACATAATAGAGCATGAATGTGCACATGGGAGAAATGTTTAGGTAAAAACAAATTTATAAATCAGTACCTGGAGGTATAGATAGTTGATGCTGAGTGGCTATTAGCCTGTTGTAAAGGATGGATGGTGAGTATTTTCATGTCTTTTCAATTTTACCACAGATGAAATTTGTATGGCTTATTTGTAAGTTTGGTTTGGGTCTATCTAACTTTTGGAGTTTAATTGAAATTTTATTGTAAACTTTGCTTTGTAATGTGAAGAGTAGGTACTGGAACAGAGACTTTTTCTGACCTATATTTTTTCAGTTGAAACCTGCCTTGGGAGTCATTTTGTATCATACAAGCCACCCACTTATTTCCATCTTGCCCTACATGACACTGGTTTGAAGTAGCGTGAAATACGTTTAGTTAGGTAACATAAAGGTCTCAAGTTGTGAAAGTGCAAATTTGTAAATATGTAGGATTCTTTTTTTTTTTTTTTGGCTCTTTGAATTCTAAGATTCTTAATCTTTGAATCCGTTGTTTATATTACCTGATTTTCTTTTTATTTTATTTTTGTATTTTATTATTATTTTTTTAATAGACCAAGTCTTACCTTGCTGCCCAGGCTAGTCTTGAACTCCTTGGCCCTAGCGATCCTCCTGCCTCAGCATCTCAAAGTGCTGGGATTACTGGCTTGAGCCACTGTGCCCGGCCTGTGGTTTTTCTATTTGAGAAAGAAAAAACTTCCTACCTTGATAGCACAGTATCAAACAATGGTTGTGACAGTGCTGCTAACTTGTATAAAGTTAAGGATTATGACTGGTTTTTAATTTTATAATTCCTGTTTTTCTCTTTTCTAAGAATTGGTGTCAAAAGAGATGTACTTTTCCCCAAAATCATATGAAAATTTGCATTGTCCCATATTGTTTTCACCTGTTAAGTGAGCAGACTGTTTGCCTTTATCCAGAGGGGTTCTTAACACTCTTGAGTCTGCAGAAATCATGTTGGTAGCCTGGAATGATATTAATAATTTTCTATCTGTCCTGTGGCATCAATTTATGATTCCATATGTCCTCAATATGACCAGGTATGTGGCATTTGCTTACTCTTTTTCCTCGTGGAAGTTGATTTCTAAGTGACCCGTTTAAAAATGCCTTCAGTCTGGGACTGCGCACCTCAGGTGAACACCACTTCCCTATCTCAAGAAGGCACAGCCTAGGAGTTTGTTTTCCATTGCAGTGATTTGTGTAGTGCCCTGATGTGATATACATAAGACATCCTTTTTTTTTTTTTCTTTTTCTTTTGAGGTGGAGTCTCACTCTGTCGCCCAGGATGGAGTGCAGTGGTGCGATCTCAGCTCACTGCAACCTCCGCCTCCCAGGTGCAAGCGATTCTCCTGCCTCAGCCTCCCAAGTAGCTGGGACTACAGGCACACGCCACCACACCCAGCTAATTTTTGTGTTTTTAGTAGAGACGGGGTTTCACCATGTTGGCCAGGATGGTCTCGATCTCCTGTTGTGATCCACCTGCCTTGTCCTCCCAAAGTGGTGGGATTACAGGCATGAGCCACTGCACCCGGCGTACATAAGACATTCTGTTGAACAGTGTGTTATTTGACCTATCATTTATGTTCAAGAAGTGCACACAATATATTCAGGACCGTCACAAGTGTCCATTAGCACTTCATTTCTAGTTCTGCCTCGAATCAGTGCTGCCTGTGGACATTTGGCTATGTTTGTTGAAAAGACGAGCCCTTGCTGAAAACAGTACTGTCTGAGGTTGGAAATCTAAAATGCTGCTGTTAGCTGATTGCAAAAACATAAAACACATCAACAGTTTTGGCAGTAGAATTAAATGTGTGAATGAATTGAATAAAAGGTGAAAACAGCACTTTTCTGTCTTAGTCACGGTTCTATGCAATTGGGGGCCATTAAATACAGTTTATAGAGTCCTATCACTACTTCTTTGTAAGGGCTACAGTGACCTCGAGTCCCCTTTGTGTTTCTCTTTCTTTTCCACAAGCATCTATATTAAAAAAGAATCCATTAAATAAAACTTCTGAAAGTGCCTTATAAGATCAAAACACATGCAAGGAGCCAATATTTAAGACCTTGAAAAGAAATTAAACATTAAATTTGGGTTATTCCCATGCTTAATTAAAGTAGAATGAGTTGGAGATAGAAGTATATCTTGTAATGTAATCAGAAAAAGTGACGCTTTTAACATGTGAATGCATGTTACGACCCAGATTAGCTTTGTAGCATTCTCTTGAAAATTTACCCTTTCTTGTTGATTTCTCCTAATATGTACACGTGTTCTGACTTCCCATACATCCAACATCTTTGGTGACTTAATTTCCCGTAAACTTTATGACCTTTCACAAGTTTCATGTAGAATTTTTTCCTGCTTAGATGAGTAAGGTAGAATCAGTGAGTAAGCTCTAGATTGTAACTATCAATTATAATCAATATAGTAACTTCAGCATGTTTTCCATATTGCTTACCTCCTCAAAAGTTAATTGCACTTTCCAACCTCAAATGTTGGCAAAAGTTGAGATTTTTACTCTTTGCAACATAGCATATGTCAAAAATATCTGTACTTCAAGGAGGAAACTAAGGCAGAAGTGATTGGATAATTTAGTTGTGTCACAGAGAGTTAAATGTCTTTTTTGTTGAGGTAATGTTCATCATTTATGATGTCTGGTTCTGTGCTCATCTGTAGCCTCTGACACATTTTTGGAGAACATTACTAATACTCTGGATATAATTTAAAGTGTTTGCTATAGTGAAAAGATCTCCAGCCTGGTGGTTGGAGTTGCAGCAGTGTTACTAACTAGCTGCGTGTGGTCAGGTCCCTCATTTAGCCTTTTATGACCTTAGTGTCTGAATCTGTAAAATGAAATCATTGACCTGGATTATATCTCAAGTTCCTCTAAGTTTCAAAATTCTGTCATTTTATATTTCTAATTAGAAGCTTGGTTTTATCACAGTTATGCAAGATTAGAAAATATATGAATCCTAAAAGTTATTGTTTATCTTTAATCATCCCAAGCAGTAAAGCTCAAATATTTTCAGTTTTAGAAAATGATTTTTAAAATGAGCTTGGAAAGTGCTCTGTGTTCTTTAGTTTGCATAGCTAGAACAGAAGAGGGAGGAAAGTAGATTTAATAAAATCAGTCACAGGTTAATATGATTTTTAACTTTTGCTTCTCAAAAAATCTTCATGTAAATTACATATTTCAGTATGTATTATATAACATTAGTTTTGTAATTACTTATTTAAATTATCTGTAGCCAAAATTAAAAATAGGTGACCCCTCCTTCTCAACCCTGCTTCTCAATTCTTAAAATCAATTATGTCAGTATTTTAATTCATTCCATTTTTTAGTTGTTTATATTTACATTGAAATAAGAGATTCATATTTCCTTTTGGCTCATAATTCATGATGGTGTGGTTGGTTGTTCAATAAATCAAATAGGAGAATATTCTCTTTATTGGTATTTGGTATACTCGAGAGTGAGTCCTGGACTAGGTGGCAGGGACCTGGTTACTTCCCAGCTCTTCTATTAGCTACCCTTGTGACTGGACAAAGTACTTAATCAGTTAGGGAGCTTCAGTCTCCCTGTTTGTAGAATGTGATGATATACCCTCTCCCTGCATAGGGCACAATGCCTTGTGGAGTCCACGTGTTTAATAAATACACGTTTAACTCAACATAACTGAGTTGTGGAATTTTTGTCCTAAGTTCTGCCCATCAAGGTTGGGAGTTGGGGGATGTGATTCGAAGGAAATGGGAGTTGGGGGATATGATTGGAAGGAAATAATTGTTTGGCAGTCTTTTTTGTATGTTAACTTTAATTTCTCCTTCCAAATGAGATGGTAGCTTTTGAACCATTATTTAGCTAAGCAAACATTTTTTCAAACGTTACGTTATCAGAAGTAGAGCTGATTTCGTTGGAGCAGGAGGGGAGACCCTACCAGGTTGCTTTCTCCTGCAGAACTTCTTGGGCTCTGTAAACAAACCTTTTGAAAACTATTGTGGATCCATAATTGCACAAAATTATTTGTTCAAAAGGACATAATGAATATTTAGAATGATTCCCTTGAAGTTGATCCAAAACTTCCTGTCATGATATGACTTGGACTGGAATATAATTCCATTGCATCACCTTTCTTTCACAGGAAAGTAAAACAGGTTGCTTGCCAAATCTATGTTAATAAGCATTTTTGTTATGTTATAATTGCCAGGAGATTTCAGTTACAGAAATAAATATTATACCCTATATATGATACCATATATAAATATATATTAAATATAGTTTTTTAATTTCTTAAGGTCTTAGTTCAGCATATTTTTATAGTAAGGTGAGAAGTATGTTAGGTGACAATGTATAGCTGTCCATTTTGATTGGCTATGTTGTTATCAAGTTGCAATTTCCAATTAGCTTAAAAAGATCAGATAATTTATGCACACAGTGTTGCTTGACGTTAATAAAGGTTATCCCTCTCACAGGACCTCACCCAGGGAAATCAGTTTTAATGGCTACTCATTTGAGTCTCAGCAAAGGTAGAGAAATATGACCACAGAGCAAACCTTGTAACATAAAATTCCCCTGTGTCTGCTTCAAGATGTCCCAACTAAATTTTAAGCTCCTTAGGAGTCAAGATCTTTGCAGGAATAATACAGTGTAAGTGTAGTCTATGCTCACTAAATTTAAGTCTTGTCTTTAACTCTTTTAAATGCTACAAAAGTATTTTCTAGAATGAAAAGCCTGTTATTAAGCCAGACAAAGGCCCTAAGCTTGTCATGTACATGCTGAGCACTCTCAGGTTAAAGGAACCTTGTGTAGGCGTTTGGCCTGGCTCTCTGTTGCCTGATTCCGTGTTGTGGATTTCCGACAAGGTTTTAAGGACGGATCCCTTTCTCAAGGAATGGTGCAATTCCTACTTAGCTTCTAAACAGACTTGCTTCTTGCTGCCCTGCCTGACTTGGAACTGGTGTTCTGCCTTGCAGTTGACATCAACTGGTTGAAGGACCTTGGACAAGTCAAGTTACTAAAACTCTCTGTGTCTTAGTAAATGAGAAGATGGGCTAAGTGCTCGAATCTACTTTTAAAATTCTGTGACTCTTCAAGGTAGCCTATGTGTCTGAAAATATGCATCCTATCTTTTGAATTATGCTGGTAAGAAAGTAAGATTGTCTTTACACAAACACATACACTCTGACACAGGGATTTGCTACAGTGAAACCAAAAAATTAGAGATATAGGTTATAGGGAAAATGTGAAACATACCTCTTTTCTGCTTTTTTCTGGGCATCGGATTCTTATTTTTCCTCCACATAAAACTGACTCATTGTAAGCAAAGTAAATACTAAGTCTCATTCTTGATCATTCACAGCTTGAACTTGGATTGAAGTTGCTTGCTCTCTGATCCGGAGTTTTTGGATGCATGGCATTTCGTGTGAGCAAAGAAATAAACATACTAAAAAGGTTGTAGAAATTTGTAGATTTAGTAGAATCTCTGAGATGATTTACTCTGGGGCTAGGTTTAGAATGGCAAACAGATGCAAAGCTTTTCTGGCCTTAATTTTGAGTTGGCTTTATTCTTGTCTACAAGAGGCCTAGATTCTTGCCGTTCTCCTCACCCCTCCCTTTTTTGTGCACTTCTAAGATTTAAGAGTATATCTGAAAAAGATTTGTTTGATTAGAAGAAAGTACGCCCAGAGAATACTGCCATATTATCTTGTACGATTCATTTTATTAACTCGCCACTGTCTAAGGCAGCAGGACAGAGTATGGAATTTGGCATAGGCAACATTCAGCCCCCCAGAAATTTAGAGAAGATGTTGGGCCTTTCATCTCCGCTAGATGGCCATTAAGATGAAGGCTTTTTCTGGGAGGAGGTCCAAAATCATCTCAGATGTGTAGGTTTTGGAGATTATTCAAAAGGGCTGCTTCATGGAACGTGAGACATTCCCAAGGTCAAATCAGTTTATTTAGGCACGATTATCAGTAAACTACATGAAAAGAAAAGCGAGTATCCATTTCTGTAAACTTTAACCATGTGCCCAATCTAAAAAAGGGTAGTGGTTGTGAAATATAAAATTCTATGTGTTTTTGCATAATCGAGATTAATTTTAAATAATTCATCACATAATATACACAGTAAAAAAAAAGTTTTCTTTTAAAAATTAGCGTATTGTTGAGATAATCATCCCCAACCCTTATCCCCCCCCAAAAGCTCTATTTTGTGCCTAAGACTGATACTCCTCCAAAGGGCAAAATGTTCCCGTGTTATTTATTACAATGGAGTAAAAAAAAAAAAATCAGTGGCAGTATATTTATTTTAATAAGACTTTTTAAGCATTTTATGTCCTTTTAACAATGTTTTATTTGTTTTATTATAAATTTTTAATCCTCTGTCCCATACCTGCTATTAGATCAAACTATATAGCTTTAAGCTAAGCACTTTCACAAAGTCCTGTAAAT
>NW_016811928.1:1529501-1592899 GCF_001698545.2 Rhinopithecus bieti
AGATTACCATTACCCAATACCTTTTCCAGAACTTACCTCCCCTAACTTTAAACTTGAGAAATCATGCATTAGAGAAGTTGGTCTTCTGTACTCCCTGCTGTCATTGCCACTGTCTTTTAAGCTTTGGTTATCTTTGATTCCTGGGACCTCTCAGCCACTGCCCACTCTGACATGTCTCTCCTTTCTGGATTGGGATCTAATGGACAGTATTATTTTATACTGCACTCTTGCATATTCACACTACACAGTAGTGTAAAACACTGAGAAGTCTTGCAAAAAAAAAAAAAGTTATTTTCTTTTACCCAATGTCAGACATGGCAAGAAATATATAGCACACTTAAACTTATAACCTGAGGAAACTTTAATAGGAGGACTTCTTACAAAGATACGGGCAAAGTTTAAGGAAGGTACCAAGGGATAGTACAATGCTCTGGATTTAGTAACAGTGTTACCATCCCTGGGTCTGAAAGGGCAAGTGGAAGGAGTGGCTACAAGAACTTGAAGAGAGCCAACTGAGTATGCCCATTGTTCAAAAGATACAGCCAACTTATTGCAAGAAGGAGCAGCAGAATGAATACCGAAAAAATCTCCTACATGTATCTCCAGTTGGCTGAAACCAACTGGAACCAGAGGACAAGGGAGCCCTTTAACATAGTCCTTTTGGGTCAACCTGCTAGGGCACAGAGCAGGGCCAAGAAAGCTAGAGAGTGAATCTAGAGAGGCAGAGAGAAGATACTCCAGTGTACTTCATGTTTCCCAAATGTTTCTCTCATTAGACCTCACTTTTGGTTTGTTTGTAGGTTTGTTTGGTCTTGATTTGATTTGACACCTGAGAACATCTTCAGGGACATTAGTGTTCCTGAAGAGCACAGGTCATAAAATTAGGGCCACTGCAGCTATTGTGCTTGCCTAGCCAAGCAGTTTTGCTTTTCTAAAAATTAAGCTTTGAATGCCTTTGGATGGGACATAAGCTCCCAGCTTTGGCCTTAGCCCACCACATTCTGATATGTTTGGCCGCTAGGTCAGTGCATTCTTGTTATCTTCCTCTCCCCAAGGTCATTTCATGTGTTGGCCCCTGCCCTGGACTCTGCCCACCTCTTTCCTCCTCAGTCCCTTATCACATTTGATCTATTCTGGGCTCCCATTTTCATAGGAGCCAGTTTTCCTTGAGGGAATCTAGTCAATCTGTGTTGTTAGGAAAATGATTGTTAAAGGCTTAATGTGTCATTTTCCTTGGGGTAGCATAGTAACATGGCTGAATTTTAAAAGAATATGGAATTTCTGCCACAGTTCTCCCTGCTCCTGACAAATTTCAAATGATATGACTTTGTTTTGTGCCTCTCAAAATAAACAACGTACATGGCATTTTATATATAAAGCTTGCCCTAATCATTTCTATTTGGCCATTACTCTTAGCATTCCCTGCTTCTGTATTGCTAAATAGAGAGAATATGTTCATCTTCCCAGAGCACAGCGCACTTTGAGTTCTTCTCAAATGCAGGTTCCTGTGAATAACTAGCCAGAAGAGAAGAGAAATGGCAGGCAGAGCTCACAGGTGAAATCCCAGTACAGGGACCTCCAGGGAGGCTGTACATTATCTTATAATACTCAAATGTCATTCCAGAGAGTGATTTTCTAAATAAATTTAAGACACAGTAATAATTTGAAAGAAATGCTCTTTCCATCCAGATTGAATGTAATCGATCTGACTTCTAATGTACAGACCACAGCCCCTGTGCTTCTCAGAATGTGGGTAATGCAGAATGAATGAAATCAAATGCTTTCGCCATTTCTCCTGTGTCTTTTGCCAGAATCAGCTAGATCTACTGCTTTTATTCTTTCTTCTATAAAATGTCTCTGTTTTTATTTTCTTGCCTTCCTGTTCACTGTGGCTTTGGAATTTGGTTTCCTCCTTAACTAGTCAATGACTTTGCATTGCTTCTTATGCTTCAGTGAAAAATCAGGTGCTAATTTTTCCTTTATTATTTATGCTCAAAGACTGAAAAGGGACTCTTTTACTGAATTAGTAATGAAAATTATTTCTATAATAAGGTCAACAAAGCATTATTACAGTAGGTCATTGGCCAGGACTCCGAAACGTTTTAATTGTAGTATATTTCTTACAACAATAATGACATTTGGCCTGTGTTAAATTTCCCATTAGCTTCTCTGCCTGATTTTCATGAGGCACACGGAGAATTCGGAGCTTAGATGCTAATTTTCATGGCACTTGAATGTTTTATTCAGATTCCTAAAGCACACTGATTCTCTTCCTTGAAGAAGTTTTGTTGTTAGGGAATGGTGAGGTTAAGGGATTTTTTGAAAGTATAGAAATAGTTTCAACTCCTCAAGAGCTGTCAAGTATTTTTATTTGTTTTATTTTGTCACTTAGCCTCTAAAATAGCAGTTTCTAGTCAAGGTTTCTTAGCTCTTGATGGGCCTTTAAAGGAAAATAACCTACTCGGAGATATTTTTTAATATTCAGAAACAATTTTTAAGCAACGTAGATTATACACTTACTCATCTTAGACATAAGAATTCCATTGATAAAATTCCAAAGAACTTTATTAATCCATGTTTCCTCTTGATAAGTCAAGCTGATTTTTAATTAATTGAGGCATTTGGTATATAATGTTTTTAAAAACACAAAGACCACCAAGAGTCTTTGATGATAGAAAGTTGCAAGTGACAGAAACCTAATTTCAACTAACCCAACCGAACTTTTAAGTAGAGGGAGCTGTAATTTATGATATGAGCTATCTAGGGTTATCATTGGGTCATACATAGCTGGATTAAGGGACTTAATCCAACCCTGTCATCAGAACTGTGTTTCTGCATTTCTCTAAGTGTTAGTTTTTCTGTATGCTGGACAAGATGGCTTCTTGTTCCAGTCTTATGTCATAACAGCAGAGTAGCCTCGTAAATAGAGTTTTTTCCCATAGACCTGCCTGACAAAAATATCTCAAAATGACTCTAATTGGCCAAACATCTCTGAATCAATTACTCTAACCTGGGGTTGGATGGTTACTTTTTTGGCCTCACATGACCTTTCTGAGCTTTTCCCATCTCTCTCTCCAAGGGGAGGATACAGGAACTGGTTCTGGTCAGGTAGTCCTGAGCCACAAAGAATGAATTTCTCATATAAAGGAGAGATTCTGTTATTAAGAGTAGAACCATGAAAAAGTTACTCAGCTTCCTTCTAACTTCAGGTCTTCTATGGAAATTGAGACTACTACTAATCTCTACCTATTTCAAAACAAAAAATAATACCTAGTTATTACATTGAAATGTAATTTTTAGATGGTAGTTATAATAAATAAAGTCTGTTGTTAATAAAGTCGACAGGATGATACCACAGTAATTTATATTTAGGTTTCAAATTTGAGACAAATTAGAAAGCCCTTAGTAAAATGCAAGGTTTTTGTGCTCTTATGGTAGAATAGATGAAACAGTGTAATAGCTGCTAACATTAAAAACTCACCCATGTCGGGCTCTATTTTAAAAGCTTCCCATATATTCACTTATTAAAGGTAATACTTATGAGCAAGGGTTCTAGAGTCACACTGCCTGGGTTTGGACCCAGACCTGAGAACTAGGGCAACTGCTTAACCTCTTTATGCCTCAGTTTCCTCATCTGTCCAATGGCAGTGAGACAGGAGAATTCCCTGGACCTCTTTGTGGGTCTTGTGACGGGGAGTCTTGTTTACTCAGCCACCGTGTGCTCAAACGCCTTATGGGAAGGGGAGCACACCGATGAACAGGTGCAGGAGCTGGGGTGAGTGCTTTTGGGCTCCAGCCCCATGGCATTGTCTAGGGGTGTACAGTGCTCTTTTAGCCCTAACATCTGGGGATGGCTTAAGTGTTAAACAGCTAATGAAGAGTCCGTGTGACACCTTCTTTGGGTTCCTGCACCTAGTGCATCCCAAATTCTTGTCTGGCATCCAGGAAGAATTGGGTCACATGGGCTTGAAGGATGGTGAATGCGGGGATTTTATTGAATGATGGAGGTGGTTCTTAGCAGGATGGAGAGCTGGAGAGGGGATGAGGTGGGAACATAATCTTCCCCTGGAGTTCGGCAATCCCGCGGCCAATCTCCTCTCTGACTGTCCCAGTCGAACTCCTCTCGATGTTCAGACGCTTCCTCTCTTCCCTTCTTCTCTGCTCTGCCGTTCTGCTGCTCTGCCACTCTGCCACTCTTCTGCTCATGGAGACTGGGGTTGCAGGTTTATTTGGGCACAGGATGGGGGGTGTGGCAGGCCAAATGGCAACATTTGGGCACGAAAACAGGAATACCTTTTCTCATTTAGGGCCACAGGTCCAGGCTCGAGGGTGGGGTTTAGCCAGGAGCCCAGCCCTTCTGTATCAGCAGCATTAATAGTACCTACTTCATACAGTTTACTTTATAGTGAAGGTAAAACATGTCAGCGCCTAGGTCATTAGTACTCAATAAATGTTAGTAGAGGAGGAAGAGTTTTTGTTATGTATTATTATCTTCATCAGCCATCACTGGCTAATAAAGTCAACAGAATGATGCCACAGTAATTTATATTTAGGTTTCAATTATATATAGTTTGACAAATTGGAGACTTATTTTCCAGGCTATCTAATTAATAAAGCAATTCAAAGAAAATGCAACAATGGAGGGAACTTTCAAGTTCTAAAAGTAGCTTTGCCCAGAAGAGAACCACAGTGAATGTTCAGTCAAATTCTCTTACGTTGATGGAAATCTTATCACTTATAAAATATTAATTATAAAAGGAGAGTAGAGTTCCTGTACAAAATAAATATTTGTTTTCTTGAACTTCCCAGCTATATAAAAAAATTCAGTCATGATTTCAGAAGATTTTTCGTTCCTATTTTTCAGGTTACACAACATATTTATTTTATTTATTTTCCCTGCTTTTCCTGAGCCATAGACTACAAATAATTTAAATTCACAATATCCATACTTAACAAGGACACTGTTTGGGAACTATAACTTCAAGGGCAATAAAAGGAACAGTTCACTAAAAAATTTATTGATATGATGACATGATTCTCTAAAACTATTTTTCCCATAATGATTTACCTAAAGTTAAGTTCAGACCATTGCTAAAATGAAAAAAGACTTGATATTCATACTTTTAGAGAGAAATAGGCTTTATGTTTATAAACATTTTGAGAGCTGTGAAATGGTAATTGTTAATTTCTTTCTGTTTACATGCTTGGACATTAACAGTTATTTTGGAATCAGTATTTTTGAAAGCTTAATTTTCAATAATTTTCTTTGAAGACAAGTCATACAATTTCTCCATGTAGACATGTTCAGTTGAGAATGATGTAAAAATTATAGCCTAGCAAAATAGCTCCTGCCTACAAGAGGAGACTACAAATTTTGGTTGTAGAGAAAGCCGTGATTATGAGAATATAAAGATCTGATAGCAGTTTATCCTTTTGTTTGATTAAGATTAAGATGCTTGGGCCGGGCATGGTGGCTCACACCTGTAATTTTAGCACTTTGGTAGGCTGAGGCAGGTGGATCACCTGAGGTCAGGAGTTGGAGACCAGCCTGGCCAACATGGCAAAACCCTGTCTCTACTGAAAATACAAAAATTAGCCAGGTGTGGTGCCGGCTGCCTATAATCTCAGCTACTGAGGAGGCTGAGGCAGGAGAATCACTTGAACCCGGGAGGCAGAGGTTGCAGTGAGCCAAGGTTGCGCCATTGCACTCCAGGCTGGATGAAAGCGCAAAACTTGGTCTCAAAAAAAAAATTAAGATGCTTGAATTAGGTTGTTCTTGTACCTACATAATCTATATTTGTATGGTACATATATTCATTATACTCAGACTTTTTTTTTTTTAGTGGAACCAAATTCTATACATCAAAAGTTTGATGGGATTCTTTCCTAGAACTTCCTAAGAACTGACCAGAGAAGGTAGATATTATTTCAGGAAAAATAAAGACGAGCACAGAGTGGTGAATAAAATTTACATTCTGGTGGTGGAGACTGCAAATAAGTTAAAATAATTTCAGATACAGTTAAGAGCTATGAAGAAAAGAAGATAAGGTGATGAAAAAAGAGTGGTGAGTAGGAGGAGGGTGGTGTGGTAGCTAGATGAGGTGATCTGGGAAGGCGTCTCTGAGAGATGAAATTTTGGCTAACACCTTATTGACAAGAAGTGAAGACCAATAGGGGGACGAGCATTCCCAGCAGAAGTAATACGTGGCACATTCTAAGAGTGGAAATAAGCCCAGGGAAGAAGGGGAGAGGTATAGGAGGCAAAGCTGTTGAAGTGGAGATGGCCTTGTCTTAGTGATGAGTTTGCATTCATTCATTCTGAGTTCACTAAGGAAGCCATTGGAGGGTTGGATAGGGGTGAGGCATGATTTGATTAATTGGTAGACTACGTAGAAGACTTTGGCAGTAGTCTATACCAGAGATCATTCAAATCCAAATCCCTAATTTCTTTCTTTCTTTTCCCCAACTATGCATTCATTCTTCTGAAAACCCATAGCTCACTCTTCCGTTATTTAACAGATATTTATGAAGCCAACACAGTGTGCCAGATGGTGTACTAAATGCTCTGTTATAAAGATGAATGATGCTATCCTTTTCCTATCCTTAATGATTAGTCTGTGTTTGCTTGGGTACAGTTGTATTCAAAAGAGAGCCTAAATCTTCACAGGGAAGAAAGGAATGGCTTGAACTGAGGCTTAAAGGATGTTTAGGAGTTGACTGTATGGACAAGGGGGCTAGTGTGAGAGTATTTCAGGCGAAGAGAAGATAAAATATAAAAAACTAGAGGCACAAAAACTATGGCATGTTCAGGGAAAAATAAGGAGTTCTACAAAGCTATGATACATGTTTGGAACGAGTAGAGATGAGGCTGGATGAGCAGTCAGAGGCCAGAATCTGAGGGCTCTGCTTGCTGCACTAAAGAGGTAAGTGTTATCCTATAGGATACTAGGATCCAAGAAAGACATTTGAGCAGAGTAGAAACAATACCAGCTTTCCTTGTTATATATTTAACTGTGATGGAGTTCATAACGTTGAATCGGAGAAAACTATCAAGTTATTGAATCATTGAAATGAGGCACTGATTGTCTAGACTGAATGAACTAAAGGGACAAGGACAGGGAATTGAGGAGACTCTCTGAAGCTTGGGAGTTGATTGGATAGGGATGGTTAAGAAGAAGGGAAGAAGGCAGAATCTAGGGTAGCAGATGGTGCCATTCAACAGGATTAAAAAAGTCCAGAGAAATGAGCAGGATTATAGGACACAGTTTTGAGCTCAAGAATTGGAACTAGGAGTTTGGAGCATATATCCTGTTGGAAGTTTAATACATGTCTCTAGAACTCCTAAGAGTGTTAGATCTAAAGATAAAGATTTTAAACTTGATGCAGTATAAATTAGAAGCTAGAAATTGGTATTCCTTAGGCTATATCAATCTCTAAAATTTGTTTTATTTATTTTGCTTTTAAAAAAATTCATGGATTTTATATAATAACCTATTAATAGACCTGGTGATATTATGCCTAAATTCCAAGAAAGCAACAATATGCTGGGTTAAGAAAAAGGCAGTACCAATACATAGGGCACTTTTAAATTTATTTCATTTTATTTTTTGCCAGAATACCAACCAACTCACTTCATCTGCTTATATTACTTAGCTCCTATTGACATTTGAGTTTGCAGCCCTTAACAGAATACATAGAGTAAAAGAGGAAAAGGATCAAGCCTTGTGGAACATCAGAGTTCAAGGAAAGATTGGGTGGGGAAATAGGAAAATCCCAAAGAGAAAGAGAGGAAGCACATCTCCAAAAGTTTCTTTGTGTGTGTGTGTGTGTGTGTGTGTGTGTGTGTGTGTGTGTGTGTGTGTGTTTTAGGGAGGGTTCTTTTTGTTTGTTTGTTTCTACCTTCTGGTTTTCTCTGTAGACTTTTGTAATCTTCACAATGACTTTTGTTACCTTGCTTTCTCTGGACTAACTAATCTATGTTGTTTATGTTAGAAAAGTTCTCCCATATAGCCAGCTGTGGTGGTGCACAACTGTAGTCCCAGCTACTTGGGAGACTGAGGTGGGAAGATCATTTGAGTCCAGGAGTTCAAGGTCAGCCTGGGCAACATAAGTGAGACCCTTACTTGGAAAAGTGAAAAAGAAAAGCTATTTCTAAACTCTAGATCCTGGTTAGTCATACCATGGTCCATGGATAATGTTTCCATGTGGGAATTTCTTCCCAGTATTTCTTGGGAAATTTGGAGGTTTTTCAAATACTGAGTCCTGAAAAAAGAAATTCAGTTGAGAAATCGTAAATACTTGGAAGCGGTATCCAATTCTCCTGCAATAATTAAAGCTTTGAAAATCAACATAGACACGTGATAAGAAGAAACCCACTATGGTCAAATTGAAAATCAGAGCAGGAAACATTGGCACACATAGTTGAAGGTAACATTACCATTTCTGGGGACCAAGACCAGGTCATGTGAGAGATAAGTGGTCAGGATCATCATGATTTTTTGAGGATTTATTTAATGATTGTACCCATAAGAGACTGGGAGCTTCATGAAGGCACGAATTGCATGTCTTCACCTTTAGCACTCTTGCATATATATCTTGGTCTGTCAGTAACTTGATAAATAACAAGTAGTATTAGTTTAAAACATCAAGGATAGTAGTTTCGAGAGCATATAATGGATGAATAAATGATTGATCGGATGGATGAAGAGTTGTTCAATGAAGTTTTCCAATGTATTAAAAGTGAGTTGTATAATTTATTATTGTCTACCAACTTAGTTGCCATGGAGCCAATTAATTTGCCTTAAGTGACAACATAAACACATTTTATCTTTCTGGTCATATAGGGAAGTTCAATGTCTTGGCCACCTTGATATTTCAAAATAATTTGTAGGCAGTGTGGGTACTTTAGAGCCATTATTAGAAATTGACTCCATTGCCCTTCTTCAGGGATTACACAAAGGTACAATTTTGGATGGATCTCCAGATGGAAGCAAAATTATCTTAATATACAGAGATTCACATTGTTAAAGATTTTTTGAGAGAGCTTGTTTTGCTGTTGCAAAGTGTTTTATTGGAAGACATTTGTGATAGTTTTGTTAAGTATTTTGTAAAGTTCTTGCATTCTTCAGCACTACAGCCTCTTGGACATTTTACTTGGCTTCTTTTTTAGAGATTCTCAAAGCCAGGTTCACTGAGCTCCTTCCAGAAAAGCTTCGATTCACTCTAGTCCCCAACATGCAGACTTCACTCTCCTTATTCTTGTGTGACTCAGTCTGCTAAAAGGAAAGGATTTGTGTAGACTGGGTCAGCCCTAGAAGGAGAGAGTGAGGATTGGGTATGACTATTCATTCAGCACCTTTTGAGTATTTACTGTATACCATGCCCTGTTCTGGGATATGGGAATATTGCAGTATGCAAAACAAAAATCTTTACCCCCAAGAAGTTTCATTCTCGTGTGGTGATTGGAGGGAGGAAAGACAGATGACAAACAAGTACAGTGTGTGTCAGATGGTAAGAAGTGCTGGAGCAAAGAATGAAGCAAGAGAGGGGCTTGTGACCCTTAAGTTTTAGTCAATGGTTTGATTGCCACAATCATAAACTTCAGCCTTCAGGGTGCATTCATCCTGCAGACATGTTTTGTTCACACCACACATAGTTCTTTAAAAATAAACCAAACCTGAGTTAGTTCATTTAATTTAGTCTTGACATTTCACATTTAAAAGTCTTGACATTTCACATAAATTCTCAATTTCTGGATTTTACTGAAAAAACCAAAATATATGGCAGTATTCCAGCATTGGCTAAAGTTTAGTACTGGCTGCTTCTTTAAATATGACATCATAAAGCTAGAGTACAGTAAAGTGTACCTATATATAGTAAAATATAGCATAGCTCACCGTGTATCAGAAGCCATACTAAGAACTTGACATGTATTAGCTAATATAATCTTCAAAACAACCATCTGAAGCAGGTGCTGCATTGAGTCACAGAGAGGTGAGGTAAGGTCACCAAGGTCACAAAGCTAGTAAGTGGTACAGCCAATATTTAATCCTAGAAGTTCTGGGTTCCAAGTCCAATTCTAACCATTATATGTATACCTCTTTCCACTTTGTCGCTTGATGAACTTCATTTGTTTCTATCTGATGGTCAGGTTCCAGGTCTCTGTCATGATCCAGGCATGACTGCCCCAGGATCTAGAGGGACCCTAAACTTATAGATGGACCTTCGTAGTAGATCTTCTCTGGAACTCAAGGGGACGGAGAAATAGGGTACTTGCAACCTCCCACTATTGTGCCCTTCTAGCTACACTCAGTGACCCCTGCCCCCTCTAACTAAATCCATTTCTGTAATGCTGCCTACCCGTGTGAGCAGTTGTGGTGGATGCCTCCGTTCTGCCTCCTCTTTCCTTATTTGCACCACGTGATTGCCTTGACCCCTTCACAAATCCTGAGATAAGAACAAAGGGCCTCAAAAAACTATGCATTTGACTGAGTTGAATATTCGACGTAGGGTGAAATATGAAAGCTAATGATCTTTTCCTTCTTCCTTTTTTAATTACTTTAAAAAAAAACTCCACTTGAATACATTTTAGAAGGTAAAACTCTAAGAGGAGGGTGTGTGTGTGTGTGTGTGTGTGTGTGTGTGTGTGTGTGTGTGTTCCATTTCAGGGAGGTGAATACTTGTCACCACTTAAGTGGTGGTTTTTGACTTCAAAGGACAAAAGGTAATCCATTACCTGAATATTAACAGCGATGAAACTTAGCAACAATAAATATTTAGGAGTGCATGAGTCTTCTTTAAGTCATTTACAGACTGATTGGAAGGTTTTCCCAGCTCAAGGGACTGAAATTTGGCATCTACTCCGCTAGCCTAAGTTCATTTTTTATCTTCTTCTTCCTTTTCAAAAGTTGTTTCTTAGTTACAGAGCATCAAACATGAGTTGGATGTGCTTTCAAGCTTTTAGGGGCCAATTTTGGATTTTGCAGTCTTATTAAACAACAGTCCCCAGAATCAGATACATATTATAAAACAGTATCTTTAAACTGCATATTATTTTCAACCTGTTTGATCAGTGGCTATCACACTTGTCAACATTATGAGCTAATGAAAGAATTTGACTTCAAAAAAAAAAGCCAACTAAGGAAGGGGGAAAGAAAGGCATTATTAGCTTTATAGTAAGGAGTTCCATTCTGTCTCTGGAGGGCATCTCAGGCAGGGATTAGGAGTGCTGATCCCAGAACAGTTGTCCTCAGAGCAGTGCCGGTGGGCAGGAGTCAGGTCTAGTTGAGGTTCAAAGGCTATATCAACCCCATAGTCTGGGCCAGGTCAGGCGTTCATCATTCTTCATGTAACCCAAGGCAGAATCCTTACAACCAACTCCTTTTTGACACTAAATCACATCTATTTAATATTTCTTGAATAAACTGTGATTTATCTAAAAATACACATGTTAACAAGATTTTGTCTTTAGAGGCTCTGCTACTCGTGTGACTTTAGGCTCACCCACTTAACCTCTGTGGGTTTCCATTACCTGTTCTACAAATGAGAAGCTGGACTAAATGATCCACAAGGTATCTACCAGCTCTCACTTTCTGGGGGGCTACAGAGGTCTGTGGGAAAGTAGAATTCTGTTTGTAGTTCTCTTTTGCAATCATTTTATTAGCGTGAGCAAAGAACCTTTATTGTGCTAAGTCTTCAGAGTATTATTCAGTCTTTCTCCTTTATTCTAAGGACCTGAACCTGGTTGGGAAGGTTTTGTTTTAACATTGTTTTTTGGTGAGTGGCTAGGGTACAGATCTCCCTAACGTTGTTTGTTTGTTTGTTTGTTTCTAATTCCTTGATGCAAAGTGGGGTGGCCTTAAGGCTGCCGAATATGCCGAAAGGCAAAGTGTTTGTAGACCCTCAATCCGGCCTTGGCTAAATGACATCCAGAAGCAGCAGGTCTGCTGTGCTGGAAGGAGGAGACTGGAGTTGGAGGCAGAAACTCTGGTTTCAAGTCCTGTCTCTGCCACTCTGAACCACAAATGATTTATTCTGAGAATGAGCATGGAAACAATATCAGAATGTTACAAGGTTCTGATGTGTGAAGTACTTGATAAACCCACTGATGCCTCATTCAAGTGGAAGGTACTGTTACTAAACTTCTAAGCTTTCAACAAAACATGCTTATTATTGTTATAGCAACTGAGGATATAATAATATTTTGAATAATAAAAAGTGTGTGTATATAGGTTTGTGCCATTATTTTACCAAACCTAAGAGTATCTTAATGATTTTATGTTCTAGTCCTCTGCCCCTTTGCAGATAACCAACTAAGTTTTTATTTTTACGTAAAATTGGCAATAGATGATCTGGCACTGTGACTTGAAAGTTCTTTTTGTTTTGTTTTTGTTTTTTTTGTTTGTTTGTTTTTTTTAAACTCCAACCCACACTACATTTAACACTGTGATCTGGTACATATATCTGAAACAAAAGTTTCATGAAACAGTACTATGGGTAGTTCTTTTTAATGTTTTCTTTTTCTCTTATTTATTTCATTTCTTTTTAAAATGGTGATCATGACTCACTAAATTTATTTTATGATCCATTAATTGGTCATGAAAACACTAACCTAGCACATGCTTGATCATTTTCTTTTTTCTTGGGAATACCAGTTTGGACATCAATATGTATGTGCAGTATCAGTGCATGACCAGGATCACCTCCCATGTATCCGTAACCCAAAATATTCCTTTAAAATAGGCTGGGCGCGGTGGCTCATGCCTGTAATCCCAGCACTTTGGGAGGCCAAGGTGGGCAGATCACCTGAGGTCTGGAGTTTGAGACCAGCCTGACCAACATGGAGAAACCCCGTCTCTACTAAAAATACAAAATTAGTCGGGCATAGTGGCGCATGCCTGTAATCCCAGCTACTTAGGAGGCTGAGAGGGGAGAATCGCTTGAACCTGGGAGGCAGAGGTTGTGGTGAACTGAGATCGCGCCACTGCACTCCAGCCTGGGAAACAGGCTCAAAAAATAAAAAATAAAATAAAATAAAGAAAGAAAGAAAGAAAGAAAGAAAAGCACACAGACTTTACAGACACAGAATCAAAAATGATTCCTGCTGAATGACTTACTAACTGTGTGACTTTGGGTGAGTTACTTAACCTTCCTGTGTCTCAGTTTCCTCATTTTAAAAACTGGAATCATAGTACCTATCTCACAAGACTAAATAAATATATGTGCAATACTTGTCACAAAACAAGCACATATTAAGCACTAATTTGTGCTAACTATTATTAGTCAATTAGTCACCAAGTCTTTTTGCTTGTCTCTTCACTTAGTTTTCCTAACCCTGCAATATTGCAGTAATCTTGCTGGCCTTCTGGTTTTGCCAGTAGATTGCTTCATCCTGCATAGCACAACTAGACTAAATTCTCACAAACACCATTGTATTTCATCACCTCACAGCCCCAGTTTTATCGTGTTATCATTTCCAAGTTTCCATATAAATTCTATAAATCCAGACTCTAACATTTCTGACTCCTCTGAGTGTCCTCAGAATAGCATTCATTTCTTCAGCAAACCTATGTGCTGGCACTGTTGAGCTTCTGGAGATACAACAGTGAACGAGACAACTCAGTCGCCCCTTTGGGGCAGTAAGATCACAGGCAATAAACAAGGAAATGTGTACCTATATAATGTATAACTATAATTATATAATTTGGGGGCAATTCTAAGTGATCTGAAGAAAAATAAAGCAATATAAGAGAGAGTAAAGTTGAACCTGTTTCTCCTACTTCTATCTTCTACTTTAGCAAAACTGCTCTAGCACCAGCACGGTAGCCATTCCTTCCCATCTAGACTGCCCCTCCACCTTTTCTTTGTGCTTCAGTGTCTTGCCCATTCTTGTAGTTCCATTCAGATCCTTCCTGCTCTCCCAAATCTGCAGCCATTTCAGCTCACAGTCCTTTCTACTTCCTCATGCAGCATTTTCTGTCTCAATTTGACTCTTATTCTGGTTTATATCATCCACCCTCTTTTTATGTGTATTTTTAATCTCATCAACTAGATTATCAGGAGTAACAGTATGTTCTCTTTTGCAACTCTCATGCTCTATTCATGACACCTTGTACATAGTAGCGATCAGGAAAATGCAAAGTTGTTGTTAGAGACAGGGTCTCACTGTCACTCAGGCTGGAGTTTAGTAGCATGATCATAGCTCACTACAGCCTTGAACTCCTGGGCTAAAGCCATCCTGCCATCCAGAGTAGCTGGGAGTAAAGATGCGTACAACCATGCCTGGCTTATTTAAAAAAAAAAAAAAATGTTTGTAGAGATGGTGGTCTCACCATAATGACCAGACTGGTCTCAAACTCTTGGCCTCAAGTAGTCCTCCTACCTTGGCCTCCCAAAGTGCTAACGTTATAGGTATGAGCCAACACACCTGGCTACAAAGCTTATATATATGTGCATACACATACACACGCACACGCACACACACACCAAAAACTATATAAATCATATGTAAGTAATATATGTATATGTCTTAACTATTAGATCAATAAAATAATAACAAAAGCGATAACACCTAATATTGGTAATGGCATGAGGAAATAAATGGGTATTTTCATATTCAGTATAATGATCCAACTATCATTGGGCAACTGGGCAGCTTCTGTCAAAATTTGTAACATGCATGCTCTACAACTTAATAATCCCATTTACAATTGACTTTGCTAAAGATAGAGTTAGCCCTTTATATTTGTGTGTTCTGCATTCATGAATTCAAACAACTGCAGATCAAAAATATTCCATTAAAAACTTGCACCTGTACTGAACATGTACAGACTTTTTTCTCGTCATAATTCCCTAAAAAAAAATAGTATAACAACTATTTACATAGCAATAAATGTGTGTGTGTCTGTGTGTGTGTGTGTGTGTGTGCTGACTGAAAGGAAGATAAACCAACTTCACCAACACAGCTGACTACTGACAAAAGATAAGGTTTAAATCTATTTTCGGAAAGACTTACACATTTCTATAATAATTAGATAAACTGTTAAGCCTCAGTTATTGTCATTTAAAACAAGAATGAAGGAAAAAATGAATTTAGAAAAAAATCAATTGCCCTTTTTGTGTCTGATTCCAAATTGTATGCCTTATAAATCTGTTACCATTACTCTTATCATTATTCCTAACATTTAATCCATTGTATCATAAAAGCAACTCCTCTCAACTCTTTTAATACTCTCTACACCAGTCCCACCGAGTAGATGTCCAGCTGAAACTTGCCTCATTTAGTAGTTGGGAACTCATTACCTAGTAAGGCAGCTGATTTATTTTTGGACAGCTCTGATTATTGGAACTCATTTTCCCTGGAGCCCAAATCTCTGTTTTTATTGTTTTTTTCACTGTTTCTGCCGCTGCCCTTTGGCAACATATAGAACATTTTTCTTTTGACATCCCATCTAAAATTTCAAGGTAGTTATCATGCTCTATCAATTTACCTTATTGTCTACATAGAGTTAATTTAATGAAAGATCTCTTAGTTCTGTTTTGTCAGCAGAGAAACAAAAATATGGCAATGGAAGAAATACAAAGCCTTTGGAATTGATTTGTATTAATTTTGAGGAGGACTTACTTTGAAATCTAGGTATTTATTATTATTTGATAATAAAATATATAGATTTGTTGTTCTATGTAAATGCTCTAGACTGTGGGCCTCCAGAAGACAGAAATTTGTTTTATAACTCTTTATTTCTTCCTTCTCTCCCACATCTACAATAACAATTATAAACTTACTATGTGTCTGCTATATCTTTATTAAATAGGTGGCTTAATTATATCTAGAAATGTAAATATAATAGATTTATCATAGTATAACTAATATAGTATTTAGTTCAGACATTCCAAATCTAAGAAATATTGGTCTCTGATATTTACATGACACATTATTAGGCTGCTGACATTATGTATGATTCTATTCTGAATGGGAACCCCACAGTAATTCTTTAGCCTAACAAAAAAGAGCTATTTTGACAAGTAACTGTTAATAAATGGGTTTATATAGACTATGTCTGTTAGTACTAGGAAGCAAGGTTTAAAATCTCAGAAAGTTGCTGTTGATATATATGTAAAGTTCTTCAAAGCATTCCAAGTTTGGATTTAGCTTACTAAAGGTTAGGGTTCTATTAGTAGATAATGCTCATTATTTTATTTCATTTCCTTATTTTACCAATTATTTACATATCTTTTCTGGCCATTACATTTTATTGATAATAGTGAAAATTAAAATGAATATATTGCCATAAAAGTAATTTCCACAACTCGTGTCAGTAACTTCAATTTTGTTCTATTTTAAGCTGCTTGCCACAATATTGACAGGCATCTGATTGTGTGGCTTAGTTCTAATTATAGATATAGGCTACTTCACATGGAGTTAGATATTTCTAAGAGACTAAACAAAACGTGTAATGCTGTGAACAAGGAAAACAGCAGCATGTTTTTGGTGTAAATTGACTGTTGTCATAAACAATAATTATCAACACAGTATTGGTATCATGATACTGTTTTGGGCCTCATCATTCAAACTATTTCTCTTTGTATTGTATAGTGATTTTTTTTAGGGGAGAAAAACCCAACAACTGTCAATCTAATCATTATATTCAGCCTACATTACCAAGCAAAACATATTTACAGCTAGATCTACACTGTTTTTACAAGTTTATTAAAAACATGTGTTGCCCAATGCCAGGAATAGCTACAGCAAATGCTACCACCAGTAGGCAAACTGTCTCTCTACTTTCTTCTGAAGATTTAGCTACTTCATCACTTTAACTATGAGCTATACCATAGATGTTCCTGTGTCAAAATGTTTATCACAGATAAGACCTCTGTGTGTGTGTGTGTGTGTGTGTGCGCGCGCGCACGCGCGCACGCGCACGAGCATGTGCATGCAGGGGAGCAGGGTTGGTGGGGGTTGGGGAGATAAGGTAGTGGGGGGGAGTAGATGAAGGGAGTCAGGGCCGTGGCAGTCTTTTGTACCACTAATCTAGGATCACAGGTCGATACCTAATGAAGTAAAGTTAAATCATGGTAGGACTTTTCAACCATTTGGTTTATTTTATAGGAGCATGACGTTATCCATGATATATACATTAAAGGTGCATTTTTTTCTCTCTAGAAATGTGATACTCTTTTTGTATAATCTCAGTTTTAATAATTTAATAATCTCTAATAGCCTATAGACACTGTAGAGACCTCTCTACATGTTTTACCTCTGCTCCTAGCTTGTAGTATGAACTCAGTAAATATTTGTTAAGTTAGTGAATATTTGAAAGAAAAAGGACAGAGGAAAGCCTGTTTTCTACATTTGACATGTAATGTCATGAGCTACTCCATCCTACATTGTTCTTTCCCTTCTCTGAATTCCTATAGTCCATGTATATTAATCGCAGAGTTCCTCCTTGGCTGTATAATGTATAACGTTACTCCCTAGTTGTTTGAGGTATGTGCATCTAGCTCCGCATGAATTTGTTGACCACCCCCACCCTGGGTCCTCTGTATTATTTCTTTTCAGCAACTAATCTGGTGAGGCATCCACTGGACACTTAGTACATACTTTATGTCTTCACTCTGTTAAAACAGATTTCAAACCAGTGTGAGAAATAGCATTCTATCATCTGGTTTGGAGCACCAGCCTATTTCATTCTTCAAAAACTCAGTGAACTTCCCAGCAATTAATCAAATGGCAAAGAATGATTTGGTAATTTCCTCAATAGTTAAATCATAACTTTTTGCAAGTTACAATTGCTTTACGTTGTTGAGTGGTTGATAATGGGTTGTTTTTCCATCTCTTGATGGCACATCAGGTTAACTTCAACAATGTGAAGTATGTTTTCAAAATGAAAAGCAAATGTCCATTTCCTTGTAATTGTCTCTTTCTAACCATAATAGTAATATACTGATAAGAGTAGATAAGAATAATAAACTCTTGAAGGGTGCTGCCGTAAAATATGATTAGATAGCAGCAAATACCCACTTGCACATGTTGCTGTCATAGGTAATAGTTAATTTACAAAGCATGTTAATCTGGTCTGACTGCTTGATTTCTCATCTGAATTAGAGAGGTAGGTAGGTACATAGGTAGAGAGGGAGAGCTTCATTTAGGTATGCACAGAGATAGGGTCAGCTGTACAGTATATATGCAAAAGGAATCCTGATGCCTTGTCACTAAAATTTTCCAAGTTAACCAAGAACTACAATTTTCAGTTAAGTAGTTAACTTTTTTCTTTTTGTCTTCTTACTTTCATGCTGTGTTTCCAGTAAAAGGATTAGATGCCTTACCATGTCCACCAAGAAAGTTAGTTTGGGACAAATAGATGGATAATTTCACAAATGGAGAACAATCTTTTTTCATTTTTTATCTTTTTTGAGATGGAGCCTTACTCTGTCGCCAAGGCTGGAGTACAGTGGCGCGATCTCGGCTCACTGCAACCTCCACCTCTTGGGCTCAAGCAATTCTTCTGCCTCAGCCTCCTGAGTAGCTGGAATTACAGGTGCGCACCACCGTGCCTGGCTAATTTTTGTATTTTTAGTAGAGATGGGGTTTTGCCATGTTGGCCAGGCTGGTCTGGAACTCCCAACCTCAGGTGAACCGCCCGTCTCAGCCTCCCAAAGTGCTGGGATTACAGGTGTGAGCCACTGCGTCTGGTCCAAAATCTTAATCTATATAGGGTAACAGAAAGCCACTTAAGTATTCGATTAACTAGTGTAATATGCATAAGCAAGATGAGTCCAGATTATCCAATACTCCACGCGTGGTTTTCTGAACAAATTATCGTTTCTTCATAAGTACCATTAATCTTCATAATGAAATAAATATTAAATATTTGACAAAAATCATGCTGGAAATTATGTGAGATCATAGAATATTTTGTTAGAAATGTAAAGAGACAACAATGATTACTAGTTATCAGAAAACTACTCTACTCAATGTGGAATTAAGTAGTCACTGAACTTATTTTAGATGACTTTTCTTCTTAAAATCATACTGTATCATATAATCTTGGTATGCTTATTTAGAAAAATGGTTTTATGTTTTATCTCATTTAATAGTGCTGCTGAAGTAGATGTAGATTTTTCATACAATAGTGGATCCTATATTAGCCAGGCATGGTGGCATGTACCCGTGGTTCCAGCTATTCAAAAGGATTGCTTGAGCCCAGGGGTTTGAGGCTACAGTGAGCTCTGATCACGCCACTGCACTTATGGTCTGCATGACAGAATGAGACCCCATCTCAAACAAAAACAAAATAGTGGATCATATCTAACCTTTTATTAAAAACAATAATGAAAAACATAACAAAAAAGTCCTTAGTTTATTCACCTTTACTATTTCTTATTTAGCTATTTCCTTTTGTCCAAATATGAAACTGTCATCTATCTGTAAAATTAACGTGGCCTTTTGATCTGATAATATTAGCATCATTTCTCATTATTCTATATCAAATCTATTGATCCTGATTCTTAAATGTTGTCATTTGATAGTGTTAGTAATTTGTCTGTTTATGTTCCTGCAGAGAGCCTGATAGTAGAAATTGGTTATGATTCTCCTTATGTAACTCTAGAGGACAGGCCTTCACTTATTTCTGTGTTTGGGAGATGGTCTCCTTTAGCTTGTATGAAGTTGTTAAATCTCATAGTTCATAGCAGCATCAGATTTGATTATTTCAAAGTTGTAAGATCAACAGCAACTATATATTGTAACCATTTAGAAAATGGGTCTCACATTTGGCTCTCTCTTCAATTTTTGCTGGAACTAACATGATAAAAGCCCCCATTACCTTACTTTTGGAGTAGTGTAAGGATCTTCTGTTTGCTCTGTTTCCAGCCTTCACCTCCTTCCTCTCTCTCCCTCCACACTTGGTCCTTCCTATGCACTATGGCTAAATCAACCTTCTGAAAACATCACTCAGTATAAACCTGTTACATTAAGTTGTTAGTTACAACTAATATTTATAAATGAAAGCCATACTACCCAGTTGGCCAAGAAAAGTGGTAGTCCCTCCCTGCCTGCCTTCTCTCTCATGTCCCCCTGACCACCGAACTCCAGTGGATACATTCATGATTCTCCAAGTATGTTATCCACATTTCTTTCTAACTTTGCACTTTGCTCCCTGCATTATGCCTTCTAGTTGCACCAGGGTATTGTCGAAAGAACATAAACTTAAATGGAGTACATCTGGATTCAAATCTTGCATCTTCCACTTCATTAGATGTGTGGTGTTAAACAAGTTATTTAATCTCCTTGAGCCTTAATTTTCTTATTGGCAAAATAAAAGTCAAAGACATTTCCTGAGAAGGTTAAATGTAGGTAATTTGATTTCA
The DNA here is from genome assembly GCF_001698545.2 of Rhinopithecus bieti. NCBI lineage: Eukaryota > Metazoa > Chordata > Mammalia > Primates > Cercopithecidae > Rhinopithecus > Rhinopithecus bieti. The sequence continues at coordinate 1,549,872 of NW_016811928.1, forward strand.
CACCACACACACACTTCCGATGTAGACATTCAACATTCTCTTTTTCCTGAAATGCCATCCTATCCTCAGTTCTTACCTAAGACCAGACTGTACTTTAAGTGTGAATTCAACTTTTCCCATCTCCATAAAATAAGTACATTTTCCCCTAGTGCTGAGGTGGAACTTCATCTTTAGAATTTTCTAGCATTTGTGGGTTGTGCCCCTCTTTAGCAGTGAGCATGGATTACTTTTATATATGTTCAAGTATTTGAGTATAACGACAGTCTGACTTCCCCATGAAGGCATAGGTGCTGTCCCATGCATATATAACTGTTGTATCTCCACAGACTAATGACAAATGCAATGCAAGTATTAGAAACCTAATAAACATTTGTACTTGCTCTAGTGTCTTGATGATAATTATGTCACCAGGAAATCTCAAGTCAACCACCATATACTTCCACAAAACTAGTTTTATTTCATTTAAGAATTTTGGACATTCTTAAAGCCAGGACTGTACACCAGTACATCTGTATCACTTATTTTGCCTTTGTTCATTCTGATTATCTGGTGCCTGGGTTACCTAGTTGTTAGATATTTTTGATATCTCTACTACATATGGTATGTTTTCTAATGCAAAATCTTTATGAATTACTTTACATATTTAGATTTAGTTCCTCTTAGAAAAAGAATTCAGAACTGTAACTTTCTTTTATTATCTGGCTTGGGGGAAAAATACATGATTTCTGATGAATTGTGTGCTATTTTCTGAGAATTTCTCCACTGACACATCTTTTGAACAGAAAGGATTTGCTCTCCAAGTTCTTACTCATGAGCTTTCAATAGACTTCAGATGTGGGGAAGCATTGCCCTCCTCAAATAAGATTTGCAACTGCATTTGATTCACTTTCCTCCCTTTCATGAAATTGAGATGGACGGCTGAGCCAACTTAAAAAAAAGTATATGTGAATTGCATTTTCTTCTAATAATATTAGATTGTCCTACAAAAGTATGCTTGCATGCTGTAGGGCAAAATCACATTTCTTATGTGTGTGTGTATATATATGTGTGTGTGTGTGTGTGTGTGTGTTTTTAAGCATGGTGAAAATTAAAATACAGTAGAGAGTAATATTGACTCTGAACAACACAAATGTGGTCTGTTTCAAAGTGAGGTAGCTATCTGGAAGAGATTTTCAACTTTAGAATATGTCAATGCTAGTGGTTAAACCTGCCTACCTTGTCTTTGATGTTCTGTCTGAGCTCATGTGAAGTAATAGGATTAAAAATAAAGTGTACACCTTTCTTTTGATCTAAGTAGCCAAAAAGGAGGGGAAAATAATAACTTGTCTCCTGCTCCAATTTAGCAAATACCACTGCTCTAACAAAACCGATATGATACTGTGGGTGGGTTCACAGATGTAACTCATAGGGTACACTAAGGTTTTCACAGCCATTTTCCTTTTTTCTGAAGCAGCATAATTCCAGATATTGCTACGTAAATGTGGCTGTTTACTATCTACAAAAATCAAGGCAAGTTCAATTAATTTTAAGCAACCTCTCTCAAATGACTTGCTTTTCTGTTCACCAATAACTTAATACATTATTTAGGACTGTTGGTCAGTTAGCCAAAAGTGACAGTGAAAAGATGTTGGCATGAGTTTACCTTACCAACACTTACCAAGTGCAGTGGCATCATCTCGGCTCACTCCAACCTCTGCCTCTCGGGTTCAAGGAATTCTCTGCCTCAGCCTCCCTAGTAGGTGGGATTACAGGCACCCACCACCACGCCTGGCTAATTTTTGTATTTTTAGTAGAGACAGGGTTTCACCATCTTGACCAAGCTGGTCTTGAACTCCTGACCTGGTGATCCACCCGCCTCGGCCTCCCAAAGTGCTGGGATTACAGGCGTGAGCCATCACGCCCGGCCTAAGCTACATTTTTAAAGGATCTGTTTGTTTTATATTTTTTGGGTGAAAATTTCCCAACACATATATATGTGTTTAACCTCTACTTGGTTAAACACACACACACATACACACAAAAATTCACACATATACATATACTGTAAAGACTCTGATCAATATATAAATTAACTACTTCAAACTGTAGTCATTTCAAAATGAATGACTATGGTGTTCAGATATTTCCCATTAGGGGGAAAAAAAGGTGTTGTGAGGAGGGTTGTGAGGACAGATGCTTTCTTCCTCAGGTGATATAAAAAGGCTTAGCTTGGGTTGATTGTGCCTGGAAGCTGATAACCCAAATTAGCCTTTATGAAACTCTTTGGTGCTCTGAATAGATCTCTTAATGGATAGATGGCTTTTTCTACAAACTGGCAGGCATGCAAAACACATCGAAAGGAGGTGGTAAGCTAGCATTATGTTTTCAGTACTTACAATCCTAGTACCTGTGGTCATGAATCCATGAGATAAGACCACAACTGAACTCCTCATTGTTCATTTTTTTTTTCTTGAGACAGTCTCACTCTGTCACCCAGGCTGGAGTGCAGTGGTGCAATCTTGGCTCACTGTAAGCTCCACCTCCCAGCTTCACGCCATTCTCCTGCCTCAGCCTCTGGAGTAGCTGGGATTACATTTTTTTGTATTTTTAGTAGAGACAGGGTTTCACCGTCTCTAGCCAGGATGGTCTGAATCTCCTGACCTCGTGATCCGCCCACCTCGGCCTCCCAAAGTGCTGGGATTATGGGCGTGAACCACCACACCCGGCCTTCATTGTTCTTTCTAAGAGGAGCTTTTATTCCTCTCCTCTTTCTTATCTCTGCTTTTGTCATTTTTGTGTTTGTTTTCTGTTTTTCCTCAGTGATGGTACTAGTTTTCTGTTCTTCAGGTTCAAGCTCTCTTAATTGACTTACAGTGGAATAACCTTAGCCTGCCTGCCCATAATCTCTTGCTTTATCTCACTTCTTTCCTACCAGTTACTATCTTTAGTTTCTGTGCCTAAATGCAGCCTAGTCCTTTGTGTTTTTTCCCTCTGCACCCAGCAGGCCTGCCTATCTTGAAGTTAAATATCAATCATACTGTCAAAAGTTCCCCTAAAACAAAAAGAACCCACACCAACTGAAAGTCATTCCTCCATGGAACTCCCATAGAGAATTGTCTGTAGCATTTTTGCCAGCCTGACAAAGGCTGGACTCCACATCAGTGCCTGTGGGACCTTCATGATTTGGCACCTAGTGATCTGCAGTATCTCCTCTTCTCTCCTAGTGCTTTTGTCCCCTCTCCACATATACACACAAATAGTAAAATCCTGCCCTTACTACACCAGCTCCCCAAACAGACCTTCCTCTCTGCTCCTGTATTTACTCATCTGCCTGAAATGTGCCCTTCCTACCCCAGGGCTTGCTCTCACTCTCTTTCAGAGCTCCTCTAAGAAGCTTCCCCTGGACTGGCTCCTGTTCCTCTCCTACAAGCTTGTAGCATGCTCTGAACTGGCCCTCAACACACAGCGTGGAGATTGTGTTTTTTACTTTTTTTGTGCCTTCACAAGAGTATGAGTTCCTTGAAGTCACAGGACGCATTTTATCAGTGCATCCACAGAACAATGCCAGAAACAGACTACTTAATGAGATTTGCTAATAGTAAGAATAGATGTGGTGCTTAAGTTTGTCTTATATTATGATTAACTGTAACTATTTTCTATTAGGACTTAAGTTTCCTAACAGCAAAGGCTGCCCTTTATACGTATTGATCCTGAAAGTGTATTGTACACTACAGATACTAGTATGTGACAGATATTCACTGAGTATTTTTCCCTTGAATTATTCACTCAGAAGAGGGTTGACCTTCAAACAGTGCTTTTATAAAACTACACTGATTTCAGTGATGATGCCATTTCTTAAAATATTTTTGGGACATTTCCTTCCCCGACCCTGTAGGAACCAGCAAAGAAAAGTCAGTTTTATTACTTATTGTGACCCAAGATGTTGTTATTCAGCGTGGTTATCAGTTTTCCTCCTTTGAACTCTTACTTCTGGTTATGTGTTAAAAATCACTTGACCCCAAAATTTAGAAATTTTGAGTATATTTAGTATATAGGATTGTGAAATTCTCAAGCGCAATGAAAGTGCCTGACACGCAATGTCACATAGTAAATTTTCCTTAAAGACATAGTGAATGAATGAATGAGTGAATGGATGAATGAATGAATGAAATATGTGACAAATTCTGAAGACAGATGCAAAAATATACTGAAATATTTTCAGTGATATCAGTATAATTACAGTAGAAGAGAGAAGTTATTTCTGTGTCTGAAAGAGAGAAGTTATTTCTGTGTCTTCCTTTAAGCAAAATGAAAAAAAATGACAATAAATCCACCTCTTTGTCTAATAGACATGCCCTGCATTTTCTGTGTTGACAGGTGTGTCAGTATTTGGGTTTGAGTTCTTCTCATCATCTGATAACTGAGTTCTTTCTTTGAAGTCTCCCTTTTTAGTCCCCCACTCTTGGGATTCTAGACTTTCACCTACTTAAGCTCCTTTCCTCATAAACTGTTATTTTGTTCCATCACATCTTCCTTTCTGTTTCTTTTCTTTCGTTCCAGTTATTGGATTTTCTGACACCTTACTGCAAGATCCTCTTATCTTCACGGCCATGAACTTTTAGGGTCTTAGTGACATATATAGCTCACCAGCATAGATCCCTTTCGTGTGCACAGTAGGCAAGAGAAGAATGTCCTTAAAAAACAAACTTAGAGTCCTAGACCTCCAAGTAGGGCAAACAGAGAAAAACAATTTTGAACATTTTTTCTTCTTTTAGAAGATGATATAGGTCTGGTGAAATAAATTAACAGAGTCAAGCACAAGTTAACTCAAGCAGAAGCAAGTGATAATAAAGTAAGACAATCATGAGGGTACAGTTTCTTTAAAACAATAGTCATGAGGTTTCATTGTATGCTAAGAGTGGTAGAGATCTTATTGTCTGCTCTCACGCTCATATTCATGCACACTTCTACAAGCAAGCATATAAAAATTAAAACTACTGGGCATTTTCTGCTTTGAATTTTAAAGATAATTTAAAAGTATTAAAGTCAACTTCCATTGCCTTCTTTTGTGGAATATTTAAAGAAAAAGATAGTCAGTAGAAGCAAAGTGACACATTGCTTACATGACCCTTTGCTATTAAAACTAAGAATACATATCCCCTGTTTTATTACTCTGGCAAAGTGACACATTTTCTTAAAGCCGAGTAGGTTCTTAGCAAGCTGGCTATAGCTTTTCACAAGTATACAAATAGCTTCAATGACATTTTATCAAGCAATTTCCAGTGTACAGGTTCCTAAACCCTCAGCCCACTGGATCACCTTTGAAAAGAAACAGTGTCAATTGAAAGAAATTTAAGAAAGCCAAGGCCAGGGCTGGTCAGTGTGTTGAAGATGGATGATACAGCTTTCACTGTTGCCCTTATGCCTTTCTGGTCCCTGTAAACCTCTACTTAAAAATAGGAGTGACTCAAACAGAAGTCAGGAAAAGGTTGTGCCGATGTGAGATGATACCAGGGACCCTAAGTGAATGGCACGTTCGATTTGTGGAAATTGCTCAGAAAATACATTTTTATCTTTCATTACTGAACAAAATAAAGGATTTGCCACAGAGTATAGTTCACCAAAGTTGTTTATTTTGGAGGAAATCTCAAACTTGTTTTTATCCTTTCAGGGAGTTTTCAGTAAATTATAGTAGAAAACTCCCCCACCTAGAAACCAGAAGACATGGTTCTCATCCTAACGTTCACAAAGTCAGAGCTTACTTGGTCATATCTGTGAGTTAAATTTTCTAGAGCAGTGTTCCCTAAAATGTGTTCTATGCATGTAGTACCCTGGAATGCCCTCTTTAATAAAAGGAGCGGGGAGGAGGGGGAGACGCATCATACCCTTTATCTCCCTGTGAATGAATATTCACAAAGCACGTTCGCATATTCAATTCTTTGAGAATTCTGCAGTAAGTAAGCCTGTCAAATTTCATTTAAGGTAGTATGTCTAAAACTTATTTAAGGGAAGAATTTTTTTAAAATGGAATACTTATTAAAATCCTGAAGAAGTATTTTCGAGAACACACTTTGAGAAAAGGTGCTTTCTAGACCTTTGACTCCACACCTGAAAAACGGGGTAAAATTAAATAATTTCCCTGGTCCCTGGCAGGTATCAAATTCTGTGGTTGGTATAAAATCTCAGTTGTGTAGTCACCAGAGTCACAAAATGTACATGAAAGCCAGCAAAAAGGATGTTTTTTTCTGACAGAAAGTAGGAAAAAGCAAAGGTTCTTCTACATGTTGTGTTTAATATTGCATAAACTATTTCATGCTTCTTCATAAAACAACGTAAAATCCACATGCCATCCCTTAATTTTAATCTTAAATTTAAATTTAATTTCTATTGAGGGGTAGAATCCACATTCAATTTCATATACAACATCAATTTAAGACTGTGTATGTGGTAAGTCCACAGGAAAAAAATAAGATTTTGTTTCACAAGATTTTACGATTGCTGCTATTGTTGTTATTCCCCTCTCCTACTCACATTGTAAGCTCCTCAGACAACAGGAACAATTCTCGGAGTTATTTTGGAGTGTTTTATTGCATACGATATTGGGTATACGGTAATTGCTTCTTGTTTTTGAGAAAGTACTCAATAATGAACAAATCGTTTAAAAGGAAACTATATTTTTTCTTACGTCTTTTGAAGATTCTACAGGTATAGAGAAAATTATATCATTGTTTTTCAACAGTTCAAAAAGCAAAACTTTTTTAGAACTGGCATTAAGATATGAGACAAAACATATATATTACATATGTATGTAATATGTGTATATGTAATGTATATGTAATATATATGTTATATGTTTTTATGTCTCAAACACTGAAGTAAGTCAAAGTATGTACAACTTAATCAAGACACTCAACACAGGAAAAACATTCTTGGTTATTGATTTGATATGGATATTTACAGCAATGAATGATTATGAATAAATTTTTTTTATCAGGGAAAAGAGGCAAGTGGAGTTAAGGAAAAACATTTCTCGAGTATTTGCCATGTGCCAGGCATAGCCATTCTAATTTAATTCATAAAATTGTAAGCATTATTACCAGCCTTCTGTTGGTGAAGATACAGAGGCTCAGAGAGATTGATATTTTGGCCAAAGTCAAACAATAAGTGGTAGAGCTGAGATTTGAACCAAGTGCTTGTAAATTTCATGTCTACCTTCTTTCTAAAATGGAACCAGTGGAATTATTTTTCTCCTGTAATCATCTAGCTATTGAAATGCTATATTGCAAAAAGTTTTAATGAGTACTATTGAGTTGTTATGAGGAGCTTTTATATCCATTTTCTCAAATTCTAGAATTCCAGAGTCCTTTTCTTTTCTGCCTGCATGTATTACATATATCTAAAGAGTTTTATCATAAAGTAGAAAATTGTTTTTCTTAGGCATTGATGAGTATTATACTATATTTTGAGATAATTATCTGAAAGATATTTCTTTGTAGAATATTTTACATCACATTTAAGAAGGATTATTATTTAAGTTTCAAAACGGAACAGAGTGGTCTCAGGTTATTTATTCGTTTGTTTTCTGTCCCTGCCCCCATGGCCTTCACCATCTCCTCTGGCTTTTGTGACACATGTGCTTATGAGCTGTCACCCCTAGGTCCCTCTGCTTAGGGTGTACATCCCTCCTCCCAAGTCTGGAGACAAGCTGGTGTTGGGTGAGGGTTGATGGAGACTACAGCACATGAAATTCATCCATGTTCTTAGTCAGCACTAAATGACATCTCATTATGGGTGGACGGTAAAATATTTCCCACTTAATTGTTGTACAAAAGTGTACTGAAGTGAAATCCACATAGTATAAAATTAGCCATTTTAAGGTAAAGAATTCAGTGGCGTTTAGTTCATTCACATTGTTGTTCAAGCACCATTTCTATTTAGTTCTAAAATGTTTCCATCACTCCAAAGGAAAACTGCTTACCTATTAAGTAATTTCTCCTCATTCCTACTTCTCCCCAGCCCCTGACAACCATCAATCTGTGTTCTATCTCCTTGGATTTATATATTCGTATAAATTGAATCATAAAATATGTGACTGTTTGTATCTTGTTTCTTTGCCTTAGCATAATTTTTCAAGGTTCATTCATATTTTAGCATGTAGCACTAGTTCATTCCTTTTTATGGCTGAATAATCTATTGTATGTATATGCCACAATTGGTTTATTCATTTATCTATGGAGGGACATTTGGGCTGTTTCTATCTTTAGGCTATTTATTGAATATACTACCTTTGATTACCCCCCCAAAAAAATCCTGTTGCAAAAGCACTTGAAATGAGACACTTAAAGATGCAACAGGAGCGCCATAGGAATGAATCCAGTGCTAACCTGCCATTAAGGTTCTTTTTGAAATTGGGCTCTCTAAAATATAATGTTACTGTAAATGGACTTTAATGATACACAGTGTATATGGATTATGTATATGGTACCAAAATGTAGATACCTTCTTTTAAAAAAATAAATTTTATCATGTCTATTTAAGGTGTACAACATGGTGTTACAAACACACAGATAATAAGGAAGTGTTTTTAAATGTAATATGATATGTAATCTTGTTTGTATTCAGTATTAAATTTAATAGAATTACACAAAGCCTACTTAGATAGCTTAGTTTAGAGACAAAAAATATTAGTTCTGTCCAAAACCTTCAGTAACCAAAAGCTTTAAATATATTATTTTGTCAATTAATAAAGAAGAGCCATTGAAAACAAATTATCTGGCATCTCTACATATATAATAATTATGCAGCCAAGGCTTTTCCTTTGGAAACAATTTATACATTATATAAACCTAACTTTCTCATCCAAGTATCATTTCAAGAGAGGCAAGCTTAAATAATGGAGGCAATAGGGAAACATAATATTACAATAATGGTCTTTGGTGTGGTTTGGAAGGTTTTAGGAAACATTTGGAACTATTTTTCTCATAAAGTCAGTTAACTATTGAAGTGTTATGATAGCATTTCCCTCTATATTGTATACAGTACAAAAGGAGCCCAGTTAAAGGAGACATCAATTCTAAATATCCTGATTAGAGGGATTTCCACCAACCAGGAAATTACATGCTCTGGTATCCTGGGATTAGTTTAATAGAAAGATACAGTGAAATAAGGAATGGATAGGTGATTTAGGGTGCCCTGTTTACTTTCAAATGCCCATTTCTTTGCAACTTCATCTAGCAACGCTACATTGAAAAAGCCTAAAAGGATGGGAAAGGACCTGAATTTTCAGAGTAAATATGCTCTAACTAAATTGATGTGATATTTCATTTTTTGAGGTATATTTCTAACTAGATTATAAGCCACTTCTGTTCTCAAAACTGTTGAAATGGAAAAAATGTTTAAACTTTTCTTTTGCTTACACCATTATTATTTGACTGTTTGAAACTTGACAGATGTATGCCTCAAAGGTTCTACACATCTGTCAAATATTAAATTCCTTTGTGAATTGATAGCCATTTTTTTTTTTACATTTGACATATAGATTCTGTGATGATAGTTACTTTTATAAAATAGCTATGGTCTTTTATAAAATTTAAATGGTAACACTGATTAAAATATAATGCTTTTCAAAGCACATAGCCTGTTGAATAAGGAAATGAGCAATATCTTGTGCTTGCTTTTAAGAAGAGTACAATATTTTGTTATACTCGAGCTTAAAAAACATTTCTGTTGAAGGTTGCTCTATTAGTTCATTTTTGCATTGCTCTAAAGAACTACCTGTGACTGGGTAGTTTATCAAGAAAAGAGGTTTCATTGGCTCCTGGTTCTATAGGCTGTACAGGAAGCATGGCTGGGGAGGCCTCAGGAAACTTACAATCATGGCGGAAGTAGAAGGGGAAGCAGGCACATCCTACGTGACTGAAGCAGGGAAGAAGAGGGCAGGGGAGTTGACACACACTTTTAAATGACCAAGTCTGACAAAAACTCATTATCACAAAGACAGCACCAGGCCATGACAGATTCGCCCCCATAACCCAAACACCTTCCACCGGGCTCTACCTCCAGCATTTGGGATTACAATTCAACATGAGATTTGGGCAGGGACAAATTTCTAAACTATATTAGTTGCCATGCTATCTGTTTTCTCAGATTACTAGAGGATATGGCTAAACAATACATCAGGATGGATAAGTTTTCTTGTCCATGAGTGTTGGGAACTTGCCTGAGAGACTAAACCTTGAGAAAATTTAATGTGTTTCAGGCTGTCACTAAAGGGTTCATTCCCAACGTCCACTCCTTAAAACAAGATAAAACATGACAAAATAAAACAGGAGATCAGGCACCAGGTAATTTGAAGGAGATGGAGAAATTTTCAGACAGACATTGACTTTAATTGAACTCCACTCAAGAATGAAACGTATATACTGTGATACTTTTAGTAAAGTGGAAGGAGGAACATCGGCAAATTCAGTTTAAAAACTAAGATTTGTTTTTTTCATTTTCAAATGGAATATCCTGAGAAAGTAAACTAGAGATGGATTGTAAATCCAAGTTGTGGTAACTGGCAACCCTCCATCTCTCATTCTCTTGCAATCTCATTTTTTGAATGAAGCCTAAGACACAGGCCACTAACGTGTCTAAATTCCAATATAAAGCAAATGACTAAATGTTTCAGTGCCAGGATTAGTGCTAGGTGTTGCAGTACAAAAGTGAACAGGATAGAATCATCCATATGGCATAAAGGCTGGGATGGCAGGCAGACAAATAATAACAAGTGCAAGAGGAATGTGTGGTGGTGTGTGTACACATGGATAAAACACCTAGCTTTCCTGGTCGTGGGTATTAAGCCTGGAAGCTAGGCTTGCATTACTATGTCCAGGACTCTGATCTAACCTAGAGATCTAAAAAAATTATGCTAGAATTTTGTATTAGCAGGTATCTTAGTGGTCATTGGCTCTGATTGTTCGTACATTTTACCTCCAAAATGTTATTCCCTCACTTACACCCATTCACCCTTGTTTGTTTTCCTCAAACAGAGAACAAACAGCAGAGAACAAGGGGACTCCTTGACAGTGTAAGAATCCTGTATATTCGAAGACTTGACTCTTCTCAGTTTTATTCTGCACCCGCATTGCTGCATCCACTCGTCCCATGTGACCCCACTGCTTGCTTGTATGTTTGTGATACAATGATATAATAAGAAATACTTATTTGATCTTTGCCTCAGGTTCCTGATACAGAGTTCCTAAAATGCATGGAGTTTCCTGAGTGATAGGAGCTGTAAAGTTGAAAGGAGTGTTTTTTGTTGTTCATAGAGAGTCTCTTTCAACTGCACCTGAGTTTAGGTTCGTGCCCGCGTGACTTTTGGAAAGCCCCTAAGGAGGAGGAGCTGCTTGCCAGAGGGACCAACCATGTGATTAGAGGGTTGGAATTTTTGGCCCCATCAGAAGGTCTTATCAGACCTTCTGATAAGAAAGAGGGACTGGATGGAGGTTGAGTTCAGTCAGCAATGGCCAATGATGTAATCAGTCATGCCTACATGATGGAACCTCCCTATAAACCCAGAAGGACAGGGTTTGGAAAGCTTTCAGGTTGATGAGCACATGAAGGTGTTGGGAGGGGGATGCTGCTGGAGAGGGCATAGACGCTCCATGTCCCTTTCCCTGTGGTTTGTCCTATGCATCTCTTCCATTGGGCTGTTCCTGAGATGTATCCTTTTACAATAAACCAGTCATCTAGTAAGTAAACTGTTTTCCTGAGTTCTGTGAGCTGTTCTAGCAAATTATCAAACCCAAAGAGGGGTTGTGGGAACACCAATTTATAGCTGTTGGTCAGAAGTATTTAAGGCTCAGACTTGGCATCTAAAGTGGGGCACTCTTGTAGTACTTAACCCTTAACTCCAGTACGTAGTCTCAGAATTAAACTGAATTGTAGAACACCATGTTGGTGTTAGAGAATTGGTCATTGTGGAGAAAAAACACATTTGGTGTCAGAAGTGTTGAAAGTGTACAGTAGAACAGTGTTTTTCTTTTAGTATTTCTTTGGAAGTAGCCATTATTTTATAAGCCAAAGTATTTTTTGTACTTTTCACATTATCTTTTCCGTGGGATAATAGTTACCTTCTGTCTCATGTTTTTGAAAGTTTTCTGTAATCTAAACATATACCAAACTCTATCTAGTCCATATTTTTTTCCCCTCTTGAGTTTCACAATGCTAAGTGGCCACTTTTCTTTCAAGTTCCTGATCATTTCCACATCCTGCACTCACCCTTTATCCCAGTTTGTCTGATTTAAGTCCAGAAAAGTAGTTTCTCTACTTGCATCATCTGCCTTCTTTGAGCTTAAACTCTTAAGAAAGTAAGTCAAGAATTTATCCAATGTTGTGTTTTTGCCAAGCAACACTTCCAGATGGTGTCCTCATGGTTGAAGTCCCCCACCACCACTTTATGTACTTCTCCTCCAGTTTTGCAATCTCTGTTACCAAACCACATCCTCTACCTGGCCTGGCAGTCTGGAGTGCATTTTCTAACAAATATCACCACCACTTTCTTTCTTTTTCCCAAAATGCCTCCACCCTTGGGTTTATAATCTGCAAGACAGATACTATGATTTTCATGATGTACATGGCTCTTTCTTTTGAGCAAATCTTTTATCCTTTGGAACAAAGTTTTCATTTTGGCTAGGGTTTATTCTTAACAATAGCACTACTATTCGAAAGCAAGTATTTATTAAGTAAAGACTATGTTCCACATTCGGTGCTGGATTATTAACATCTTCGAGTTCATTTGATACTAACTATATTAATGCTTATGGTAATTCCTATGATGTAGATATAATTCTTCCCATTTTGCCTATGAGGAAACTGAGGCTTGGGGAAGTTAAGTAGCTTACCAAAAGCTACACCATTAGTAAGTGATAAAGTTAGGATTTGAACCCAGAACTGTCACATTCCAAAGCTTGCACTTTTAATCATCACAGTGCTTCCTATCTCTCATTGCCTTGCAACATCTTAAAAATAATCATACCCCAGGGCCGGGAGTGGTGACTCATGCCTGTAATCCCAGCACTTTGGGAGGCTGAGGTGGGCAGATCATGAGGTCAGGAATTTGAGACCAGACTGGCCAATGTGGTGAAAACCCATCACTACTAAAAATACAAAAAAAAAAATTATCTGGTGCTAATTTTTTTAGCCACACACCTAAACGTGTGGCACATGCCTATAGTCCCAGCTACTTGGGAGGCTGAGGCAGGAGACTCACTTAACCCGTGAGGCAGAGGTTCCAGTGAGCCGACATAGCGCCACTGACTCCAGCCTGGGCAACAGAGTGAGATTCTGTCTCAAGAAAAAAAAGAAGAAGAAGTAATCATACCCCTAAAAGCATAAAATTTCATAAACTGCATAAAATTCCAAAGTAAATTAGCTTCTTGTTCAAACTTTGATGTACAGACTTAGGCTCAAAATTTTCATCACTACTGGCTTCCCTTTAATTTTTCCTAAAATTCTTTGGGCACTTTTACCACTTGCTGCTTTGTTTTATCCTCCATGACTTCAGGTTTTATGATTGTATCTGAGTATTTTTCTCCCACTCTTCCTTCCAAAATTCAGTTTAAAAGCTTCTTGGTGATGTTGGCAAATTAGGGACATTCTTTCCTGGCTTCATGAAAAACACTTTCTCTGTGTATTTTTTCTTGTTCGAGTCTACAAAAGCAACTCTTAGCACTGTCTGGGTAGCCACCTGTTTGCTCTTTATATCCAACTTTCTCTTCTAAGGTTATGGCCTTCACTTTTGAAAAGGATTAGTACCAAAAGGGTATCCTGCCATTACACCCAAGCCATTAAATTTTCTTCCTAGATGGCAGTTAGAATAGTTTTCAATTCTGGTGACAACCTAGAACTACCTGGTATAAAAAAAAATAACAGTTCTCAGGCCCCATCCCAGATCAATTGTGAATCAGTCTTTGGAAATAGGTTCTAGGCATCAATCATATCTTCAAATTCTCCAGTATTTTAAAACTTCTGATGTGCAACTACAGTAAGATCCATTAGCATTGTGAGCTTTGTCTGGCAGGAACGTTTGTTCCCACTCGAATGAACAGAAGTGGGTACATTTTATGAGTCTTGGCAAGCTCCATCTCACACTAAGATTCATGCCGTAGGAAGACAATGTGCGTCTTAGCTTGGCTACAGCTTCGTTCACAGAAATGAATAAGTTCCATGAAGTTTCTTTTCTGACTGCAATTATTAACAGCATTGTGCCTCCCTCCGCAGGTCTGAGAATGCTCCTAGAGCTTCATAGTGCCTCTGTAATCACCTCCATGGAGAGCCTAGCACCTCTCGTATATTTCCAATTGCATATCTTTCTCCTGTCTCTCTTGACACATTATTTTACTGATTCTTCTCTTGTCATTTATTTTCCTCTACACTCTCAACATCTTCTTTTTTAAAATTTCCTTCTAAGAAGACTTCCTTCTTCCTTCATTTGAATCTAGGTTAGAGAACCAGCCTTAAGTCTATTCATCTTCTTTAGCAGGAAACAATCATTTAGAGTAGGCCCAAGCTAGGCAAAACACAAACAAAATATTATATGTAAGACATGATTCCTGCTTCCTAGAGCTTACTTTTAATTGGGAAGAAAAAACAAAGGTACATGGAACCAGCAGTCATGGTTGATAAGTAGTCAACAATATTCAGGAGTTTCAGAAAAAGTGTCTTAGGGAAGGTAGACATTGAACTGAACCTTTCAGGATAAAGTAGAGAGGCCACTGCAGGTTACTTGAACAACAGTGAAGCTGATTATTAAGCACCATATTAATAGTGCTTAATATGGAGAATTTGTCCCAAGGAGATCATGGGACTGGGGAAGAAGATTTAGATGGGGTAGGGTAGAATTAGGAGAGAAGAGTAATTCATAAGGTGGTAAGATTAATACTTTCACCTCACTGCAACCCCCTTATTCAAATCATTTGCTACACTCTAAACTGCAAAGGCCAAGCACTGTCTTCCATGTGTTCCTTTGCTTACCATAGTACCTAAAAGTATGTACAAAATATATTCATGGAATGAATGAATTCTTCTCAACCTCATGGGAATGTCATGAATCTCTTTAGAAATTAAGTGAAATCTATGAACTCCTTTCTAGAAAAATGCAAATGAATGCAGATGTGTACACACACACACACATGCACATTCACACTATCCTGTATAATTATATACAGGTTATAGAATTGAACCTTTAACACAATGTAATTATAATAACACAATAGGAAGATAATGTCTACCTATCTGAAAGCTTTTCAGTACTCTTTGTATAAGTTATGACTTGACAGTGTTTTGACTAAGAGAAAGTGAAAAAGAGGAAAGCAGTCTTAAGAATGAAAATTTTGATTCTGTGTCTAGTTATGGATTTTTTCGTGTTCTTTTCTCCCCTCCCTGAGCTTTGCTAGCATGTTTTTTTAAAGTCAGTTCTCAAGAATCTGCACTTAACCTATTTGAATAATATTCCTCAAACAAATCTTTCCTATTTATTCATGATTTTCTTTGAGTTCTTAGTGCAACTACACCAATCAGAAATAATGGAAGAAGAGAACAAATTACAAGGGAAGGGAGGTGGTGGTTGTCATCATTGTTGTTTGCCATCCTCACAACTCAGGTGTCTGGAAGGTTTTTAGACCGCTACCATGAGCAGTAGCCACCAGTGCAAGGTGAGAAATTCAGTGGGGCTATTTAGAGCAGACATAAAAATAAATATAAGAAAATATATAAATTCATCAACCAATTCTGGGACTTTTCCAGGAATCTCTTTCTAATAATGATAACCCAAAACATCAGCGACCACTTAGTCTAGGCTAAGCAGGTATGTTGTCCTTCTGGGGAAGTTAGTCTCAGTGTGAAATGAATTTATTGAGGCATAATCTCCCTCTAATAAGGGATGCATTAGTTAGCCATACACCATTTCAACTAATCCTTAAAACATCCTTAGGATCTTGTTCTTATTTGATAAGTGAAAAACAAAAGGCTCAGCTAGGTTATCGTATTGGCCCAGGGTTACTTACCTATTAGATGGTGACCCTGAAATTTGAGTCCAGGGCAATTTGATTCTAAAGGTATTTTGCTACTCTCACTCTCCTACTGATGAATTTTTACATAGACACCCTACAAATCCCCTCGCAGTCCTGTTTCTCAGACGTATGTGACTACCTTAGTGAGAGGGAAATTTAACTGGCATAGTTACCAACCTCTCTCGTGTTGTGAGCAAACTACAAATAAAACAAAATGAAAAGGCCATTCTTTTGCAGACAAGTTTCTTTGCCATTAACACCAACAGATTCATTAATCCTAGCAGACAGGAATGATCACGTATCTCTCTTTCAAAGAGTGTATCCATATTGTTTTCCAGTAGAAGAACAATATATATTTTGTTAGAAGATGACCTAATTGATCCATTCTTTAGTAATTCAGGAAAATTGGATTGTTCTGCTCATTGATGGAAGCATGGTCTCATCATCATGGCTCCAGGAGGCCAGAAGTGACCTTGTATTCTCTTGCATGTAGCTTAGGTCAGGGAATGTAAGGCCAGTTGGAAGCAGCCTCATTTGTCCTTTTCGACTTTAATGTGACTGTAACTTTAAAATCTCCAGTAGCAGAAATATTTTCCAATATAACATCTATAGGTTGAGAGTTTGATATTTAAGTCTTGTGAAAATAAAATTTGGACTTATAAAAATAAGTACATGTTTATTATAACTCTCTGGGTTCACTTTCTCTGGCAATAACCTTCATTTTGCAACACTCAACTTTGTTAAGCAAGTGTTTGTGCCAACCACTATACTGAACACTTTCCTATACGTTGTTATACTTTACCCTCTCAACAGTCCTATGGTGTTTTCAGAAAGGATCATGCCAGTAATCAGAGCAGAGTGGTGTGGTTGCTTTGTTAATGACAAGTGATTTCTTTTCTATCAAAATAGGTTTTATAATTTTACATTTATGACTTTTGTTATCCTTCCTTCCAAGGAAGGTTAAGTGCTATTTACAAGAAGCTCTGTTTAATAATATGAGGTAAACAGAATTCTGCTTTTAAAACTGTTAGAACTGATCGAAGGAGTTTACATACTGATGGCCCCCACACTAAGCCAATTCTACAGCACAAGAGCAAGTCCAAAGTGCATCTTAACATTTAAATCTAGATTGAAATTTAAATTCCACCAACCAGAACTCAAGCTGATATCAGTGTTGATCATAGAAAAAGAGATGTTTCTAATTAACTAACTTTAAAGCCCTATCTTAATCACTTAGAGCATTCTTGTGCACATCTGTGCTGCAGGAGTAACTGGATTACCTCCATGGTGTGTGTCTCTGGGTGTGCGTGTGTGTTTAAAGCAATGCTATAACTCTATCCAAATGCAATTCAGCACTGCTTTAAAGTTTAGAACCAAATGTGTACTTAGTAACATAGTTTAAAACTTGAAACCCTCCTCTACCTTATGTGTGCTTCTCTTGTAAATTGAGCTTGTTTGCGGAAGGCAGCCATTTCAAATACTGTGACGCATACATCCCAGAACTTCTTCCCTCTTACTTCAACCTAACCTAAATGAGCACCAGAGCCAGGGCCTCTCATGTGGTTTTGCTTCATCTGACAGTGACATCAGTATCTTTCCATTTGCCTTATTTTTATAAAATTGTGCCCAGAATGAATGGTGAAGCCAGTAAAGGAAACTGAGTCCGAGGAGTAATTTTTCATTAGGGTAAATGAGGTGATATGATAAACAAGTAAAACCCAATGTGACAACATAATACAATGCTGTGATACAAAATGTTTGATTCTATTCCTGTGACTGTTTTCTAAGGCCCTTGTATCTTTTGCGTGTCTTGTGTGTGTATATACTGATCAGTGGAAACGTAATTGGTAATCAGATATTTATTTCTATCAATGAATGACCAGATGGCTCTTGCCTCCATTGGAGGAGAACCATCTTGCCTATCCAATAGCACAGGGACATATGTACAACAAATTGAACAGGAGGATCATCTATAGCCCAAGTAAGAAACTGCAGCCGCTTTTCTCTACTTTGTAATGTTGGCAGAGGCTCACAAATGACTTTATTCTTATTTTTAAATTGAAATAGTTTGTGTATCTTCCCTACCGAAGTAACACATGCTTATTCTGGAAAACTATGCTAATACAGACAAAATAGGGGAAGAATGGTTACAAATCAATTTTTACTACCCATCACTTGCCACTTGGAGATTTGATGATGGTAATGAGGATAAAAGGCTAAGGTTTATTTGAGTACATACTCTTGCCTGGATGCTGTGCTAAGTGCTTTACATAAATTAGCTTATTTAATCCTCCCCACAACCCACTAATGTCAGTAATGGTATTATATCCCCCTTTTTAGAAAAGGAAACTGAAGCCCGGAGATGTTAAGTGAATCACCTGAAGTCACACAGCTACTAGGTCATCTAGTAGAGGGAGCTAATTGAACCTGACAGTGAGCCCCCACTGATTTCCAAGAGTTAACTGATTAACTCTGTTGTGTATGTTACAAATATTTCTTACAGTTTTGTGGGTTGTCTTTCAGTTGTATTTATGAAATTCGTGATATAGTATTTCATTTTACACAGATGAGTCCTTTTTTTTTTTTTTTTTTTAGACGGAGTTTTACTCTGTCACCCAGGCTGGAATGCAGTGGTGCAGTCTCAGCTCACTGCAACCTTCATCTCCTGGGTTCAAGCAATTCTCCTGCTTCAGCCTCCCAAGTAGCTGGGATTACAGGTGTGTGCCACCATACCTGGCTAATTTTTTGTATTTTTAGTAGAGACAGGGTTTCACCGTGTTAGCCAAGCTAGTCTCAAACTCCTGACCTCAGTTGATCCACCTGCCTCAGCCTCCCAAAGTGCTGGGATTATAGGCATGAGCTACCACTCCCGACCAAGTCCATTCTTTTCTTTTGTGGTTTCTACCTTTAGCACCATGCTTGAAAAGGCCTCTTCTAACCTTAGATTATAATGTAGGAAGGAGAAAAACATGCTAACAGTACCAGACGAAATTAGCCACAAGTCAGAAAGCCATAATGTCTTCCCATGTTGTCACCCACAAGAAGAAGATATGAGAGTGTGATTGAAGGCAATGGTGGAAGGGAAACTAAAACTGCTCCCTCATTATACCCTATAAAGTCCAACCTGTTCAACAGATCAGTTACTTACACATCTGTTCATGCCTTCTCCCCTCTCCTTCAGGCTCCTGCAGTAGGGACTAGACTGGGAGGAGGGATGAGAGAAAAGGGGAGTAAGCTAGTTACATAGCTGGTGCTGTTTGAGGGCCTCTCTTAGGTATCAGATGCCTTTGGTTGGGTCTTTTGTATGGCACTTAGTTATGTTCTTTTGAGACACACCTGTGGAGACCTCATACACAGAGGTAGTACATCTGTCACGGATGAAACCCTGTCTGGGTGACTTCTAATCACCTCCTTTTCTCAGATCATACCCCACTTGCATGTACCTTACCCTACAGGCCCAGTCTTCTTAAAACATGGTCCTTTCAATACTGTGTAAGCCTAGCTCCCTCCCCGCACCACTGGACCCAGAGGAAAACACATCAGGCGTCTTCCTTACAAATGGTAAAAATAGACACTACTTCCATTGCTTGCCTTTCTCCTTGACATGCCATGTTGACAACTTCGGTCAGTCTCCTAGCTTCAGAATCTCAAATCAGGGCCATCACCATGATCTATGCCCTGTATTTAGGAGGCATGCAGTAGGTTCTCCCAAGAATTCTATGCTCTGTTCTAGGAGTGGAAGGAGGCAGGTGTTGAGTTTCGGCAGTTTGGCAGCCATCCAGCTTGGGGAAAGAGATGCCAGCCCCTCTCTTGGCAGGCATCCCAGTCTCTACCCTTTTCTTATATAGGCTGTTAGAGAGTGATGGGGTAAGAATATTTTACAGATAATATTTCTGTCTTTAGCAAGTCCTGCAGAGGTGTGCCTGGCACCTCTGTTTAGTGTTTGTAGGTATTAATCCTCAGCATTAGAGCCTCAACTGAAATACCAAGATGATAGAAAAAGTCCCATTCCACATCCTATGATAATGAAGTTATTTCATGTGGTGGGAATATCATGTGATAGAAAGATGCTAATTTTTTATTTTCAAAATAGATGGTTAGTTATCACAGATGCTTTCTAATTGGTGTATTACTTTTTAAATAGTAGTCTAAGTCATCAATAAATTGATATTCATTTCTTCTAGAAGTATAACCCATTACAATAAAATGAAAAAAAGATTTATATCAAAGGAGTGTTCTATGTAGCAAAGCAATTTCTATGTCACAGTGTGTAGTCCTTCAAAGCAGTATTTTGTTGATCTTAGTGACAACAAATTCAATATATCTAATAATACTGCATAGCAGGTCTTCATTCTCTTTCCTGTTGATGTGACAGTCACTCTTTAATGAAACCTTATTTTGTATACCATTTGCATTGTAGATCAGGAATGAAGAGCTGAGTTTGCTTAAGCAATAGCTGATCTGTTTATACTTTTTATATTCTTCCATCAAGAAATAATTACCCTTCAACCAACCTTACCTCTTTCCACTTCACATATGCAAGCCACCTAAATAAAACATACTCAAACTACCAAACCACACAGCAATATACAGAAACATTCAGGACCCAGAAAAGGATAGAATAGTGTATGCATAACCTTTTCCACTTCATCATACCAAGGCATTCGTTCATTCAGCAACTGCATAGTGAGCACGTACTGTGGGCCATAAATCTGCTAGACAACAGAGTTGGTTTTGCTCATTTATTTACACAGGGAAGTAAAGAATAAGATTTGCTTTAGTTCGAGTCCTATAAAATTGGAATGTTATTTCTGGCTTAACAAAGATATTGTAACACAATTTTTGGTATCTCATCAATTTGTTGCCCATAATTCTCTGTTGGAATACATCTACACATGGATTGGTTTTAAATGGCCTTCAACAGTTTACTGCAGGGCCATCTGGCCATTTGCTGTCTGTATTCCCAAACTAATGTCTAGTTCTAGAATAATCCAGCTTTTGACACCATTAGGACTCAGTTATACCCTGGCATACATTACTGAATTGTTAAGTGTGTATAAACTACAGCATGTATTGACAGTTCAGGTGATACACACTGTACTTTAAGATAGCCCATGCAGACTCTCGATACATCTAAATAATGGAATAATTACCTTTTTAATTTACAAGAATTTTTTTTATTTTATACGAGAACTACATTGAATAATACCTTTTCTGGAATATGTATTATATGATTAAAGGTATATAGTTTTCATTTATACCCATGTTAGTGTTTATAGAGATGTTTGTGCATCTTTGTGGCTCTGACCCACAATAACATTAACACAAACTCTGAATCCATATTGAGTCTCTACTGAGCATATTTGCCCATATTCGTGAACTTACTTTTCAAAGAAAAAATGTTTCAAGGTGGAAAGTAAAAAACTCTTCTGCAAATAATGTTGAACTTCACAATAATGTTCACTATATTCTGAAAGAAGACCATGGATTGTTGTGATCTTTAAACAACCAACATGCAAAAATTTTTCAAACCTCAGAAGAGGGAAATTTAGCCATAGAATGTTAAAAGGTCTGATTTTTCTTCTAATTATTTTTCCCATAAGAGCAGAGATTTGAGTTTGCATGGGCACTCTATAAATACCTGCTGGTTGCCTAACAGCTTAAGTAAATATCTTAGACTTTAGAAGACTAGTTCTTTTTTTTTTTTTTCTTTTAAGGAAGAATAAAACCTAGATTCAAACCTCTTTCCATTGACTCACTTTGGTGCATCAATAGCTCTTCCAAGTCATGCTGAGTAATGCCTAAAAGTGAACTTGTCACCTTCCTCTCCTCTTCACAAAAACTTCTCTTCTGATGTGTCCTATCCATTATCTAGTTCAAAAGTTTCTGACTTTAAGCAAGTCGGAAACCAGCTCTAACAACTTACTATAGGATTGGACTCTCACGAACTTCAGATACTAGGACTTCAGGATAGAGAAGATAAAGTAGGTTTTAAAATAATGGTATAAGAAATAAATTGAAAACATGAGAAATAAAAAAATAGGCCATAAAAAATGTATATGATTTAAAGGACTAAATAGAATTTTTATATATTCATCAAAATTAACTCAGTGGACATGCTAAGTATTACACACATTGATAAAGAGAGAATTACATTCTCACGCCTGTAATCCCAACACTTTGGGGGGCCGAGGTGGGCGGATCACGAAGTCAGGAGATCAAGACCATCCTGGCCATCATGGTGAAGCCCTGTCTCTACTAAACATACAAAAATTAGCTGGGCGTCTGTAGTCCCAGCTACTCGGGAGGCTGAGGCAGGAGAATTGCTTGAACGTGGGGGACAGAGGTGGCAGTGAGCTGAGATCGCGCCACTGCACTACAACCTGGCGACAGAGCAACACTCCATCTCAAAAAAAAAAATAAAACAGGGAGAGAGAGAACTGACAACCTAGAAGCTAGATAGTAAAAATTTAAAAGAATATAACAAAATGGAGGAAGAAACTGAAAATAGGAAAGATGCTGGGCATAGTGGCATGAGTCTGCAGTCCCAGCTACTTGGGAGACTGAGGCGAGAGAATTGCTTGAGCCTAGAAATTGGAGGCTTCATTGAGCTGTGATCATGCCACTGCACTCTAGCCCAGGCAACAGAGCAAGACCCCATCATTTATTTATATATATATATATATATATACACACACACACACACTTATATATTTCTTTATATATGTATATATAAAACATGAAGATACATATATACACATTTATATACATGTGTATATAAAACCTACCAATACACCAACATTTTAGTGACTGTGTTACACACACACATATATATAGACACACACACACACACACGCACACTCATGTATCACCTAATGACAAGGATACATTCTGAGAAATACATGGTCCTTAGGCAAGTTTGTCATTGTGTGTATTTACATAAACCTGGATAGTATAGCCTACTACACACCTAAACTATATGGTATAGACTATTGCTCCTAGGCTGCAAACCTGTGCTGCATGCTATTGTACTGAATATTGTAGGCCATTGTAACACAACAAGAATTTGTGTAGCTTAACATAGCTAAACATAGAGAAAGTACAGTAAAAATATGAGAAAAAAGAATAGAAAAAATTTTAAGCGGCAATATTCAAATAGATTTTTGCATAATATTTCCAGAGATTACAAATATCATGAATCCCTAAGATAATGCATGTATTTAGTTTTAAAAGATCAGAGAGTACAACAAAAGTTTTACAATAAAAAGCAAAATCTTCTTCCTCAGTCCTCCCTACCCCCATGCCCCATACCTTCCTCAGAGGATACTCTGAGAGAATTGTAGTCATTTCTTATCTTGCTATTTCTTGATTTTTTTAAATGTGTGAAATCTATTGACTTTCCTGCCTTTGGAAATGATTTAGTTTGCTCTCTTTTATAAGCATGGATGCACACACACATTTTCCCTCACTCTATTTTTCCAATATGACTATATCTCAACTTTTGGTTAAATAAATACTGTGTTTACAGCATTATTACTACGTAAAAAGTGTTCCCTGCTGAGCTTCATTGTGTTCTATGATTAGATTTCCTTTCCCAAACAACTCTTCATTTTTTCCTGGAGCTAATTATTACTTTGGGTTTATTTGCTTGGTTTCTGTGTCACTATCAACAAATCCATTCCCAAGCTCTGTCACTGTCACAAATTCATCTGCTCAATGCTGGCCACATTAGGAAACCTATCATTTCCACTTTTTTTTCTTGGATTCTACCTTCCTGGAGGCCTCAATTCTCTTGCTCCTGTTTGTTCTATTTGCTCTTTGGGCCCTTGGGTCAACTATATCCTGGATTCTGTGTCTTTCTCTTCCTTGGTTTACTTTTTTCTTATAGAGGAGCACATCCACCAGTATCTTCTCAAGAAAAAGGGTACATAAAAGACTTGATTGCCTGAAAATGCCTCTAGCCTACCTCACATTTGATTGATATTTGACTATCGAACTCTTATTTAAAATTATTTATTTTAAAATTTTGAGGTCATGTTTCATTGTTTTCTGCTTTTTAAACTTCCTCCTGAGAAGTCTGACGGCAGTCTTTTTCTGACTGCTTGCGTCTGACTTCCCTTGCTCCGTCACCCAAAAGGTATTAGGACCTTCTGGTTTACTTCTGATATTCTGAAATTCTATGATGATCCTACTTGGATTGAATTTTGGTTCCTTTATTATTCTAAGAACTGAGTCCATTAGTAAAAATAAATTTCTTATATTTTTTTCTTTGATTTTCTTCCCACACTATTTTCTCAGTATTCACTTTCTTCAGCCCCTAAATTGACCTTATTTTTCTCTTTTTCCATCCTCCTCCTTTTGTTTTCTTTTGGTTCTGCTTTCCACAAGATTTTCTCCACTTTATCGTTCAGCACTTCCACTGATTATTTATTTATTTATTTATTTATTGGTTATGATATTTTTAATTGCAAGCACTCTTTCTTGTTCTTGGATGTCCTTTCTTACTGCATTTGTCTTCTCTGCCATGGATGCAATTATCAATGTGGATATTTCTTACAGTGTTTTTTTTTTTTTTTTAAGTTTTCTTCTGTTCTATACATTGTCTCAGTTTCTTCCAAGTGAAACAGGAAAAGTTCCCTTGTTCCCCTCCCAGGGTGTACAGTGGGGGTGTGACTTGCTTCTTCAGTGCCCCACTGCTCATACCTCTAGGAGAGCATACAGACAGGGAGACTGTGGGGCTCTGACCCCATGGCAGTATCTAGGGGTGAATGTTTACAGCTAAAGCCCCAGTGGGCATGTGTTACAGGGTGCTCTTTTAGTTTTGCTGTCTGTCGGCGCCTTGTCTTAACCATCTCAATTAAACCTCTACTTTGTCGCAAGGTCAGAGGGCTTTCTGTATCCTGGGTTCTTTCCTTGGAGTACCGGAAGAAACGATCACACCCGGTGCCTGTCGGTGAGTTCCTCTAGATGTCCAGCCACTCGTGTGTTCCTCCTGTGATGTGCTTCTCTCAATATTCAGCTGCCTGTGTGTCTGCCTGCTGGGGTCTCAGGGTTTTTATAGGCACAGGATGGGGGCTTGGCAGGCCAGGGTGTCTTGGGAAATGCAACATTTAGGCAGGAAATGCCTGTCCTCACCTAGGTCCACGGGGGTTTAGCCCTAGCCATGGACCCCACCCTCCTCTACCCAGCACTTCCCTTCCCCCATTCCCTATCATTTAAAGGGACCATGCTTTTCCCTTTCCAGCACTTCCATATCACAAGTTCCTTTCTTATGCTTTGTCTTGTTTATTTCATGTTATGAATTTTCTTCAAATGTCTGGTGGTTCCTGGCTGTCCATTCATATCAGAGAGCAAGACTGTGACAGATGATTAGAAGTTCTCTGCTCAGAGACAGGGCTTGTTGACTGGTGACCTTTTTCATGGAATGAACAAACAAATTCAATTATTTTGTTGTGGCATCCCCACATTTCAGTTTCAGTAAGTCAGTTTAGTTAGTTTCCAGAGAAAGGCTCTTACATAATTTACTAGAAGGGGACTCTCCAGCTATCTGGGAGCCAAATAGGCGATAGGTTCTGGAGAAACATCACCAATGAGTAGGTGTACTTTCACTTCACTCACCCTTGCCTTTGGCCTCCCCTGGTCTCTGGTTTAACCCCTCAAGTTAGGAAGCATCCTTTCTGCTGTTGAAGTGGGAGCTGCATGGGCTTAGAGAAGTTATCAAGGGGTTTGTTTTCTCTCTATGTAAAATCACTATCAATTCTTCTGTTTTCAGTTTTGCTCCACAAGTACCCCTCTATATAGAGGAACCTGGACTGATAAATTCCTGAGCCTTTCAGAGTTTCTGTGGAACACGCAACCTTCTTCTTGGCTAAAACTACATACACACACACGCAAAAAAAGCCCTGCATGCTTATGGACACATTCTGCCTCCTCCTCTCTGCTCAACCATCACCCATCCATCTGCTTTCCATCTTCTGAAATTTGGTTCACATTCTTTTCCATTGCTGTCCTTCCCGGTTTTTCATTTTATCCTTGTGAGCCTATGCCTTTTAAATAAATTCCCTACCATTATTTTAGTAGGAATTGAAAAGACAAGGGAGGATTGAACATTGGTGTTTGTTCTGGCATGTTTGCCCCGGTCCATTCAAGCCATATCCTGAATGTTTATTCAGACCCACTCTGACCCGTCACTTGTATCATTAAGGACAGAAAGGCCTCTCCCTGCTTATTTTTCAAGCCTCATCTTTGTCCCTTCCCTCCCCACACTTTCCCATCTATCTCTGCCCAGTCAATGCTCTGGCCATATTTTGCTTTTTATCTCTGGACCATGTTCTCTCTTGCCCTGGGCTTTATGCACATGCTGTTACTCTTAGGACATCCCACCTCTTGCTCCCATACCTGACTAACTTCTAATTATCATGGAGGTCACGGCTTAAGATCAGCTTCTCTACAGAGCCTTCCCTGGCACTAACTCCCTTTCTAGGGCTGGGTTCTCATTTGTATCACCTAATTCTTTCCTGATTGAAGCACCTGCCACATTATATGTTCCATGAGAACATCTTAGCTAATTTACCTGGCACATAATAGGCACTCTTAATTTTTGTTGAATGAGGAATGACTGTTTCTTTCTCTGAACCTTTTTCACTCAGTGTTTTCACTTGAGTATTTGCTGTCTTTGCCTTCAAGCCTTGCTTATATTGTAATTATAAGTAATGGCCCAGCAAGTCAGATATTTCAAATTTATCCATCTGTTTTATTTTACTCCCTTTTCTGAATTAAGAACTACTAAAAAGTGTAGAAAAGCTAAAGTAAGTAGAAGTGTTTATACCTCATTTTGTATACTTGAAGGTTTTATTTCAAATGTAAAATTAACAAAATAATGTCTTCCAATATTTATTCTGGATGAGGTCAGTTTCTGTGGCTTAAAAATTAGATAGCAGTATAATCAATTTGAATTGAATCAGTACTTAGCGTCCTAACATTTAATGTGGGAGCCAAAAGAAAAAAAAAAGGTGGTTATGTTGAAAGTTGGCTTTGCTGGTAATTTTGATATATTCAGGTTGTGGATAGGCAAATGAAAAAGAAAAAAAGACTAGATTTTTGATGTCCATCTGTTCATGCTTCAGAGATCTGGAAACTGAAGTTTTAAATTTCCTGGTTTTATTTTCCTGGTTTATGCAGCTTTAAGAAGGAAAATGACAGAACCTCTCAGAAAAATGAAGGAATATAAGTAAAGACAAGGAAAAGTAAAAGGTAGAAAACAGTATCATAGGAAAGACATAATGGAAATGGAGGAATATATTAGTTTAATTAATAACATTGGACCTTTTTGCAATTAATGTATCTCTATGCGTGAGTACAATTCCTTGATTAGTATACAAAGGAAAAGAAGGTAACATTAAAAGTACCTGCCTTAAGTGGATGGCAAAACTATAAGAACTAATAAGAAAAATACGTCTTGAAGAAGGCATGGGTCTCTAGTTTATAGAGTAGGCTCAACTATGAAAGGGCCAGTGGAGTCTTGGACTAGAGTTTTTAGAATGTTGAGTGTTTCTCTCATAGTGATTAAATGCCATGATGATCTTCATCACTATTATCAATAATAAAAAATAATGATCAGTAATAACTGAGTTCTTAATATGTGCCAAGCAACATGGAAACATAATTCTGCAAGGCAGTCTTACTGTTATCCCCATTTTACAGATGACATAACTGATTCTTAGAGAAAAGACTTATCTCAGGTCAACTAAAAAGTGACAGAGCCCTGAATTTACAACCAGTCAATATGCCTAGACCCCTTTATGCCATTTTGCCTCATAATAATAAGATAATCATTAGACTTGATTAGATGCTTAATACTTACCTCTGTGAAAAGTCCAGGACTAGCCTCATTCTTATTGTACAGATGAAAAAACTCAGGTTTAGAAAAATTAAATCACTTTATTCACAACCAAATTTTAAAGAAAAACTCCTTTCCTGAAACACAAATCTTTTTTTTATTTTTTATTTTATTTATTTATTTATTTATTTTGAGATGGCGTCTCGCTCCGTCGCCCAGGCTGGAGTCCTGTGGCGCCATCTCAGCTCTCTGCAAGCTCCGCCTCCCAGATTCACGACATTGTCCTGCCTCAGCCTCCGGAGTAGCTGGGACAACAGGCATCCGCCACCAGGCCTGGCTAATTTCTTGTATTTTTAGTAGAGACAGGGTTTCACAGTGTTAGCAAGGATGGTCTTGATCTCCTGACCTCGCGATCTGCTCACCTCAGCCTCCCAAAGTGCTGGGATTACAGGCGTGAGCCACTGCGTCCGGCCCTGAAACACAAATCTTTAATTTTTTTTTATTTATTTTAACTTTTTAAAAAGTAACATCTGGGCTGGGCTCAGTGGCTCACACCTGTAATCCCAGCACTTTGGGAGGCCGAGGCGGGTGGATCACGCGGTCAAGAGATTGAGACCATCCTGGCCAACATGGTGAAACCCCATCTCTACTGAAAATACAAAAATTAGCTGGACATGGTGGCACATGCCTGTAGTCCCAGCTACTGAGGAGGCTGAAGTGGGAGAATTGCTTGAACCTGGGAGATGGAAGTTGCAGTGAGCCAGGATCGTGCCACTGCACTCCAGCCTGGCGACAGAGTAAGACTCTTTAAATTAAAAAAAAAGAAAAGAAAGAAAGAAAGAAAAAAAAAGAAGGAACATTTGGTTTTAGAATAAAATTCACATACATTTTCTTCTTTTTATTCCCCAAATTTTCTCAGCAGTTTTGATAGCTTGTTCATCTTTCGTGATAGTATATTTTTGTCACTGTCTATCAACATAAACATAGTGTCTCCTTCTCTGTTACTTTTCTGATACTCTATTCAGGAAATTTGACCCATCATAGTGTTGTCCCATTGCCCTTTTTCTACCATAGTATTCAGTAAAGTCATGTCATATTCCAAAGGAGACTCTCCAGTTGGAAACACTGTCCTAGGAGAATTCTTGTATGTGTTTGGAAGGAGGAAAGTGATCCTTTCTTCAATACCAGTACATTTTCCCATCCTATTTTCAACCTCCAAATAATGGCTTCCCCTAAAAAAATCATGGAATAGAACACATGATTAGAGACAATTTTTAGGGTTTCCATCAATGCTTCATTGATGCTATAGGAGACATTTGATTCCAAAGGTAATGAGAACACTTGTGAATAAGGTAAATTCTTACATAGAAAGTAGAGCAAGTGTACATGGGAAACAACTACTACTTCTTGCTTGGAAGAGATTACTTCAGATCTATATTGGGAAAATCTTTTATTGTTCTATACCATCATCATATTAAATGAGGTGAATAAATAGAAGCTTTTGAAACTTGGCTTCTGAGTTACAAATAGAAAAAATGATGAGCAAATTATTAAGTTTGGAAAAAGTTAGGTCATTTGAGTGACAGAGATAACATAGTTTAGTAAACACAGTTTAGTTTAAAGATTATATGGGTAATTTACAATTTGGGGGGCTAACAGACCAAAATTAGTATGTATGAAATGTCACTTCACATACTAAAACCTTCATAGTGCAGACACAACCTCTTACACATAGAAGGATCTTAAATATTTTTTGAATGAATATTTGCTAACTGAGTCAACTCTGTGAGTCGTTCACTGACTGACTAGGGAATGTAGTGTTATCCAACGTGGCTTAAATATGGACATCATGAAGGGGAACAAGGATTGGCGAGTTTACTTAGATTTAGTAAGCTCCTACAACATGTCGTACCTGACACATGTTCTCCTTTTTAATGCTCTCGAGAAATTTACAAGAGCAGATATTACTATCCTAGTTTACAGATTAGAAAACTGAGGTTCAGAGAAATAAAATGACTTGAATAAACTCCAAAACTGAGGAAGTGCCAGTGTAATCCTGTGTACCAATACAGCCTGGATTCTCTCCACTTCAACATACCTGTTGCTTGAGTGGAGTAACTTGAGGTGCTTCATAGAGATTTCTTTATCTGTCCCCTAAAATAATCTTCCTCACAGGCTTACTGTGGTACCTGAACATATCCCATTTGTGATTACTTCCGTTGAATTAAGGTATTGCCTCTGTTGAAAGGTATAATGCATTGAGCACAAAATATGATGAGTGCATTGTGACAATTTAAGATTAGTTTCCAACATGACCAATAACAGAGAGCCCAGCATGATTCAGAGCTGGATCCAAAGTGGGACTTAGTTTCAAGACAGGCTGCAAGGAGACCCATAGTGGCAGTGGTGGGTGGGGGGGTTGGGGGGCATTGGGAGTTACCTGGGCACTCAGAAAGTAGTATAAAGACCTTAGGAAACTGACCACCAGTGGGCGGAGAATGCTTTAAAGTGGAGGTAGGAAAATAAAGATTTCCTGTTTTCAGTTTAGCCTAGGACTCTGCCAAACTGTGTTGAATTACTAGAGTAAACCTTGTGTAAACGAGAGAGTTTTGTTGTTGTTCTTAGAGAGCTCTTTTTAGGGGGGAGTGGGGATCGTGAGAAGTGAGTGTACATATGTTAGCAAGGATGGCTCTGGGTTTGATAAACATTTGTTCTGGCAACATGTAAGGTAGCTTTTCTTATTCTCATACATTCATAAGGACCTTAAATTTTCTGCGTGGGAGGAATATATCCTAAAGGGATTTTATAAAATTGAATAAGACAAACTGCTCATACTAGTAGGCAGTTAAATTAGCAATGTATACAATCTAAAACACTTTGCAATTAAGAGAGAATGGGGAATTTAGGCATAATTATTTAAGTTAAATAATGCTAATCACATAAACTGTGTTGCCAGAAGAGGCCATATAAGCAAATGGTATAAATGAGGTTATCTGGAAAGTGTTAGATTTTCAGAAATGACTCTTACAAATGGTAGTGGGAAATAAAAATATAAAAGAATAGGCTGCTGGAAATAGAACCATCTTTTCCTTATGACAGCCCATATATATCCCAGCTGTTGAAAGGACAGACATCAGGAAATGATGCACCTTTTAAAGCAGAGAAGAGAAAGCTAAAGCTTCTCTTTTTAGCAATGAAAGATTCTCTTTTCAATGGAAGATGCTGTCTTCGCTAAGTGTGGTAGTGAAGGGACCAGACATGGCTAATGAGGTCACTCTGATAACTACAAATTTTCTTTCCATTTTGGCATGTATTACTCAGGCCAATAAGTAGGGTTTGCTTGTTAATTTTGACTACAGCTGGTTTCTGTGGATCCTGTTTTTCCTATCTTATCACAAATTCTTCATAGTCCAAGCAAGACAGTCTTGCTCAGTATCCTCTCACAGACTGCTGTCAATATTTCATCTTGGCTTTAAAAGTTTGTACCATGAGAAGCAAAATTTCAGTCACCAAGCATTGAATACTTAACAACATAGCCTCACAGCCACAGTGGGGCTAGCTGGTGTTCCCCTAGAGCATTTGTGCAGTGTGCATCATGATTGGCTCATCTGTGATTCAAGTTTATTTAAATAATATTCTGCCAGAGTTTTTTACTGAAACCTACTTCATAGACATGTGCCACCTATTTTATGAATATTAGCTGTTAGCCATTACCAGCAAAGAAGAGCATGCAGCCATACTGCAGCCAACCAGTCAAGGATAAGTGTGTCTTTCTGTTTAATGATGTGGTATCCAAACATCTAGTTTTAAATTGGGATGGGTTTCCTTGCTTTCGATTCCTTTATTTAGTGAAGATAGTGTGACGAGGAATGGGGGTGTATGTGTATGCATGAGAATGCCATATCAAAATTTTTACTTTTATACCTTATAGTTTATATAAATCTGCTCATCATATAAGTGATATATTGGACACATGTGGGCTAGCATGATTTTTTAATTATCTTTGATATTTGCTTATGTGGCCAGATTCTAAAAATGTTAATTTTATAATTAATTTCCAGCACATTGTTTGGCAACAATGAATAGTTTTTTGTTGTAAATCACCCAAGGCCTTAGATCGCTGAACTGCCTCAATGTGTCTTCCCAGTTAGTTTTGAAAAAGTTATTTATTTTAATTTCTATTTTCCTTCTCAATTTGGTTTCTATCCAGGAATCTACAGAAATCATTTTGATAAAAACTGTTGATATTTTTTCTGCTGTCATCCATATTAGCCTTGAACCATATTTTCTGTCAGTTTTTCACTGGTTCTCCTGCTTTCTTTTAGACATCCTTTTGTCTACTGTTCTGTCACATTGGTGTATGGCTTCAAATTTGGCTTTCATCATTTTCCCACGTAAATGTATTTCTCATTCCTTTTGCAATCTCTATTATATTAAATATGCTACTGCCCATCTGGCTGCCCCATGCTTCTCAGACTCTGGCTATGCACCTCCTAGGGCCTCGAGTAGTATTTCCCAGAGTATCCTTTGTTGTCTATTAATTCTTAAGCTGTGTCCTCCAGGGGTGCGTGAGGAGGAGGCGGACAGGTTTCTTACTCCAATAAGCTTGGAAAACAATGATCACATCCCCATCATGTATTAGGTGCTCAATAGGTACTTACTGAATGAACAAAAAGTGTTAATGAATGAACATATTTATAATATACAGTAACATGTACTTTGGGAAGTTTATAGTAAAGGAATGTTTAGCTTTATTTAACTTAGCATTTTCCAAACTTGTTTTCTCACAAAACCATCTCTGGTGCAACATCTACATGTGTCCCATGGAATCAGTGTTGCACAAAACACACCTGTGAAACACCAGCCTGAGGGATACAACACTGTGGCTCTACTACTCCTCCGTCCCCCAAAGCTGAGCTAGAACGTGAGACACGCTGAGCTTCATCAACTCCCTCTCTCCTTGTCTGCCCCATGTAGGCCAGTTTCCTTATTCCAGTTACTAACACCCTTATATCTCTTCACTGGCTCAAATACGGAATAATCTTTTATCAGTTACACACTCTCTTTCTTTCTCTTTAATCATACACCTAATTAGTATCATTTTTTTCACCTACTATCTTCCAAATGTGTTTTGAGAAACAAGATGACTAATAATCTCTGTCATATGGACTTTTACCCTTGGGCATTTATTTATGAGGTTCTATAGGTTGAACTTACTACTGTAAGTACTTTTTATTAAAATCTCTCAAAAAGACAGTTGTGAGGAGTGTATTCCACCATGGCATGCATTTCAGCCATGATATTCTCTTCAGTGGCACATGAATCAACATGAATGTCCCAAGTTGACTTGTTTCATGTTAACCTTATTGCCTGCCTTTTGACTACCTCCATGAGTCAACTGCAAGTACTCTAGCCTTTCGACTAGAGCAGAAATAAGCTAAGGTGCCCAGAGCACTTCTTTTGCTTACCATCAATCTTAGTGGCATTTAAAACTGCTTTTAAATCTTGTCTTTTCCTGGCTGATATGAAAAAGGCAAAGGCCTTTGGTTATTCCTATAGGTCGATCTTAGGTTTGTGTTTGGACATGGGGTCTGTGGTAAGGGGTATACATTTAGGTCTAGAAAGTGCTTGTTCCAGCTGTGTCTTTAAACATTGCCCAACATAGTACTGGGGTTTTGTGGCAATGCCTTTGGAACCATACTGGCAGACAGAGGTGGGGAGGAAAGGAGTTTGAGAGGATGGGCAGCAGGAGAGGGTCTCTGTTTCTGTTTTGCATATTGGCTATTTGTTGGAAAGGAGTTGGGGGTGGAGATCCCGTGACTAATAACAGATTGGAAATGATTACGTCAATCAGAATGTTTCTAAAGATAGAAATAGGTTCTGGTGGAGTTTCTAAGAGATTTGGAAACAGGAAGAAGCATTCTGTAAGATGGACAGTAGAATTTCTTTAAGAGAAATGGGGAAATTACTAAATGGGAAACCTGACATATGTGGATCACTGTTTTTCTTCTGACACTTTCTTTTCTCTCTTTCACTTCTTACCTCAGGACCTTTTCTCTTCTCATTAGCACCTCCACCAGAGTTGGAACTGGGAAAGAGAAAGGAAGTGTTCAGACATGTGCCTATTTGCATAGTCACGTTATTGAGTTAATGCCAGGACAGCACAAACATTCTGTCCAGTTCTATAGAAAAGCCAGTTTCACCCCATCAGTAAGGTATTATTTTCTTTTTTTTATTCGCATAGAACAGTTTATTGCCAGGCTTCTCTTAACTGTACATTATAAATAGTGTCTGATTAAGAATGTTCTGCATGGGTTAATTAGTGTGGTGACTATTATTAAACAAACTGCTTGTTAGTATTATGCCTATTTGATCTTGGTATTGATGTGAAGTAATTGACCATAGAGCTACATTTAGAAAAGCTGAAATAAATTTTTTTGATTTCTATTATGGCAATAAATTGTTTACATTAAACATGTCTATGAAAATATGAGTTTCATGGCACAGAGAATCAGAATAGATTGTGTGGGATGGTGGATGTGGTTGGTTTTGTTTTGTTTTTAGAATTCTTAATACAGTTGTTCAGCCTAGTTCAAGACTAGGTTTATTGTAACGAAGTAGTACAAAAATGTTTCAGATTCTGCCTTCATTCTTACCACAGAGTGTATGAAAACTAAAGTGTTTTTAACTTTCCCCAACTAAAGGAAGTATCCTGTTAGATTTGGCTAATTGCCTAAATACTTCTTTTGGTGACAATTACTATAATGAATAGATTATAAGAAAAATATGAAAAGATATTATAAACAAGGAAAACCTAGCTTGTAACTACCTTCTTTCAAGTACCAGATTGTTATCTATATTATTTATTGGTAGGTTGTCCAGTTCTATTATTAAGTTTCCCTAGCTGTAGCATTTCCATAGGGAATTGATTCCATGAGCTAATAAATTACACCGTCAGGGAGTTTTTCTTGAAATTGAGCTTAAATTTTCCCATTCTTAATTTCATCTCGTTGCTCCTAGTTACATCCCCTTGTACCAAGCTAAATAATTATTCTTTTTCCTTGGAGACTCTTATTATGTACCCTTCTGGTTGTCACTTAACCAGGCTACTCATATTTAGCTCCTTTAATCTGTCCTCATAAATCATTTTTTCCATTGCCTTAATTACTATTATTGCTCTTCTAAACACTCTCTAATTTTCAAACATATACAGTTCTCAGGTGCCCCAGATGACATCAGCATTTGCACAGGGTTCTAATCCTGACAGACTTAGTATCTTCCTTCCCTGTGCAATAAGATCCAGAACTAAATGGCATCAGTTCACTGAATCAAATCAACTCTTGCTCATCTTGTCCAATTCAGGATGGTCTAAATGGTGTTTTTTATGTGCCCTAATTGCATTCAAGGTTTATTTTGATTGTTTTCAATTTTGTGAGATTTGTAAACTGTTTTGGTTACTGCCTCTATTTGTATTCTGCATCTTTCCATGTCCCTATTCACTACCACCTATCAAGTCAGTCATCTGCAACCTATCTTAACATGGGATTCTATTCATCCTTGAGAACATTTAGGGAACGTTCTCGCAGGCCTCGCACCTTGCCCACAGCTAAATTCCTTGTCAGTTACCAATTGCTGTTGTTTACAACCCTTTAGCCAATCTCCCATCTCTTTTAATTTGCAATTTTGCTTGCATGCTGGCCAATATAAATGAATTTTATGAGTAAGATGGGTCATGATACTGTTTCCTAAAATGAAGATATGTTGTTTGAATCCCATTGATTTTTTTTTCTTTTTTCTTTTTTTTTTTTTTTTTTTTTGTGAATCCTTCATAAGCTGAGCTTGTGATTCTGTTAAAATCCTTATTAAGCTTGCCTGGCACTCTTTATCTGACATAAATAAATAGGTTACTTCACTTGCTTTATTGTTTTCCAGATATGTACAGATGTTCCTTCTCTTACCATTTGTTCCATTTCTTTAGGAGAATTGAAGATAGTGTCATAGTCATTCTATTTTTTTACCTTTTCTGGTGATCAGTGGCAATTTTTTATTGCTGTGTTTTAGTTTCTAGAATCTCTTTAGTATTTTGAATTTGTTTCAGGAAGAAGTTGATTGGTTCCCACAGTAATTTGGGGCCTATGTGGTTTGAAACTATAATCTGTAAATGCCCAGGTTTCTTTCCATTTTAAATCAAGGACTAAATTTACTATTTTATTAGGTCATATTTAAGGAGTTCGCACCACTCTTTGTGTTTTGTCTTTCTATATACAATCATCTAGTTATTACTTGAGGAGTTCTTATGTATTTGTTTGAGTTTCCTCAAGGTATTTGAAATTAGAATAGAAATTTAAATATCTTTATGAAACAAACATAGAAGCCCCCAAAACAAGCTTTCTGGTTCTGGAATGTACATAGTGTCCTACAGCCAAGGACTTTGTTTCTAGCTCCTGTGGCTCCTCCGTTGTTTCTTAGTGTTGCCTATCAGCCCTTGCTTTCAGCCCTTTTTAACGCCCTCTTCCTGTCTCCACGGTGACTGTCCTGAGGCCTCAGTGAGTTTCTGAAAGCCCATATCCACCTTTGTTCACCTCACTGAAATAGATGAATTGACCTAATGCTTTAATGAGGCAACTCCTTAGATTCTACACTTGCCATCTAAAGCTGTTTTGTTTTTTCAGCTTCATTTTTCTCTTCTTCCCTCAGCTTTGTGAGAAAGCTAGGTTCACTATCTTTACAAGACCTTGCTTTTCACCCACACCATGATCACACATGTTATAATGTTTTTCTCCTCCCATCTTATAAGATCTTTCTGTTTCTTCA
Organism: Rhinopithecus bieti; assembly: GCF_001698545.2. Taxonomy (NCBI): domain Eukaryota; kingdom Metazoa; phylum Chordata; class Mammalia; order Primates; family Cercopithecidae; genus Rhinopithecus; species Rhinopithecus bieti. The sequence continues at coordinate 1,586,559 of NW_016811928.1, forward strand.
GGATCCTGCTTCCTCCCCTAGCAAGTATTCCTAAGTGAATAACACTATGCCCATGTGCCTCATTTTTAAGAGTCCAACCTTACCTTCCCCCCCCTTCTCTCTACTCTACCTACTTTTTTCTCTGCCTCTTTTTTTTTGTTGTTGTTGAGACAGTCTTGCTCTGTCACTCAGGCTGGAGTGCAGTGGTGCGATCTCGGCTCACTGCAAACTCTGCCTCCCGTGTTCACGCCATTCTGCTGTCCCAGCATCCCCAGCAGCTGGGACTACAGACTCACGCTGCCACGCCCGGCTAGTTTTTTTGTATTTTTAGTGAAGACGGGGTTTCACTGAGTTACCCAGGATGATCTCGATCTCCTCACCTCTTGATCCGCCCACCTCCGCCTCCCAAAGTGCTGGGATTACGGGCGTGAGCCATGGCGCCCGGCCTGCCTCTCTTTCATACACAAACCCTAGCCTCCTGCAGTCTGATTTCTGCCCACACCACTCTTCAAGGTGCACCATCTTTCAGCCGGAGCAGAGAGTGGCCTGTTGGAGTAGCCAGTGACCTATGACGTGACAAGGCCAAAAGCTTCTTCTTTCTGCTCTGTAGCACCTCTGTAGCGTTTTATGCCCCATTTTACACATTCTTTGAGGATTCTTGATTCATTTCAGTAATGTGATATTACTCTCTTGGATTCTCTTTCTACTCTTTCAGATGTTCCCTTTTGCTTTTCCCATGCTTTTTCTTTTTCACCTACCTCCGAAACCCATTTCTTCCCCTACACAACAATTCAGGGAAGGGGCCAAGTTTCTGGATGGGGCTCAGGAACTCTGAGAAAGCACTTGGTAGCCTGGCCTAGTCTACCCCTCTAGACCTTACATCCAGACCTGCATCCCAGTCTCTTTGGGTTGCATGTTATTTCCTAAGGAGTTGTATTTCTTCACCCCTTTTTCCTTTGGTCACATGTTCTCTGACTCTAGAGCTTCCCTGACTCTGTCTTGCAAAATCCTTTACCTAAAACCTTTAAGCCTTTACTGAGCCCCAAATCAGCATTAATCTCTTCTTCCCCTCCATTTAAAAAAACCGGAATGGCCATTGTATGTATAGTATGTCCAAGGTAGGTTAGTTGGCTGTTCGTGTGTCTGTCTCCCACTCTGCTGTAAGCACTACTGGTTTGCTTTCCAATAGACGGTGAGCTCCTTGAGGATAGCCCCTCTATCTGTATATGTGGCTTACAGGATTTAAGCTATACTTTTTTAAGGTTTCGTTTTATTTTGATTCTCTATCAATAAGTAACAGATACTGAACTCTGTGTGATAAAGTGTCATGGAAAGATAGGAAATATACTTCAGGAAACATTAGCCAAGTCAATTTAATACAAAGTATATTCAGGTGCCCAGGAATACAGAACAGTCATGAGCAGAAATGACCAGTGTTAATCAAGGCAGTTTCAAACATTTTTTGTAGGTTAATGAACAAGTATGGCCTGAAAATAAGCACTGGGCCATGTGGTGATTGGAAAATACAAAATGGAAATCCAGAAGGATGAGTGAGGGAAGAGTGATAAACCATCCCTCTAATGTTATGTTTTATGGTATGTGCAGTGCAAGTTTTATAGCCATAGAAACTCTTTGGAAACCATTCAAAGACAGCCCAGTCCAATTTCAAACTTTTGAACTTCTCTTAGTGGCTACTACTTTTGCACTTTTCTGGAATTTTGTATAACATCTTTATTTTTTCTCAGTTTTATATATAATCATTATGTCCTTACAGGAAGGTAAAGGACAAATTTTACATATTTTTTGCCACTAAAAGTATGTTGCATTCTTTTTTTGTAACAGATTCATGCCCAAGCACAAAACAACCCATTTAAAGAAGATGCTCAGCCTTAAAGGAAATGGCGGTACGGTTCTATCGATGGCCCTTCCTTTTCAGCCGGAGCAGAGAGATTCGGAGGGTTTATTGAAGAATTCTAATTCAGAGTGTGATGCACACTGTGGCCTTGATACTGCACGACGAGAATACTTGGGTAACTCATTAAGACAGGAGTCAGACTTGAAAAAGTGCACCTCGCCAGAGAATTCAAGCTCTCATTGTGGTGAAAATAAACAAAATCTGACTGTTAATCCCTGTGCCACTTTGGGTGGAGTTGCTAATCAGCAAAGACTGCTGCACATTGTCTGGCCTCACAGGTGGTAAGTCAAGGCATGCCAATTTAGTAAGAGTTGTAGAACTGGTAAAAGAAAATATATTCTGTTGATTGACATAATAATTCACTGTCCTTATTGCTTTAGAAAAAGATTATTTTAATGTAGTGGTATTACTCATGATCTGCCAAGGTGATACTACTAAATATCTTCACATTAATGGTCATGCGCTTAGATTAAATTTGAATTACAGATAACGATTTGCAGTGATCTACTCAACTAACAGTAGTGGGTAGGCACTTCTAGCATATCAAGTCTTGTTCAAAAAGTTTCAAAATATAAGAATCAGATTCCATTTTATGCACACGCACACACACAGTTATCACAAAACTCTTTCATATATATACACTGATAAAGCAATACTAACATTAAAGCTAGAATAATTTCCATTATTTACTACTTTGGCCAGTTTCAACGGGGTGGCTTCATTTTACTTGTCGTAATATGTATATCAGTACATTTGAAACCATTCCCTTCACTCAGATGCCTCTGTATTGTGCTAAGCAAAATACTTTCTAGCCGAGTCTTTTCTAAACAGAGGAAAATCAACTGCAGCATGTAATCTCACCAAATATAAACTCAAACTTAACCCTGGCTCCTATAAATTAGGATTTAAAGAGGTAAAATGTCCTGATAATCTTCTGGTATTAGGCATGAACATTTTAATCTAGTTTTTATTCCTCCCAGTTAGTTTAATCTGCATGTGGCCTGATTAGAGTTCACTTCCCCCACAGATTATGGTCTCTTTATTGCAGAGATGCGAGGCTGATCATTAGGTCCGATTTTCTGAGAGCAACCGTTTGCAGGTGAAGTAATAAGCACACCACACCACCGGCCGGGCAAAGAGCCTTTGCCGAGGATTTGCCTTCCAGCACATTAAAACTCTAGAAGCTCTCCCAGCTGATCTGCAGCATCTGGTACCTAAAGGGATTTTCATCTTTGATTCTAAATGTATGAACGTAAAATGTAGGGATTGAAAGTTGATGTGTAATGTGTTTTTGAATTTGTTTGTGCAACTTCACACTTCCAGCATAGGCTTTCTAAGGTAGTAACAGGTATATTTAAATCATATTTTACTTCGATTGTGACAGAGTTCAATATTCTTTGATGTGATTTTAAAATGCAGTGGGTCTAGATGAGATTAACCTGTTTCAAGGTAAAATAGATGTCATCATTTACTCCCTTCTGAAAAGCTTTTTCTTTTATTGCATTAACCTTTGGTTGTCTCTGAAGTACTCTTTATTGCAAGAAAATCAGTTCTAAAAGTTGGTTCCAGGTTATCATGAAAATGTTAAATTAAATAATTTCTAGTCTGCTTTTACAAAACAGCAATATGGAGGGCAGAGTGAAAACCATGTTATTCAATACTTTGCACAAAATAAGACAGAGCTATGTTAATAAAATTAACAATATTAAATTGAATAATTCCCTCTCTTCCTTTGTATATTTTTGCTTTAATTTAATTTAATTGCCTAAAGTTAGTTGCTTAAAGAGATGCAGCATTATGTTTGTGCACATTCTTATTGTTAAAGCTAAATTATTTTTAATTTGGAGAAGAGGGAAAAAAGCCGCATCAGCAAGAGTAAATGCCAAAATATAAAAGTAACACATTCATCCTTACGGGTAATATAGTAGAACATTGGAAACTTGGAGGTTGCCAGACACATAGCTAACATTAGGGCTAATTTTGAAAATCTAGCGTGCAGTCAATTTTACTGATGCCTGGGGACATACAAGGTAGAAGCTGACAAGAGAACTAATTTTGTTTGGGTTATTTACTGCTATGCATCATCCGCAGGTTCCCGCCTGACACACAGCTATATGAAGGGGATATTATCACACACTAAAATTTATGTTGACATTCGATATTTGTTCAATATGTCAGCAGTATTACTTTCATAATCAAAAGAGTAAGAAAAAGAGAAAAGAAAAGCACTTTATGCTCATATAGATATATCTTTTTAATAACAGTCTATAAGGTTAATATAGTTTACCTTTGAGAGTATACAATGAAAACAAGCAGGGTTAGGAGGGGAAATGACAGAAAGCATCAACCCGAGCTGTTTGTTTGCCATTACCTAAGCGAGCCATGTCAGCTCTCTGGCCCGCGTCTGATAGCTATTTGTTGTACAGAGAGCACAGCATAAAAAAAATATCAAACTCTTAATACTATTGTGTGCCCATAACCATCTGTCACTGCTAGCCTGGAGATGAGAGGAAGATTACGAGGAATAAACACTGAGCCGCCGAGCATTGGTAAAGCCTTCGGGCAAAAAACTCTTGTGGGGACATCAAAGACATTCTAATTCCGAGGCAGTCAAGGATTACAGTGTGTAACCTGTGCTGACAACAGATAAATGACTGGCAATATTGTGCCAGAGCTGTTGGGTCCTGCATGGAGTACTGATGATGATGATGATGATGTTATCTTGCAGAATGGACTCTGCTGGGATAATTTTATGATAAAACACTTTTTTCAAATGCCACTGGGTCTAGGCAGACATTTACTAGCTACAGGGGTAGCAATCAGTTTCTTCAAAATTTACTGTTCTAAGCCCATTAGAGTTCCATCGCAGCAAGACTCTTCAATGAAAATCTAAAACGCCTATATTTTCGTTAGGAGAATTTATGCAAATGTTGTGAGCTGAACTCCTACCCTTTAGTGGTAGATGCTTTATCATCTGATTTATGTAAATTTGCCCATAAAAATACAGTTTATTTTTAATTGGTGAATATGAATTAGAAAATTAAGATTCTGGTTCAGCATTCATCAAACATCCCCAGCTACAAGCACACATTTCTTTAGACCCCTGATCGTATGGGTGGAAATCGTATAATTGACCAGTCAATATGAATGGTATTCAGAAGGAAACTATGGTTTCTACTACAAATGACCAGGGATGTGTTTCTTATTCATCCCCCTTAGTTTGAGCCTCCCCCATCCTTGTACTTCACATATTCTTGTCAGTATTTTGAGCTGCCTTAACTCCCTGCTTGAAAAGGGGGGTTTTCTTTACAGTAGCCTGCAGGAAGCTCTTTAGAAGCAGGAAGTCTGTTGCATTTTCACCTTGGCCATGTATCTTTACCAGAGAAAATGCATTGATGATTGTTTCCGTGTAAACCTAAAGGAGAAAGGAACACTGGAGAGGGCCGTTGGATTCTTAGATCTTGTCATTACCTTGCCTAACGAAAGAAAAATAAAACCCTCCTCTTTATCATAAAAAAGTATGCCCATGAAATCATGCAGTTGCAGTAGCCAACTCTAAAAATGAAGTGATGCTGACCTCATTGTGTTAGTTCCACACTGGGATCATGAATGGTCTAAAATATAGTGTCAGCCTCTAACATATCTCATACTAAGTCAACCAAATGTAGAGCCTACTTGCTAGAATATGTATCAAAATCAAAAGTGACATTTTCTAGAAGACACATTCTGGCTTTAAATCTGTGTTAAAATGTCTGTGCATGAGAACAGGCCCTTAAATGCAATACTTGCCCCTCTCCTCATTCTTTCTCAAACTGAGCTTGTCAAGGATTATAGTGTGCAACATCTGCTGACAGTAGATAAATAACTGACAGTATTTTAGCAGAGTTGCTGGGTTCTCTGCAGAGTAATTTGTTTTCTCCTTTCTACCCAGTCCTTAATGTTTTGTTATAAACATCTATAGCAAGGCATGGTTAATAGAAGTGACTTAAAGAGAAAGACCTGTAAAAAACAGGCTGCAATTGGCACTGCTTTTTTTTTTTAACTATTTTCTTTCCAAATATTATACAAATGTTATAATATTAATCCACGTTCCAGCCTTTAAGCATTCTCTAATAATTATTATGATGGGCATAAAATACACACTGCTGGAAGGACCAAAAGAAACAAGTTTAGACTATATTGAAAGATCACTCTTTCAAGGCCACAGGTCTCAAACTCTTTGGTCTCAAGACCCCTACATACTCTTAAAAATTACTGGGATACCAAAGAGCTCTTGTTTGTTGGGATTATACCTATCTACATTTACTGTATTAGAAATTAAAACTGAGGAAAAAGTTTTAAAATCTACATTAGAGTGTTTTAAAATAGCAATAAAGAACCAAATATATGTTAACATAAATAATGTGTTTTTATGAAAATTAACTGTATTTTCAAAAAAAAAAAAAAA